>NC_058130.1:437828052-437917123 GCF_016433145.1 Gracilinanus agilis | reverse complement strand
ATATATATATATATATATATATATGTAAAACATCCAGAATATATACCAAATGAAATAAAATAATTTCAGAGGGAGGTTGCTGCAGGGATCCCAAATAATTTCATGAAAATGACAGTATTTGTGTTGAGTTTTGTAGGAAACAACAAACTTTCTGAAGTGAGGATAGAGGGATGGGATTAATATATTCCAGACTTGGGAATGGGAGTTACTATCTCATGTGTGAACAAAAAAAACAGTGTTTCTAGGATGGAAAGTGTGAGGAAAGAAATAAAGTATAATAAAGCTAGTATGGTAGATTGGAGCTAGCTTGTGTAGTACTTTAAAAGCCAAAAAAGAGATTATATTTTATACTTGAGGCAGTAGGGAATCACTGGAGAATATTAAGTAGAGAAGAGATATGGTAAGAGCAAAAGCATGGAGGTAAGAGAGGAGATGGAATGTTGAATTCTCAGAAGAGGTAATAATCCAGGTCGATGTTAACATCCTTGACTTATATCTGAGTTCCTTCCAAATATTTTCTTTCATCTATCCATTATAGTATTGCTAAGCCAGAGAACCTCTCACAGGAGCCTAACTGCAGTTTTTCAAAGAAGTGTTTTCCTATAGAATGAAATGAATTGCATGCCATAAAGTGGGTCATACTCTATCTAGATGAGCATATTTTCTGTGGTGGTCTGTATAGGTTGCAAAGAATACATAGACATCATGCCAAAATAACAACTAAACAAAGAATGATGTCTCTCATATTAAAAAAATCAAATTAATTAAATTCTTATTTGCTGGGTTAATTTAGATTAACCCAGATTTAGAACTGGAGTCCTTTGAAATCATTAACTCAAATTACTCCATTTGGCAGATGAAGAAACATATTTTGAGTAATAATTGTAGCATATGTATGTATTCGTATGAATGTATATGTATATATAATTATATATGTATATATATAACTAGCATTTATATATGTAGCATTTGTGTATATGTACACAAATCTATCTATATCTTTTGACAAATTTTCAGAGATTATATTTTTTATAAATAGATGTACAAAATATTGTATGTGCAAATATCTCATTTAATCTTCATAGCAGCACCAACTATGAGAAGTAGCCAGTATTATTATCCTTATGTTACCAATAAGAAACTGAGTCACAGAGAGATTAAATGTGCTTTTGTGCTGGCTCACAAAGCCATTAAATATCTTCCTGACTTCAAGTCTAGTATTCTATCCTTTGGGTCATCTAACTATCTTTAAGGGTCATGCTACTCATATCTATCATTCAATCCACATCTTGATGATAGTTTTCTGTCAGGTTATTCTCTTTCCTTAGTGAGTTCAGTGCCTTGCTCAGTCTTTCTCTCCACCTCAATTCTTATACTAAAAGATTTAAAAATACCTATAGAATCTAGGATAAAATATAATCTCTTTTGGTATTTTAAACTCTGAATTATCTAGACTCTTTCCAATTTTCTTACATTATACTTATTTCTACACACTAGAATTCAAACTACTGACTGTTGCATAGGCATGGCATTCCATATCTTAATCCCTCTCATCAAATCAAATTCTAAGAATTTATATCCCAACTGCCTCTATGTATAATGACTTACCTAAGAGCAGGGTCTTTCAGTGATTTTCCTGGAGTTACATTGTTTTTCCCTTGGTGCTCAACCTATGTCCTTGACTACGTGAAAGATGGTAAGCCAAGCTCCTATTAGCAGATAGAGCCACTTAAACTTTATCCCAAAGGCTGATGGAATTCCCACTTTGTAACTATACTTAGCTATCTATTCCCTAAGGGATAAATGTTGGCAAAGTACTCAAATTCCTTTCTAATTGATTCTCTATAGGCACATAAATAGGATTTATATAATTCTCCCTATCCAAGGAAAGGCTATACCCTTAGGAACTCAGAAAGTTTCTGTCTAAAGTTTTAAATCAATTGAGGATGGGAAGATAGAACTAAGAATCATTATCTTCAAATGAGATAAGCTATTTAGGGATCCAAATCTATTTAACAAAGCATGCATTCCCATTGGGGTGAGAAATAGCCTTTCCTGAATCATTCTGATTGATTATTTTTTAAAAAATTATCCTAATATCAGTTGTTGTTAAATATGTAGATGTTTATAAATATGAAAGAGTAATTAAAATGATTTCTCCTTTTAAGTATTTAAAATAGCCGAGCAGTATCTCAGATAAACTGTCTTCGTGAATCAAGGGGGTGATGCTGGTAAAGGGGTTCCTAAGGAAAATTTAAATTTAAACACAATTAAAAATGAAATAGTGGAATCTAGATTGTTCGGTTGATATGTCTTGCTTTAATAGTCAGGGTTCTCCAAGGATTATCAGATAAGCTTTCTACATATAGTTAGAATTTACTATTTGATAATTATATTCCAATATGAAATATTCATTCCCATAATCTTCATTTGTTGAATATCTATTATAACTAGATGTTACAGTGTAGTGGACAGATTGCTATATAGGAAACCTGAATCAACCAATTAATTATTTTATCAATTAATAAAGATATAAATACAATGAAGTAATTTCTAATCCCAAAGTGCTTAACTTGCAATAAGGAAGACAATAGGAATATATGCATTTAGTTACGTTCAAGTAAATTGAAGAGAATAAATATGAAGAGTTAAATATAAGGTACATTCAGAGAGAGGCCATTTTTCTAAACTTCTTAGGCAATCAGTTTCTTTATCTGTATAATGGATATAATGTAAAATGTGTAATATGGGTGGGTCAGATTAATATAATAAATATGGCAATTCTACCTAAACTAATTTACTTATTCAGTGCCATACCAAACAAACTACAAAATAATTATTTTATAGAAATAGAAAAAATATTAACAAAATGCATCTGGAAGAACAAAATTTCAAGAATATCAAGGGAATTAATGAAAAAAAGTATCAAGAAAGGTGGCCTAGCCATACCAGATCTTAAAGGGTACTATAAAGCAGTAATTCTCAAAACAATCTGCTTCTGGCAGATCTGCTATGAGCAGATCTACTGATAAATGGAATAGATTAGATATACAATATATAAGGGTAATGACCATAGCAATCTAGGATTTTAGAAACCCAAGGATCCCAGCTTTTGCAATAAGAATTAACTGTTTCAAAAAACCTGCTTAAAAAAAACTAGAAAAAATATGCAGAGACTATATATAGAGCAATATCTTATACCATACACCACGATAAGTCAAAATAGATATGTTATTTAGACATAAATAGTCATACCATAAGCAAATGGAGGGAACAAAGAATAGTTTACCTTTCAGATTTATAGAGACTGAAAGAGCTTATGACAAAACAAGAGAAACTGAACATTATGAAATGTAAAATGAATAGTTTTGATTATATTAAATTAAAAAGGTTTTGTACAAACAAAATTAATGTAACCAGGATTTGAAGGGAAAGAAGAAACTGGGGAAATTTTTTATAGCAAATTTCTCTGATAAAAATCTTATTTATTTTGTATAATGATCAGCTGTGAAGGACTTAGCTACTCTGAGCTATGCAATGATCCAGGACAGTTCTGAAGGACTTATGATAAACAATGTTATCCACCTCCAGAGAAAGAATTTCTGAAGTCAGAATGCAGATCAATGGATGCTACTTTGCACTTTAGCTATGTGGGTTTTTATTTGGGGGCTTGAATTTTACATGAGTATTCTCTTTCAACAATGAAGAATGGGGAAATATATTTTTGCATGATAATACATATATAGCCCAGATCAAATTGTTTATCTTCGTTGGGAAGGGCGAAGAAAGGGAAGGAAGGAGGGAGACAATTTAGATCTTATAGCTTCAGAAAACATGTGGAAATTTGTTATTACATGTAATTGGTAAAATAAAATATATCTACCAAAATAATAAATACATACCAAAGGTCTCTTCTTAAAATATATAAAAATATAATTTTAAAGTGTATTAAAATATATAAAAATATATAAAAACATTGCAAATTTATAAGAACACAAATCATTCTCCAATTGACAAATGATCAAAGGATAGGATCAAGCAGTTTTCAGATGAAGAAATCAAAGCTATCAATTGTCCATACCATTTGATCCTATAATATCACTACTAAGTCTATATTCCAAAGACATAAAAAATGAGGGAGTGTAATATAGAAATAATACTGCCATAGTTTCTTGGGGCAACCTGTCAGTTGCCCTGGTTGGAATGTTGACTGTGGCATGAGCCATTGGGAGGTACCAATTGGCAGGTAACAAGGGCAGTTGGACCCAGGGTATATAAAGGCCTGAAGACCCAGGGCTGGGTTCTTTCCCTACTTTACTTCTCACCTTCACTTCTACACCTTGGGTGGGATCCAGGTGGTTGAGGGAGGTGGAACGTAGGATATTTTAGTTTCTAGGCCAGGCAGGTTAAAGATCATTGCTGACCAAATAGGAACACCAATCTGATATACCAATTATTCCCTTTCAAGAGATTGCTTTATATTTGCCATCAAGAGAGCATTTTATTTCTGTCCCAGGGCTGGTCCCTTGGGACAGCTGAAGATCATAGCAAGTTTATCAACATCCTGAATTTAGATCTAGAAGGCAGTAATAGACTAGTTTCATAGTTTTCCTAAACCACTCTCCAATCCCTTTTCCTAAACCAATCTATTCAATAAATCCTTAGTTTAATTTAAGAACTAGTGAGTCCCACCTTCATCTTAGATCTAAATAGTGATTGCTATTCAAGATTCTAAGAGAGAGACAGCGTAACTCTATTACTGTTTAGACAGGAAGCACCATACTTACTTTCCTGTCTAGTCTCACTACCAACCAAAATGAGTTACTTCCTCACCCAGGTCAGAGGCTGAAGGGAAATCATCTTAAAGGGGTTTAGTCCTTACAAAGGAAAGTTACATCAATCCTTTGGCTGACTTGGGCACTGGGTAATTGTCATTCCTATATCCAGTACCCTCAGACTACAGCTTGTGACTAATCTATATTAGTTTCCTGACTGCTTTACACCAGTACAGATTTAGTAATAAACACTCATTATAGGAGGAGAGTACCTACATATACAAAAATATTTACAGTAGCTCTTTTTTTGTGGTGGCAACGAATTAGAAATTGAGGACATGTCCCTCAATTATGGAATGGCTGAACAAATTATAGTATTTGACGGCAGTGGAATATTATTGTGCTATTAGAAATAATGAACATGATGACTGAAAAAAAGCTAGAAAGACCTACCTGAACTGATGCAGAATAAAATAAGTACAACAAGCAGAAAATTATATGTACTAATAGTGATATTGTAAAATGATCAATTTTATTTTTTTAAACTTTTTTTATTTTTTTAAAAATTTATTAATATTTGTTTTTAACATGGTTACATGATTCATGCTCATACTTTCCCCTTCGCCCCCCGCACTCCCCCCACCCATGCCGATGCCCATTTCCACTGTTTTTAACATGTGTCATTGATCAAGACCTGTTTCCAAATTGTTGATAGTTGCATTGGTGTGGTAGTTTCCAGTCTACATCCCCAATCATGTCCACCCCAACCCATGCGTTCAAGCAGTTGTTTTTCTTATATGTTTCCTCTCCTGCAGTCCTTCCTCTGAATGTGGGTAGTGTTCTTTACCATAAATCCCTCAGAAGTGTCCTGTATCATTGCATTGCTGTTGGTACAGAAGTCCATTACATTCGATTTTATCATAGTATATCAGTCTCTGTGTACAATGTTCTTCTGGCTCTGCTCCTTTCGCTCTGCATCAATTCCTGGAGGTCTTTCCAGTTCACATGGAATTCCTCCAGTTAATTATTCCTTTGAGCACAATAGTATTCCATCACTAGCATATACCACAGTTTGTTCAGCCATACCCCAGTTGAAGGGCATACCCTCTTTTTCCAGTTTTTTGCCACCACAAAAAGGGCAGCTATAAATATTTTCGTGCAAGTCTATGATCTCTTTGGGGTACAAACCCAACAATGTTATGGCTGGATCAAAGGGAAGGCATTTTTTATAGCCCTTTGATCATAGTTCCAAATTGCCAGCCAGAATGGTTGGATCAGTTCACAACTCCACCAGCAATGCATTAATGTCCGAATTTTGCCACATCCCCTCCAACATTCATTACTCTCCCCTTCTTTCATTTTAGCCAATCTGCTAGGTGTGAGGTGATACCTCAGAGTTGTTTTGATTTGCATTTCTCTAATTATTAGAGATTTAGAACACTTTCTCATATGCTTATTGATATTTTTGATTTCTTTACGTGAAAATTGCCTATTCATGTCTCTTGCCCATTTATCAATTGGGGAAGGGCTTCATTTTTTATAAAATTGGTTTAACTCCTTGTATATTTGAGTAATTAGACACCTGTCAGAGTTTTTTGTTATAAAGATTTTTTCCCCAATTTGTTGTTTCCTTTCTGATTTTGGCTGCATTGTTTTTGTTTGTACAAAAGCTTTTTAGTTTAATATAATCAAAACCATTCATTTTATATTTTGTAATTTTCTCTAACTTTTGCTTGGTTTTAAAATCTTTCCTTTCCCAGAAATCTGACAAGTATACTATTCTGTGTTTACTTAACTTATTTATAGTTTCCCTCTTTATAGTCAAGTCATTCACCCTTTCTGAATTTATCTTGGTGTAGGGTGTGAGATGTTGATCTAAATCTAATCTCTCCCATATTGTTTTCCAAATTTCCCAGCAGTTTTTGTCAAATAGTGGATTCATGTCCCAAAAGTTGGGCTCTTTGGGGTTATCATACACTGTCTTGCTGATGTCATTTACCCCAAGTCTATTCCACTGATCCTCCCTTCTGTCTCTTAGCCAGTACCATATTGTTTTGATGACTGCTGCTTTATAGTATAGTTTAATATCTGGTACTGCTAGGCCCCCTTCCTTCACATTTTTTTTCATTATTTCCCTTGATATTCTTGATCTTTTGTTATTCCAAATGAAATTTGTTATAGTTTTTTTTCTAATTCAGTAAAGAAGTTTTTTGGTAGTTTGATAGTTATGGCGCTAAATAGGTAAATGAATTTGGGTAGAATGGTCATTTTATTATGTTAGCTCCTCCTACCCATGAGCAATAAATAGCTTTCCAATTGTTTAGATCCAATTTTATTTGTTTGGAAAGTGTTTTGTAGTTGTTTTCATATAATTGCTGTGTTTGTTTTGGTAGGTAGATTCCCAAGTATTTTATATTGTCTAGGGTGATTTTAAATGGTGTTTCTCTTTCTACCTCTTGCTGCTCTAGTGTGTTGGAAATGTATAGAAATGCTGATGATTTATGTGCATTTATTTTGTATCCTGCAACTTTGCTAAAGTTGTTGATTATTTCTACAAGCTTCTTAGTTGATTCTTTAGGATGTTTTAAGTAGACCATCATATCATCTGCAAAGAGTGATAGCTTAGTCTCCTCATTGCCTATTTTTAGACCTTCAATTTCTTTTTTTTCTCTAATTGCAACTGCTAGGGTTTCTAGTACTATGTTGAATA
This sequence comes from Gracilinanus agilis, assembly GCF_016433145.1. NCBI lineage: Eukaryota > Metazoa > Chordata > Mammalia > Didelphimorphia > Didelphidae > Gracilinanus > Gracilinanus agilis. The sequence continues at coordinate 437,909,638 of NC_058130.1, read as the reverse complement.
ATAGAGGTGATAATTGGCATCCTTGTTTCACTCCTGATCTTTTTGGGAAGGCTTCTAATTTATCCCCATTGCATATGATGTTTGTTGATGGTTTTAGGTATATACTGTTTATTATTTTTAGGAAAGGTCCTTCTATTCCTATACTTTTCAGTGTTTTCAATAGGAATGGATGCTGTATTTTGTCAAAGGCTTTTTCAGCATCTTTTGAGATAATCATGTGATTTTTGTTTGTTAGATTGTTGATATGGTCAATTATGTGGATGGTTTTCCTAATGTTGAACCATCCTTGCATTCCTGGTATAAATCCCACCTGATCATGGTGAATGATCTTAATCACTTGCTTGAGTCATTTTGCTAGTATTCTATTTAAGAATTTTGCATCTATGTTCATTAGGGATTTTGGTCTGTAGTTTTCTTTCTCTGTTTTTGAACTCCCTGGCTTTGGAATCATTACCATATTTGTGTCATGAAAGGAATTTGGTAGGACTCCTTCTTTGCTTATCATATCAAATAATGTGTATAGTATTGGGATTAGTTGCTCTTTGAATGTCTGATAGAATTCACTTCTGCATCCATCAGGCCCTGGCGATTTTTTCTTAGGGAGTTCTTTGATGCCTTGTTCAATTTCTTTTTCTGATATGGGATTATTTAGGTATTCTATTTCTTCTGCTGTTAATCTAGGCAATTTATATTTTTTAAATATTCATCCATATCTCCTAAATTGTTATATTTATTGCCATATAGTAGGGCAAAATAGTTTTTAATGATTGCCTTAATTTCCCCTTCATTAGAGGTGAGGCCTCCCTTTTCATCTTTGATACTGTCAATTTGGTTTTCTTCTTTCCTTGTTTTTATTAGATTGACTAGTACCTTGTCTATTTTATCTGTTTTTTCAAAATACCATCTTCTAGTCTTATTTATTAATTCAATAGTTATTTTACTTTTGATTTCATTAATTTCTCCCTTGATTTTAGTATTTCTAATTTAGTTTTCATCTGGGGATTTTTAATTTGCTTGCTTTCTATTTTTTATGTTGCATGCCCAATTCATTAATCTATGCCCTCCTTAATTTGTTAATATATGCACTCAAGGACATAAATTTCCCCCTGAGTACTGCTTTGGCTGCATCCCACAGAGTTTGGTAGGATGTCTCATCATTGTCATTCTCTTCAATGAAATTGTTGATTGTTTCTATGATTTCTTCTTTGACTAATTGGTTTTGGAGAATCATATTATTTAATTTCCAATTAGTTTTTGATTTGCCTGTGCAGGTACCATTATTAATTATTATTTTTATTGCATTATGATCTGAGAAGGTTACATTTCTTATTTCTGCTCTTTTGCATTTGTTAGCAATGATTCTATGTCCTATTACATGGTCAATCTTTGTGAATGTACTATGTGCAGCTGAAAAGAAGGTGTATTCCTTTTTGTCCCTATTCATTTTTCTCCACATATCAATTAGATCTAATTTTTCTAGGGCTTCATTCACCTCTCCTACCTCTTTCTTATTTATTTTTTGGTTTGATTTATCTAGATATGAAAGAGGAATATATAGATCTCCCAGTATTATGGTTTTACTATCTATTTCCTTCTTGAGCTCTGCCAGTTTCTCCTTTATGAATTTGGATGCTATACCACTTCGTGCATACATATTGAGCAGTGTTATTTCCTCATTGTTTATACTGCCTTTAATCAGGATGTAATGACCTTCCCTTTCTTTTTTAATCATATCTATTTTTACTTTGGCTTTGTCAGAAATCACAATTGCCACTCCTGCCTTCTGTTTCTCATTTGACGCTCAAGCCCTGAAGCTTAAACTTGTGTATGTCTACCTGCCTCATATATGTTTCTTGTAGATGACATATGGTAGGATTTTAGTTTCTAATCCACTCTGCTATTTGCTTCCATTTTATGAGCTAGTTCATCCCATTCACATTCAGAGTTATAATGATCAGTTGTTCATTCAGTGACATTTTTGTATCCTCCCCTTTACCTACCCCTTCTTCTTAAACTATTTCCTTTTAAACCAGTGGTTTGCTTTAAGCCCGTATCTCTTATCCCCTCCCTTGATTAACTTCCCTTTCTATCCCCTCCCTTATTATTCTCCTTTTTTATTTTTAAAAGCCTAATGAATTCCCTCCCCCTTTTTCTCCCCTCCCTTTTTTGACATCCCCACTCCCCTGCTCCCATTGGTTTATCCCTTCTGACTTTGTCAGTAAGGTTAGATAGAGTTTTATATCCCAATGGATTGTATAGCAACTCTTCCCTCTCTGGGTTGATTACACTGAGAGTAAGGTTTAAATATTACCTCTTAATGTTCTCTTCCTCTCCTACATATAATAGTATTTGTCCCCTCCCCTTCCCATGCCCTCTTTGTGTGTAATAGAATATCCTATTTTTCTTATTCACTCAAGTTTCTCTTGGTGTCCCCTACTATTCACCCCTCTCTTTCCCACCCCCCCCATGTCATCTTAGACCATTTAGCATCTTGTCCTCTCCCTATGAATTTTTCTTCTGATCACTATAATAGTGAATACTATAATATTGAATAGAGTTCACTACAGAGAATTATACATAGCATTTCTCCACATAGGAACACAGATAATTAGATCTCACTGAGGCCCTTAAAAAGGCAAATTTAAAAATTATAAGTTTTCTTTCTTTCCTCTCTGTTTCTTATTTACCTTTTCATGTTTCTCTTGATTTTTGTGGTTGGATATCAACCTTTCCATTTAGTCCTGGTCTTTTCTGTGCAAATACTTGGAAATCTTCAATTTTGTTGAATGCCCATACTTTCCCCAAGAAGTATATAGTCAATTTTGATGGATAGTTTATCCGTGGTTGAAGGCCCAGCTCTCTTGCCTTTCTGAATATCATATTCCAAGCCTTGCGGTCTTTTAGTGTGGAGGCTGCCAGATCCTGTGTGATCCTGATTGGTGCTCTTTTATATTTGAATTGTCTCTTTCTGGCTTCTTGTAAGATTTTTTCTTTTACTTGGAAGCTCTTGAATTTGGTTATTATATTCCTGCGCATTTTCTTTTCTGGGTCTGGTGTAGAGGGTGATCTATAGATCCTTTCAATGTCTATATTTCCCTCTTATTGTAGAATTTCAGGGCAATTTTTCTGAATAATTTCTTTTAGTATGCAGTCCAAATTTCTATTAATTTCTGCTTTTTCAGGGAGACCAATGATTTTCAAATTGTCTCTTCTAGACCAGTTTTCTTGGTCTGTCACTTTCTCATTGAGATATTTCATGTTTCCTTCTATTTTTTCAGTCTTTTGACTTTGTTTTATTTGTTCTTGCTGTCTTGAGAGATCATTAACTTCTAATTGCTCAATTCTAGCCTTTAGGGACTGGTTTTCCTTTTCATTCTGGTCATTTCTAGTCTTCAGTTGACTTGCCTCACTTTCCATTTGTCAAATTCTGCCTTTTAAACTGTTATTTTCTTGCCTGATTTCTTTTTAAGCTATTTACCATTTCCCTAGCCAAATCTTTTCCAACTTTCTTGTCATCTCATATTTGAACTCTTCCAGAGCTTGTGACCAGTTTTCATTATTTTGGGAGGGTCCGGATGTGATTGCTTGTTTTTTTCTCCTCCTCTGTTTGCTCGGTTGTGTGGATTTTCTCTGTGTAAAAGTTGTCAAGTGTTAAAGATTCCTTCTTCTTGTTAATTTTTCTCTTTTGGCCTTCCTGATTCTGGGTTGCCATTGTTAGCTCAGCCCATTCTCAGCTTTATCCTTGTGCTCAGGGTCTGTCTGCACTCAGGGTCTGTCTGTGTTCTTTCGGCTCCTGAGGTCTCAGGTCTGGTTGTTTTCAAGGTCAAGCCCCCCTGGTGGAACCCCTTGCTTGATCCTCTATTGGAGGTCCTTTACAGGTCTTAGGGTGCTGCTTCCACAGTTGTATACCCCTCTGCACTGGTTCCCCACTCAGGGTTTCAGAGCCTTTGCTCACGCCAGTGTCTGCCTCCACCCGCTCCTGAGCTCTGTTTCTGCACTCAAAGTCCATGTGTGTTCTTTAGCCTATTGGGGTTCTAAGTCTTGCTGCTCTCATGAACAGGCCTTGCAGCTGCCAATGACTCAGTGAGTGCCCCAAACTTGCTCTTTTTCTTTTGAGTTGGCTTTGGTGTTGTAGGTGGTGTGTGTGTGTGTGGGGGGTTGCTCAGCTCACAATTTAGTGAGAGCTGTTTCACCTCTTTATGGCATGGAAATGCCTTGATTCCACGTACCTTCCATGCTGTGCCCTGTTGTGGGGTCCCTCTGTTCGTCTGAATTTGTTTTTATGTCCCCTTGAGGAGTCCTGTATGTTTTGGTTAGGAGAGGTTAAAATCTGCTTTTTACTCTGCCACCATCTTAACCCGGAAGCCTATAATGATCAATTGTCAAAGACATCTCTTCACTGGAGTACAACAGTCTATGACAATTGCTTATCACTTATGACAAAGTATGTTATCTACCTCCAGAGGAAGAACTGTTGAAGTTAGAATGCAGATCAAAGCATATTATCTTTCACATTAGTTTATTTACAGTTTTATTTTGGGGTTTGAGTTTTATATATGTATTCTCTTTCAACAATGAAAAATAGAGAAATAGGTTTTGTATGATAACACATGTATATCCCAGATCAAATTGCCTACCTTCTTTGGGAGGGAGGAAGGCAAAAAGACAATTTGAATCTTATAGTTTTGAAAAACATGTTAAAAATTGTAATGAGTAATTGGGAAAATATTAACACAAATAGCATCGCCATATCTGACCAAAACCTGTTCTGATTCTACTTCTTCAGATACTTCACCTCTCCCCACCCCCCCAATATCTTTCCTTCATCTTCATCAAGTTTTACATTTTTTCAAGGCTTTTTCATTATCTTTTTTAGATAATCATGATTTAAGTGATTTCTTATAACATTATCCCTAATCTGAGTTCAATTTCTTCAAACTGTTGATGCCAACCTAGAAGTTTATCCTTTTAAACTTGGTGTTGTCCTCTGAATTTGAATCCTTTGCCCTGTTATCTCACCAGCCTCTTATCTTTCCTAGATGCAGTCAAGGATAATTGTCATCATCTTCTTCCTCTTTTCCTACTCAATAACCACCAAATAATGGTAAGTCCAACAACTATTCAAATTAGATACATTTATTAAGTGATCTCTAAAATTCATGTTTTCTATTGTCAATAGAGCTATCAGTACAGCAAGAAGGTTCTTTTATTCTTCCTAAATGGATTCCCTGTTTCATTCCCCAAAGTTGCTAAGACAAACTTCTTTTATCTCTTCCTCCCTTCCCCTTTATTGAGCTTCTCAGCTGAGAAACTTGCTTCCTATTTCACTGAAAAAAAATTTAGTAAATCAACCTGACCATACTTATCCTATTCTTTTCTTCTTCAATATTTCCCTAAGTATCCTTTGTCAGTTGTTTCTTCTTTTCTTCAGTCTCTGACAGAATAGTGACCCTCGTCTTTGCCAAGCCTAAATCCTCTCTATAAACATTTGACTCAATCCCATTCTATCTTTTTCAAAAGATGGAATCTTCAGTTTCTTGCACTTGAAACTTCAGCCTTTCCCTATCAACTTATTCTTTCGCTACAGCTTCAAACATTCTCAGTTCCTAAAAACAAAATAAAACAAAATGAAAAAATCCTTCAATAGATGTACAGTAGATTTAATCCCTTTATTCTATTGCCCTATAGCTCTCATTTTTCTCAGTCAAACTCCCAGAGAACATTGTCCAAACTTATTCTCCTTTCATTTCTTCCTCGATCCTTTGTAATATGTCATCATTCAACTGAAACTACTCTTTCCAAAGTTGTAGTCAGTCTATTTATTGACAGTTCTGCTGTTCACTTTTCTTTGAACTTTTAAAATGTATTTAAAAACTTATTCTCAATTCCAAATCTCTCACTAATTCCATCTCCTCCTCCATCCATTGAGAAAACAAGCAATGTTTATTGCTTTATACACATTATATATGTGAAGTCATACAAAACATAGTTCCATATTAATTGAGAATATAAAAAAACAAGTAAAAAGCCTTTAAATAATAAAAAATATGCTTCTATTATAAGGGAGAAAAAGGGGTTTTATGGGTTCAATATATTAAAGGTGGTCGCCAGAGGACTGAACTATTATCAATCCTCAATTAAGAATAATCTCAAATCAAAATTGACTTTTATAAAAATTTATTTACGAGAAAGAGAAAGAGAAAGAGAGAGAGAGAGAGAGAGAGAGAGAGAGAGAGAGAGAGAGAAAGAGAGAGAGAGAGAGGGGGGAACTAAGGAGATAAGAATCTATCCCACTGATTAGTCCAGGTAGATCTTAACCCTCATAAAGGGCCTGAGGCCCGGATGTGAATGGAGCAAACTTCATTCACAGAGTCTATAAAAGGAAGTTTCCTAATAGAAGTTCAGGAAGATTCAGTCTTTAAACTCACCACATGGAATAGTCACGGTCATGAACCAGTGAATCTCCCTCAGGTCTCCTTCACCACACCAGTCACATCCTCACTCATCCTCCCTCTTTGGAAGGGGTCACATATATGTCACTTCCAGTGCCTTCCCTTAGCCTCCATGACCACAATCACAATAGATGCTTTCTCATGGAAAGCAGAGGGGGTGGTTCGTTGATTCTGATTTGTTACTCACTCTAGCACATATTGGTTAGGATCTCCCAGAATTGGAAGGTGCTCTCACCTTTGGTGAGTAAATCTAAAGATGGGCAGTGTAGACAATTTAATTATCACACTATCCATACTCAGAGTTTGTCACCTCTCTTTGGAGGTGAACAACATTTTTCATCGATTTCTTTTAATTGTCTTGGCTGCTTGTATTGATCACAGTGCCTAAATCTTTCAGAGTTTATTATCATTATGTTATTGTGATTATTGTGTACAATTTTCTCCAAGTTCTCTTTATTTCACTTTGCTTCACTTAATAGAAATCCCCAATTAAAAAAACAACAACTAACGACTACTGCATTTCTTACAATACAACAATATTTCATCACTATCATGTTGTTCAGTCATTCCTCATCTGATGGGCAATCAGTTTCTAATTATTAAAAGTTTTTATTAGTAGTAAAATAGTTAGAAAGAGCATACTTAGGTAGAGGATGGGGAAGGAAGCTGATTTGAATGATATGATGTACAAAAATAATCAAGGGATGAAAAAGAGGATTACACTGAGAGAAAGGGGAAGGTAGAGATGGAATGTGGCAAATTAATGTAAAGAACTGTGGAAAATTATTACAGTGGAGGGGAGAATGAAAGTGATGATGAGCAAAGCTTAAACTTTACTCTCATTGTAACTGACTCAGAGAGGAAATAATGATCATTATTTCCTTTGGGGGTTCAGAATCCTATCTTGTCCCTATATAGAAGGAGGAGGGGAATAAGACAAGGGAAAAGGGGTGGTAATAGGAAGTAAGGGGAAATGGGAGGGTGATAAAATGAAAAACACTGCTGAAGAGAAACAGAGTGAAAGGAAAAAGAGCAGAATCAAAAGGGGAAAATAAGATGCAGGGGATACACTGTTGGTAATCATAACTGAATATGAATTGGATGAAATCAACCATAAAATGGAAGCAGATAGTAGAATAGACTAAAATCCAGAATCCTACTGTGTGTTGTTTTCAAGAGACACAACTGAGCCAAGGTGACACACACAGAGTAAAGATAAGGGGCTAGAGAAGAATTTATTGTGCACCATCTAAAGTAAAAAAAGCAGGAATAGCAATCATCTCAGACAAAGCTAAAGCAAAATAGGTCTGTTTAAAAGAGATAAGGAAGTTAATCACATCTTTATTAAAGGTAGTATAGAAGAAATATCTGTACTTAACCTATATGCACCAACTAGTATAGCATCCAGATTTTTAAAAGAGAAAATAAAGGAGGTTAAGGAGGAAATAAATAGCAAAATTATACTAGTGGGGGACCTCAACCTTCCCCTATCAGAACTAGATAAATCTAACCAAAAAAAGAAGCAAAGACAATAAATGAAATATTTGAATAGTTAGAACTTTCTAGAACTCTGGAGAAAATTAAATGGCAATAGAAAAGAATATGCCTTCTTTTTAGCAATACATGGTTCCCACACAAAAATTTACCATGTATTAGGGTATAAAAACTTCATAACCAAATGCAGAAAAGCAGAAATAATAAATAAATTATTTTCAAATCATAATGCAGTAAAAATTATAATCAATAAATCCCCATGGAATGATAAATCTAAAATAATTAATTGGAGACTAAATAATGCTAAAAAGCAATGAGTCAAAGAACAAAATATAGAAACAATCAATAATTTCATTAATGAGAATGCAAATTAGGGGACATTATAACAAAAATTATGGGATATAGCCAAAGTGGTACTCAGGGGAAAATTTATATCTCTAAATGCTTATATAAATAAAATAGAGAAAATACAGATCAATGAATTATGCATGAAACTAAAAAAAACTAGAATAAAGAAAAACTTAAAAATCTTCATTTAAGAATATGAAGGGAACTAATAAAAAACATAAAGGATTGGGGACTAGCAGTACTGGATATTAAACTGTACTATAAAGCAGTGGTCATCAAAATAATATGGTACTGGCTAAGAGATAGAAGGGAGGATCAATTGAAGAGACTTGGGCTAAATGACTTCAGCAAGATAGTGTATGATAAACCCAAAGATCCCAACTTTTGGGACAGAACCCCACTATTTGACAAAATCCACCAGGAATATTGAAAAACAGTATTGGAGCGATTAGGTTTAAATTAGTGTCTCACATCCCATACCAAGATAAGTTCAGAATGGGTGAATGCCTTAAATATAAAGAAGGAAACTATAAGTAAATTAGGTGAACATAGAATAGTATATCTGAAAAATCTATGGGAAAAGAAAGATTTTAAGATCAAGCAAGAGATAGAGAATATTACAAAATGTAAAATGAATAATTTTGATTTCATTAAATTAAAAAGGTTTTGGACAAACAATTAGAAAGGCAGCAACAAATTTGGAAAAATCTTTATAACAAAAAAGTCTGAAAAAGGTCTAATTATTCAAATTTACAAGTAGCTAAATCAATTGTGCAAAAAATCAAGCCATCCCCCAATTGATAAATGGGCAAGATACATAAATAGGTAGTTTTTCAGATAAAGAAATAAAAACTATTAATAAGTACACAAAAAGTGTTCTAAATCTCTTATAATTAGAGAAATTCAAATCAAAACAACTCTGAGGGTATCACTGCATACCTAGTAGATTGGCTAATATGACAGCAAAGGAAAGTAATACATTTTGGAGGAGATGTGGCAAAATTGAGACACTAATACATTGCTGATGGAGTTGTGAATTGATCCAACCATCCTGGAGGGCAATTTGGAACTACACCCAAAGGGCTTTAAAAGACTGCCTTCCTTTTGATCCAGCCATACCACTGCTGGGTTTGTACACCAAAGAGATAATAGGGAAAATATGTGTACAAAAATATTTATAGCTGCACTCTTTGTGGTAGCAAAAAATTGGAAAATGAGGTGATGCCCTTTGATTGGAGAATGGCTGAACAAGTTGTGGTATCTGTTGATGTTGGAATACTATTGTACTAAAAGGAATAATAAACTGAAGAAATTCCATGTGAACTGGAAAGACATACAGGAATTGATGCAGAGTGAGAAGAGCAGAATTAGAAGAACATTGTATACAGAGACTGATACACTGTGGCACAATGGAATGGAATGGACTTCTCTACTAGTAGTAATGCGACAATCCAGGATAATTCTCAGGGATTTATGAGAAAAAAATTCTATCCACACCCAGAGAAAGAAGTATGGGAGTAGTGTAGTATAGAGAGAGGGGGTCATATAGTTTTTTTCAAGCTTTGGCTGAGTTTTGAAATCAGTTAGGGGTTTGGAATCTTGAGGAAAAGACAGTTGGTTTGGGTCTCTCTTGGAGGGAGGTTGTCTGATCAGCTGAGCTGCCTCCTTACCTAGCTGTAGAATTGAAATTTAGCCTAGCTTTGAAATATTTATTTAAGAAATTGTTATTTTGGATAAACCCTTTATATCTTCCTTCCCAATATTATTTCCTACCTTCCCTCCCTTACCTTATATGTCTGTGGAGTTAATAAGGAGAGTAATTAGAGAGGAGTTCAAATTCGTGAAGGGTTAACTATAATTGACAATATTAGATATAAAGAAACTAGTCAGTCATCATTTATTCCCTTTAGATATCAAGAGCACTTTGTAAGCTTGAGTTAAAGGCAGGTCCTTACTCAGACTCCATCTCTGCCTCCCTTCCCCCACCTGAGGTCCCTGAGACAACTGTTAGGGCTTCCTTTAATCCACTTTCCTGACAAATCATCCTTGAAGATAATAAGCCCTTTTGTGTTTCAACAGACCTATTAGTATAATTTGTCAGTTAGTTATTAAGAGAGGGAAGAAGAGAGAAAGAACTAACATATTCTGGGCTTGAAGGGAAGCCGGGGTATCCATCTTGAAGGAAGGTGTAACTTCAAAACAGGTCCTTTCCTGTGAAATTAACTAAGCCTGTTGTTAATTTCAGTTTAGTCTATTTCCCTCAGCCTGTGTTTAAGTCTGAGTCCTGGTCTATAAGCCCTGCTGTATTTGCCTGTTAGATTAATTCTCCCTCTTCCTGAAGATCTTATTCCTTCAGTGTTATACTCCTGACTTCAGCCCTATTATATCCTGAATCTCCTTATTCCAGCCTACCTGTAATCTAAATTTACTATCTTAACAAATCCCTGATAATCTCCTTTCAAAATTCCCTTGTACCACACACCTTTCCTCAAATTATCCCCATTACAGTAGACACACAGAAGAAAAACAACTGCTTGATCAAATGGTTTGTTGGGGATATGACTGGGAATGTAGGCTCTAAATGATCAATCTATTACAAATATTCATAATATAGAAATAGGTTTTGATCAATATCAAATGTAAAACCCAGTGGATTTGATCATTGGCTATGGGAGGGGGGTGAGAAGAAGGGAGGGAAAGAACATGAATCATGTAACCATGGAAAAATATTCTACCTAATTAATTAAATAAACTTTAATAAAGAAATAAATGTTTTAAAACATCCTCTTTTAAAGACTAAATTGGAAATCTTAAAAATTAAAGGAGAAATTAGTAAAACTGAAAGTAACAAAACCATTGAACTAATAAATAAGACTAGGGGTTGGTTTTATAAAAAATCAAAACAATTAGAAAATGTTGTTAATTTGATTAAAAAATGAAAGAAAAAAACAAATAATATCAAAAATGAAAATGGTGAACTTGACACCAATGAAGAGGAAATTAAAGCAATTATTAGTCGCTATTTTGCCCAATTATATACCAACAAATCTGGCAATCTAAGGGAAATGGATGAATATTGACAAAAATACAAATTGCTCAGATTAGCAAAAGAAGAAATAAAATCCTTAAATAATTCCATATCAGAAAAAGACATTGAACAAGCTATCAATTAAATTCTTGAAATTATCCCCAAGACCATATATATTCACAATTAAATTTGACCAAACACTTAAAGAACAACTAATCCCTACACTACATAAACTATTTGGGAAAATACACAGAAAATAAATTCTACCGAATTCTTTTTATGAAATGAATATGGTACTGCTACCTAAGCAAGGAAGAACAATAACAGAAAAGACAAACCAATTTAATTAATGAATAGAAATGCAAAAATTTTAAATAAGATACCATCAAATAATATCAAAAATGAAAATGGTGAACTTGACACCAATGAAGAGGAAATTAAAGCAATTATTAGTCGCTATTTTGCCCAATTATATACCAACAAATCTGGGCTGGGTTTGGTGGGGGTTAGTTACCCTTAGGCAGTAAGGCAGGCAGGATAGTCAGCAGGCAGTCAGGCAGGCAAGTTGAAGTCCATCTGGGTCACCATAAACTGTCACCCAAGAAGGGGGTGAATGGAGTAAGGTAGAAGGAAGGATGGATTGAATAGGAGAAATGAGAGAGGAAGAGAAAGAAAGGGAAAGGAAGGTAGGGTCCCCAGCCTTGGCAGGGGGAAATTGGCCAGAGCCCCTTTAGGAGCTCAAATAAAAAATCAGAGAGCAACTTGGGGTTTAGAATAGCTAGGTTTTATTTTAATTAGGAAAGGGAAAGTCTAGGGAAAATTAGGAGTAGATAGAAAGGGAAAAAGGTGCCAAGAGAGAGAACTCAGGATCCTAGAGCCTCCAGCTCCAGAGCAGACCCTCCAGGGTAGAGAGAGAGAAAGGGAGCCAAACTTTCTCTTTTATACTTTCTCCGACACCTCCCACAAAGGAAGTGGGAGTTGTTGGGGGAAGTTGTAGCCGGGAGTCCTGAGAGTTGTAGTCTTCTAGGGCTTAGAGTCATTATAAACTGCACAATAGTATATACCTAAAACCTTCAGCAAATATCATCTTCAATGGGATAAGTTAGTAGTGTAATGGAGGATTATTAAGAATGTAATCTAGATGGTTTTGTGGGTTCACACTGGGTTGAAGGAGAGACAGGAATGTCTGATGGTCTGGACCAAACAGGATAAGATTAGGGTTTACTGCCAAGCTGTTAACTGTCACAAGAATGGCAGTTTGGCGAATAGTCACTAAGCTCCCCTAGGTTAGGGCCTATGTAACCAGCAGGCAACAGGTAAAAGTTGTAATAGTTTTAATTGAATAAACAAATAAACAAGGATGGATATTAGGGACTCTACTTTTAACAACTAAGGACACACCACAAGGTCAAGGGAGGGACTTAACTATACTATTCTATTGACCTAAGCCAGGCAGGGCCCAAAGGAAGCAGTATTGAAGTCACAGGGGGAAAGCTCCTCCAAACCTGGTTCCAGCCAGGTTTGGTCAGCTCAGCTAAAGGGCCTGAGGATGGCTTTCAATTCAGATCTCACGGTAAATCCAAGGATAGTCTCAAGGTGCCAGGAGCCAACTCCACCAGGACAGGTGATCCAAGGTATCCAGGTAGGGAGAGTGAGTTTGCAATGCTGTCCACCAGTTCACAAACCATTTCCCCACTTGGTGCTGCTCTGCAGGTCTGTAGTCCATTGCTGAAAGCCTCCACCTCTCTCAGGATCCCAGGGAATATGGTTGCAGTTTTCCCTAACTCTGAGTTCTCTCAGGGTTAGCAACAGTTATGTCCCCAACCACTATGGAGTCTCTCTCAGAGAGCAAGAAGCACACTTCCTGCTTCTTCATTCCATCTTGGAATTCTCCAGCCCTTCCTGCTAGGTCCAACACTAATACTAAATTAATAACTAAATAACCCTCACAACAGTAGTCTTCCCAATAAGATCAGAGGTAAAGCAAGGATGCCCATTATTACCACTATTACTTAATATTGTATTAGAAATGCTAGCTTCAGCAATAAGGAAAGAAAAAAATTGAAGGAATTAAGGTATGCAATGAGAAAACTAAAACTATTATTCTTTTCACACAAATAGACAGATCTTAACAATTGGGAAAATATTAATTGCATATGGGCATGGATAATGTAATAAAAATGACCATTCTGCCTAAATTAATTTATTTATTCAGTGCTATACCAATGAAACTACCAAATAACTGTTTCGTAGAACTATAAAAATAATAAAATTCATCTCAAAGAACAAAAGGTCAAGAAAGTCAAGGGGACTAATGAAAAAAAATGTGAAGGAAGCCGGCCTAGCAGGACAAGATCTCAAACTGTACATCATCAATACAATCTGGTCCTGGCTAACAAATAGAATGGTAGATCAGTAGAGTAATTTAGATATTCAGGAGTAAATGCCCTTAGCAACCTAATGTTTGATAAAGTCAAAGATCCCAGCTTTCAGAATGAGAATTCATTCTTTAACAAAAACTGCTGGGAAAACTTTAAAACGGTGGGGCAGAAGATAAATATAGACCAATATCTCACACCCTATAGCAAGATAAGGTCAAAATCAATATATGATTTAGATATAAAGAGTGATACCATAACTAAATTAGGGGAACACAGAATAGTTTAAGTAATAGAGTATTGTAAGATGTAAAATTAATAATTTTTATTATTTCAAATTAAAAAGCTTTTGTACAAACAAAACTAATCTAACCAAAATCAGAAGGGAAACAACAAACTGGAGGAAAATGTATAACAAATGTCTCTGTTAAAGATCTAATTTCTCAAATTTATAAAGAACTAAGTTAAATTTACAAGAAAATAAGCCCAATTGTCATATGGTCAAAGAAAATGAACAAGCAGTTTTCAGATAAAGAAATCAAAGCCATCACTAATCATATGAAAAAATGTTCTAAATCCCTCTTGATTAGAGAGATGCAAATTAGAACAATGTTGAGGTACTGCCTCACACCTATCAGATTGTCAATATGAGAGTAAAGGAAAATGGTAAATGTTGGAGGGGATATGACAAAATTGAGACATTACTGCATTGTTGGTGGAGTTGTGAACTGATCCAACCATTCTGGAGGGCAATTTGGAACTACGCCCATAAGAATATAAAACTGTGCATACACTTAGATCCAGTAATGCCACTACTGTGTCTGTATCCCAAAGGGTAAAGGACATACTTATTCTAAAATATTTATAGCCGTTCTTTTCAAGGTGGCAAAACATTGGAAATTGAGAGGATACCCATTAATTGAGGAATGACTGAACAAATATAGTACCTGTTAGTAATGGAATACTACTGGGCTAAAAGGAATAAGAAAGATGATTTCAGAAAAAAAACAACTGGAAATATCAGTGGGAATGGATGCACTGTAAAATAAGCAGAACTGGGAGAACATTGTACAGAATAACAACAATAGTGGATAAAGATTATCTGTGAAAACATGGCTACTCTCAGCAATGCAATGATATAGGATAGTGATGGAGAACCTTTTTAGACTTTTTAGGGACTCCATGTCATACCCCACCAACCAACCCCCAGAGTAGGTGCCAGTGCCTGCCCCACATTGTGTGCCATGCCTTGCCCCTGACTGCTGGAAGTTACCCATACACTCTTGCGTTTGAGGGTGGGGCCAGGGGCTCATGGGACCAGAGTGGTGTAGCCTTCACCACTGCCTGGCTAGAGCTAGAAATGGGGTGTGGGAAGGAGGAGTATATCCACACCTGGGGCTGAGTGGGCTTATTTGTGCTGAGCCCCTGTGATGATGGAGAGAGGCTAGAATGCCCCAGCCCCTTTGTTCAGGGCCATTGCCAGACTCCCAGACCCCCAAGCCAGGGGCCTATGTGCCCAAGGAAAGGTGTCTGAATGCCATCTTTGGCACATGTGCCATATGTTCTCCATCATGAATCAAGGACAATCCTGGAAGACTTATGATAGGGAATGCTATCCACTTCCAGAGAAATAACTGTTGGAGTCAACTTTCACATCATTTTATTTTTGGCTTTATTTTTAGGCTTTGTTTATGTATGACTTTGTTCTTACAATAATGAATAATATGGAAGTATGTTTTGCATGACAATAAAAAATGAAGAAAAAACATATTTCATGCCCTACCCTTCTGTTCCTTTCACATTTTTCTATCACATTAAATAGATCTTTATTATCTTTCACTTAGATTATTGAAGAAGTCTCCTAAATGGTCTCCCTGTCTCATGTATCTAACCACTCCAATCCATTCTACGCTCTGTTGCCAAAGTAATTTTTCTTAAATATAGATTGATTTTGTGACTTCACTATTCAATTACAATGGCTGCCTGCTGATTCTAAGATAAAATATGAACTCTTTGGTTAACCTTTTTAAGCTCTACAAAAGGTGGGTCCTTTTTTTCTTTCTAGACTTTCTAGACTCACTGGACATTGCTCTCTCTCCTTCACACTGTGATGTAGTCTTGCAGGTCTAATAATGCATCTTTCATTTCCATGCCTTTACACTGCCTATTTCTTATTACTAATATGCACTACTTCTTGATCTCTGCCTGACAGGGTCTTTCTCTTTCTTTAAGATGCATTTCACTGGCAAACTTATACTTGAAGACTTTTCTTATACCCTCTACTCTAAGGATTCTTTTCAAATATTAATCAATTAGTTATCACAGAAAACACTTAAATATTTGATGACTGAATACATTTAATTATAAATGAAAATGAAAATTGTGAGAAATGAAATGTCCTATAGTTATCTTAAACAATCTCAATATATCCCAAATTAAATTCATTCTTTCCCAAAAATCATCTTTCCTTCCCAGACTTCTCAATTCCTTGATGCCCATCAATTGAGGAAGAGCCAGTTATGTTTTGGCATATGATTGCAATAAAATTCCTTTGTGCCATTAGAAATGATGAAAGGGATTGTGGATAGACTCAAGAAACTGATGCAAAGTGAAATGAGTAGAACATTGTACATAGTAACTGCAACATTTTTATGATGAAATATGGAAAAATTTCTCTACTCTTTAAACAATTATTCAATAAAATTCCAAACAATATGATGGAAAATGCTTCCTACTTCCAGAGAGGAGAGAACTAATCAACAGAGTATAGATTGAAATACAATAATTCTCAAAATTGTTTCTCTTGTATCTATTTTCTAAGTCAATTATTTTTCAATAATATATTTCATGTTTTCCTCTGTTTTTCCATTCCTTTGATTCTGTTTTTTTGTTTCTTGATTTCTCATGAAATGATTAGTTTCTAGATGGTCAATTCTGATTTTTAAAACCTGATTTTCCTCTTTCAGTTTTTTGGTTCTCCTTTTTCAGTTGGTCCATTTCTTTTTGCATCACTTTCCTTTCTTCTTGCATCACTTTCATTTCTCTTCCCCACTTTCCTTCTGCCCCTCAACTGGTTTATGAAGACTTTTTTGAGCTCTTCCAGAATCTGTGTCCAATCCATGTTTTTATTTTGGACTTTGCATGTCTTTCCTTTGCTTTCACTGTCCCCTTCTGTTTCTGTTCATTGCACATTGTCTCCATAAAAATTCCTTAGAGTTAGGTGCTTTTTTTTGGTTGTTTGCTCATTTTTCCTATATAATTATATGTAGATTCTGTTTTCTGGGAAGTTGAGGTACCCTCTTAAACTTCCGTCCTTCCTTGATGTTATTCTCAGCTTATTTTCTGGGGTTTTACAAGTTTTAGTTCTTGGGGGCTGATGTGATGGTCTGAGGGCTGATAGCTCTAAGAGTCCCCTCCCCTGGTGATTCAAATGACCCTTGAGATGCTAATGGCTTAAGGACTTCCCTCAGCCTTGGGTATAAGCTTTTGATCTCACTCTGAACTTGATCATGTCAAGGGATGATCAAATTCTAGCTCTAGGCTTAGGCTCAATTTTTTGGTCTCACTGTATACTTGATCTAATAAGGTACACCTTTGATTTACCCTGTCCTGGAGCTCTGCCCTTAATTTTGGACAAAATTATGGAGGGTAGTGGGGAGGACCCTCTGAACTGTATTCTCAAACCAAAGTGTGAACTATGTCCTCATCCCAAGCCTAAACTGGAATTCCTGCCTTCGCTCTGGGGCCAGAGGGATGAGCCCACTTCAGCCCAGATTGCTCTTCACTAGGACTCTGGACTTTTCCACAGGTTTGAATATTCAAAGGGTGTGGCGTGGCTTGTGCCACTATTTGCCCCAGAAGGATTTGAGGATCTGAATGTTGGCTTGAACTTAGGTTCCCAACATATGACAGCAGATGTGGGGTGGGGGGTGTGTGGCTTGCTTTTCACTCCTTGCTACAGCCTCTTGAGGCTCTGTTCTCCTCTCACCCCTGTCACCCAGATGTTCTCTGCCTAACTTTTGGGTTTTTCTTTTCTTGGTAGTGGTTTTACTCTGTCTTCTAATATTTTATGTAAAATTTTTATTCTGAGGGGCAACTGGGTAACTCAGTGGATTGAGAGCCAGGCCTAGAGATGGGAGGTCCTAGGTTCAAATCTGGCCTCAGACACTTCCCAGCTGTGTGACTCTGGGCAAGTCACTTAACACCCATTGCCTAGCCCTAACCACTCTTCTGCCTTGGAACCAATCACAGTATTGATTCCAAGATGGAAGGTAAGGGTTTAAACAAAACCAAAAGAAACAAACTTTATTCTGATGAATTACATGAATTAATGAAATTATTCTATAATTTTCATTCTCTCTGTTTTTCCTCCTCCTGATTTATTTATCAATAATAATTTTTTTCATAAAAGGAGTTTGGCTGGACTCCTTTTTTACCAAGTGTTCTTACGATTTTATGTTATATTGGAATTAGGTGATTTTTGAAATGTTGAGTAAAATTATTTATTTATATTTATTCAAGTCTTCAATAATTTTCAAAGGCTACTTGTGCCATTTTTATATTTAATACCTACTCTTAGAAATATTATAATAATACTTCAACTTCTGTTCTTATTCAACCTGATTTAGAAAATGTTGTTTCTTATAACCACACTGCATTACTATGTAATGCATTTCTGTGTAATTTGGAGCTGAGGATATAATTTACAAATATATATATTATATATATATATTAACATGTATACATACACTAATAACCTCTGTCACAGTTAAGAGCCTTTCCAGACCTTGTGATGACATAGCACTGAAAATGATTTTAAAAGATTTTTGTTTTCAGTCCATTTCATATACACTTATGCTTTCTTCTCTCTGTTTGTCAATAGTATCTGAACCCAAACATTTCAAACAGTTAAGGTATTGGCATATCTAATGTGTTCCTACATATTTTGCTTCCTTTGATGCTAGCATTACTTTATTGTCCACATCAAGTTTATTATTACAATGGCTTTATGTTTTTTCACTTTGTGGTACTCTATTTCTTAATGTCCTAAGTACAATTACATCTCCCTGAAAAGGAGGATTACACAATTAATGGGGTCACCTGAGCCCAACTGACTAGCATATTTCTTTTGCATGCTTCCATAAGTAATTTCATAAGGCCGATGGTCTCAGGAGGGAACATAAATTCCCTACTGTACATTGTTCTGACTGGAATTCCCAAATTTTGCCCTGCTGCTCTCCTACTTCATGAAAGATTCACTGGAATTTGAAAGAATGCTGCTGCTGCTGGTAACAACAATGATTATCTTAAATATTACATGCAAATTTCTGCATATTAAACTTCATAATTTAAAATAATGAATCTGCCAATGTGATTGCTGATCCTAAAAATAGCATTGTAAAGTAAAAAATTTGCAAGCTTATTTTTTATAGGGCAGCATGGCAGGATAGAAGAAGAGATCCAAAAATCACCATATCCAATCATTTTAATTTTGGAAGTATATGCTAAAATGGTATTAAAAACAACAAAAAGCTATCTATTCAAATATTTTTACATTATTACTATTGATGCTTGCATAAATAAATAAATAAAATTAATCTCATATCCAACAATAGGAGAAAGGTTACAAAGAATAAAATAAAGACCAAGAAGTAAGAATAATATAAAGCAATTGGTTCAGACTGAAGGTTGTGCAGGAGCTACCTCAAATCAGGTCATGGAAACTGATTATTAAAAATTCAGTCTAAGTATTTCCACTTCAGAAATAGGCAAATACTTCAAATTAAGGTTTTATTTGCTTTTTTGTTGATTTTGTAGGTCTAATAAGGTGACTGGAAAATGTTAACAATGCAGATTAAATTCATACATTTGTCATGCATACATTTTTCTCTTCAGAGAACCAATTATTAAATATTTGGTAGTATACCCATTGAAAGAGCTTTCTGAAATAAAGCAGAAAATAGAAGTAGAACAGAAGTACAATACCCATTATGATTTCATAATGAAAAGCAAATAAAAACTAATGGACAAAGAATCCTGATGGAATCCTCCAAGGAAATGACTGAAAAAATGTTATATTATACTTATCAAAAATAACTGTTTGTAATTTAGTATTGCATTGCAGACCCATGTTAAATTTTGTGAAGTCCAACTCCATTTCTCTTATCTTGATCCTAGACCCTGCAAATAACTTGATTGACACCTGATGAAGTGTATAATAAAATGTTTTTTTAATCTAACTTAGTAATATTTTATAAATGTTTCTTACAAGTTGTTATTTTTCAAGAGAATTTATCATATTCTAGAAATAGTTAATATGTCTTCAACAGAATCAGTTCCAATAAGGGATTTTGTTTAGTAGCCTAAAAATTATGACAATGTGAAAGGTAGTTCATATGGTCATTTAAATGCAGGTTTCCTTGTTATAAAGGACTCAATTGCCTTAAATTCCAGAAAAAGTAAAATTT
Source organism: Gracilinanus agilis (assembly GCF_016433145.1). Taxonomy (NCBI): domain Eukaryota; kingdom Metazoa; phylum Chordata; class Mammalia; order Didelphimorphia; family Didelphidae; genus Gracilinanus; species Gracilinanus agilis. Next base: position 437,889,471 of record NC_058130.1, on the reverse strand, counting down.
GGATAGATATTTCATTGACTGTGTATTGAATACACCCCAGAGAAAGATCCCTGAAAGTAATAAGAGAGGGAAAAGCTTTTGTTGAAAAGATAATATGACACGGGGGTGGGTGGTATAGGGGGACATGAGGAGAACTCAACAGATATATTCTGACATCTGTTGTCTTCAGGATAGAATCACCTCTTAAAAGTTGATTCCTAGAATTAAGTAAGATTATTTATGTTGTGTGTTTTTTATTTCCTCAATTTAGAAAAATCTATGTCTGAAAAATAGTTCAAAAAATAAAACATCTTAATATAAGAACATTGTTTCTTCTGTGATGGTTGTCTTTACTGCCTCAAATTGAATTATCTTGACTTTCTGAAAGTAGATTAATTAGTTTCATTTGTTATTGCTTTAACAGAAGCTAAAAGAAAGAACAAAATACTGAGTGTTATACTTAGTCACAAAATTAATTTATGAGAATAAGATAATAATCACATAATATTAAATAGCATTGTAATTTCCTAAACATTTTTGACTCTATCTTCTTGATTCTTAGGAAAAAAGATTTGAGGATTTTCAAATGTATCTGTGTTCTTAGCAATGTGGATAGTTTCTATTGGCAATGTCAGTCCAAACCCATCTCCATGCTCATTATGTGCAACTCTTATCTAGGTCTATCCATATGTTTACTATTGAGGGTCCACCTAGTATGCCAGGGATCTATTTCACTTTTTCTTGACAATGCCAGTAGGGGACACATAATAGAGCACACATCAGCAATCTCTCATTATCACCACATGATCAGCCCCTTTCTTGCTCAAACATTTTTGATGGTATCCTTTATTATTTCATTCCTTTATAATTCCTTGCTTTAAATATTCCTACTCATATTCCTACTCTGTACCTTTTCATTGGCCTTTTGGTGCTGCTCTTTTTTATTATTTAGAGATTGTAATATTCCCTGACCCAGAACCATACATTATGTAATGCTTATTGAATCTGGGTATTAAAAAATGGAGGCTTGTTTTGAGGAAGAAGCTTGGTTTCAAACAAGAATTTATCAGCTTCCCAAATTTAATGCATGATCCTCTCTATCCGTTAGCTCTAGCATCCTTTATCAAGTCTTGGCAACATCTAGTAAGCTATTGGTTGAAGAGTTCTACAATCTGCCCATATAATTGCATAATGTAGTCTAAAAAATAAGCATGATTTTTTCCATGTGAACAGCTACCCCAAACTCTGTTAATTAGTTATGAATGCCAACCAGCAGTTGCCTAAGTTACATAAGGACTTAATGCAACTAGCATAGCATCTGGAAGATCTCATTGTCTAGAGGCAATCTTTCTTCACCTTCAGCACTGCACTATATCTCCACCATGACAAAATGGGACTAGAAATAACTTGAGTATTTTCTGTGGGAAAGCCATCAAGCTTGTGACGTTTAGCACAGCTTGTCACTAGTTCTGAAATCCACATGGCAAGTGTCAGAAGGATGATTGGTCCATTCAGTCTTTAAGAATTTCAAATAAAAAGTTAAAAAGTGATCTATGCTTGACCAATGACAAATGAGAATTGCTAGTTTCTGTCTACAGTTCCTATTCTATAAAGAAGGGATAATAAATCCTCCTTTGCTTACTCATGTCTGTATTATTACAATATGCTTCTAAATTGTCTTTCTTCATTCCAATCTATCTTCCACTCATTTGCAAAACTGATCTGCCTAAAGTGCAAGTTTAACCATGGCACTCTTCTGATCAATAAACTACAAATACTCTATATTACTTTCATGATCAAATATCTCTTTGTGGCTTTAAATTCCTTCATTCCTAGTTTTTAGTCTTCTTACATTTTTCTTCCCTCCACATATTCTGAAATTCAGATATGCTGGCATATTTGCTATTGCCCATCCAAAAAACTCCATCTCCTGACTCTAAGCACATTCATTGACTGTCTCTCATACATTCTTTTTTTCCTCCACTATATCTCCTGATTTCCCTGGCTTCCTTCATAACTTAGCAAAAGCAAAACTTTCTACAAAAAGCATTTCCTGATCTCCTTTAGTATTTTTGCTTCTCCTCTTAGATAACCTCCAATTTAACCCACATATATTACTTAAGTATTGTTGTTTGCATGTGATGTTTCCAAAAAGATTGTGACCTCCTTAAGGGCAAGGGCATTTTTGCTTTCCTTTTTGCCCTAGAACTTAGACAATCTGGCTTTCCCTTCAAATCCAGTTCAACTCTGGCTCCAGTCATCATCTGTTTATAATTTTTTGACCAACATATATGTACTGATGATGGTCTGTCTATTACTCTCAAAATAGGCACTCTTAATCTATTTTGGTTTTTGCCTTTGTGAATTGTAAAACTAAATGGTGAAAGGGGTCACTTTCCCTTGAATTGTGTTGAACAACTTCCTTGATTATGTAAAAGTGTTGGTTTGTTCTTTTTTCAATGTGAATAATCAGAGAGATATTGGATAAAGCTATCTTTGTTATTATACCTTTCTAGAAATTTTAAATGATTTTGAAATAAGCTTGAGAAACATCTTTTAGGAGGATAACATTTAAGTCAAAATTTTACTCTTCTGAATTAATCACTTTTCTCTCTAACAAAAAAACAAATAGTGTAATATTGTATTATTTTCACCTTTCATTCAGTTGTTTTACTATTAATATGTAGTCCAACATATAATAATATCAGGACAAGAATATCAGGATATTATGAGCAGTAACAACTAAGGAAATCAAAGTAACCACTGGAAGCATAAATATGTTTAAAAAAGTATTAGAAATCCACCTAAACAAATTTATCTTGAGAGCATCTGAGAATAAAATTGGAAGGATAAAAGTGAATAGGAAAATAATTGAAATGACCCACAAGTATTTTTACAACTTTTTTGCCCTCATGGACAAAGAAGACATAACTTTTAAACTCTTAACATCACAGTTATATGCTGCAAAATGAGATGGAAATGGCACTGAATGAAATAAGACCAGCTACAAACAAATAGATTAGGGCAATTGTAAAAAGAGGAGGGCTGTGAGGGAGATGACACATCACTGAGGACAATGAGGGTCAAGGTACCTGAAAGTTGGGAGGTATCAAAGACATTGAACAAACATTGGACCTTTTATAAAAAAAAAATTACTTCATCCACCCCACAAAGGTGATTGAGAAAATACTGATAATTCCTCATCCATGTTACTTTTCTTTCTCTAAAAGTATTTTTATTTATTGGTAATTCTTGATTAATATATGAGATGAATATATAACAGGTAGGGTTATCCTAGGGCCAGTTTGAACCAGCTCACAAAAACAGATTGTTACATTATCAGTGTGAGCATTTACACTTGATATATTGGTCAATTCCACAAATTAAGGCTTGATCTATTGTTTTGTAGATCTAAAGTAAAGAAAACAAAGGAAAAATATTAGTAATGCAGATTAAACTTTAAAAGAGATAAGTATGCTTTTCTCTCTTATAAACCAATTGTTAAATATTTGCCAGTAAACCCATGGAATAAGCATAATTTCATTGATTTTGTTAACTTGGTCTTATTTGATATACTCGAGTCAGCATAATTAAAGTAAGGAAAAGTTGTTTTGTGGTTACCAGGCTGATTTTTACATAGATTCCTCTGGATCTTTTGTAACACTTTTAAAAAACAATGTAAGGGGATGTTGTAGTAAGATTGCTAAATTTGGAATAAGAATATTTTGTTTCAAGTTCTAATTCTCTCATGTTTTACTTGTAATAATGGGTAAGTTTATTCAATCTCTTTGAGTCTTAGTTTCAATTTTGGCAGGATTGGGGGGACTAGATATATGCTTTCATTGAGGTATGGAACTCCTGGTTCTACCAATACAGATCAATACCTATACTACAACTTAAATAGTTTGAGAGTTGCTTTAGTCTCCATAACTTTAAAATGAGAATAATTATATGTTTACTACCTAGCTTGTAGCATTCATGACAGATAGATACTATTAAGATATTAAAGATATTGAAAAAGATGAGGATATTGAATGATATTATTAAACTGGACATTTTAGACCAAAATAATTTTGGCATAACACTTGCACATAAAATAACTTGCGCTAGGAATAATTTCTTTCTATGTCTCATTACGTAGTGTTTGAGAATTTATAAAATGATATTTTTTTCTTACATCATTGTGAAGTATCCAGGGTATGCAAGTGTTAGCATCCATATTATACCAATGTAGGAAGTTCAGAGAGTGAAATATTTTGCTCATCATTACACAGTTAACAAATATGCCCTCTGACTTCATTTAGTGTTCGTTCCACAATCATTATGTTGCCTCTGTTTACTTTGTGATGAGACAAGATATATATAATCATATAATTAATTTTCTTTATATATTACTCCAAAAGAAAATCTACGTTTTCCTTTTTGATTCAGAAAATGTTGTTTATTTTAGAGAAAGCATGAACCAAGAAAATAGGTGTTGTATAGAATTTGTTAGTCACTTTAGTGGCTGCTTCTCAATGAGATGTAATGAGTTAACAACATATTGATGGCATGAGCACAAAGAGTATATAACACACTAGCCATTCACTGGTAATTTATAACGTTACCAAACACATCACCATCTATTGCAAGCTCATTCATTCCATTCTAAGTGTTACATATTTCATTCTGGTGTAAATGGCAAAAATGTTGAAGTATGCCATAAGCCATTTATGAAGGGATCATTTGCCATTAAACTAAATTAATTTGTATGAGTTATTGACAACTTATTACTATTTAATAAATTGCTCCAAATGAACTATATGCATTGCATAAAGCTATGGGTGTTATGTAACTATTCCTTTAGCCATCTGAAAAAATATAACTTTCAAAATAAAGGAAATCTATTTCCTTGGTCTTGGGCAATTTTTAATCTTTTTAGTACCACAAACATCAAACATTATTGGTAACATATTTTCTAGTCCTGTATACTATCAACAGATTGCTATTAAATGAATTTACAATTTATTGCTAATTTATTCTATAGATTACCTTTAAACCATTTTTTCCAGTGTTGTGAAGTGAGTCTACAAACACCTGGGAGCTGACATCCCTTAGCAAATGAACTACAAATTACAGAGTATGATTTATTAAGTGAAAAATTTTAATAATGTTGTAAGACCTTGTTTTGAAACCTACTTTCACAAACTCTCAATATAGGGTATAATTAATGGAATATTTTCCTGCTAGGTCTATTAACATTAAAAAAATCATAATGCTAATTGTAAGAACAACATCTCTATTGTCTTTAAAAGCCCTAGTGAACAAAAAAATAGTCCCCAGATTTCTCTTCATTGTCACCCCACCAAAAAATTATTTTTTCAACCTTATTTTTGAGAATTTGTTCCAAACTGTAAAGGGATAAACTGTAGGTAGAAATTGAGTTTCAAAATGCAATTATACTTAAGGATAGAGTGTCAAGGAGTTAAATAGTTTTTCCATATTAAGTGCTAATGAAAGGAGTGAAGAAATGAATAGAATATTGTGATGTTAGTTAAATTAACCTTTGTATATCACTAGCATCAGTCACAAAAATGGCCAAACTAAGGAAATAATCTTGCTGAACATAATGACTGCTGATAGGCCAGTCTTGGATGAGAATTTCCAGCTTCTGTTCTGTCAATGTGTGAAAATGAGTACACAGACATACACACACACAAAAAGTGTGCATGCATGCATGTGCATATGTATTTACTTATACATGTATCTATATACTATACACATAGAAAACAGACCTAAGTATTCATACATACATATGAATAAACTCACACATGTGTTTATTGGACAAAAAGATTCCAAGGAACATCTCTACATACAAAATTGTAGTGGCTAATATGTTTGGCAATTATGCATGTCCTGTTTAATGACTCACCTGATGATTAGGAACAGTGGGTAATTGAACACAGTTTTGATTATTATTGTATCTTTCAAAAAAATCTTGAATAATTGTGATATATATATAAGTATATGTATATATATAAATATATATATATGTATATATATATACGCTTTCATACCCATCTAGGGACATAAATATCCCACTTTGTTTATTGTTCATGTACATATACATAGGTACATAAACATATATGCACATTCATGCTAAAGCAAAGCCCATTTAATTCAGTAAAGCAAAATATGGCCTTAAATTTTCTCTACCAAAAATGTGTATCCCATGTATAGATCATAATCACCATATTCCTGGAGGATATAATAATGAAAATAACTTTGTTCAATGACTCACTGAAACTAACCACAAAATGAGTTATTACATAAGACACGCATAATCACCAAAGATATGTATGATTCATGACAGGGATGAAAATGTAAATAGAGTTCAATATGGACACCAATTATTTATACAGAGAAATTCCCTGATATGTTCTTATTGATGGATGAAATTATGCTATTTTTATTGAAGTCCCAGATTTTTGAAAATTAAATAAATAAAATAAATTAAAAAATAAATTAAAAATTCTAGAAGTAACTACCTGAAAGAATTTGGTTTACCAATCCTATCAATACAAGGAGGATCAAATGGATAAAAAAAATGTCCACTGCTCAGATTGACAAAGGATTTTATTGGAATGATTTTGTAGTTTCTCTCTGAATGTGTGTCTCTGTGTGTATCCACACATGGTCCTCTTGAATTATAGGCCTATCCCTGAAGCACTGTCTGTTCTTGCCATTAGACCAGCCTGTCTTCTTCTGTGATCATATGCTTTCCTGGTGACCTCATTTACTTCAATTATTCCTTTAAGCACCTTATTTGTACATGTTGCAGCAACTTCATATATCATAGGCAAATAATAGCACCAGTAGTATATTTGAAAAAAAGAATAGTTCATTGTTTCTTGGATACATTTGACATAATTAAAAAGTCTTTACAATGTCTAAAAGGCAATACAACCTCTATTGGAAGGAATTAATAATAACTTAACTCTTCCTATATACTGTTATGAAAATCAAAAGAGAGAATATGTACAATTTGTAACAGTAAAGCATTATGCAAAAACAACCTATTATTTTAAATAAGAGAACAATATTTTAGTTGTGTTTATAACATAGAGTAGGTTTCTGGGAACATCTTTAATTATTATTGTTACTTATAATACCAGTCTCTCAACTTACAAAACACATTTAACATAAATTGGCAATAAAGGGAAAATAATTCTCTTTAGAGATGAGTTGTTTGGAAGCAATAATTTAAAACAGTTTTAATAACAAATTCTAATGGAGAGTACATTTCCAAGAGAAGAAATCATATACATGGTGGATATCAAAGAACTGAAACTGAAGTTGAGAAAAGGCCATTATTTTTTGGAAACACGTTATGAATTATAAATCTTACTTCTAATGCCTTAAGATATTCTTGGGAGATTAGGAATCAATTGGAAAGGTTTTCAAAAAATACTTTCAACAATTTCAGTTGAAGTAAGAAATTATGAGTTTTCAACCAATGTCAGATTCATAAACAGATAAATGTTTCCTATTGATAGGAAAAGTGTGTTGAATCTGGAGTGAAGTGGACCTAAGGTCAACTTATTTCTCAAATACTTGCTGTATGACTCTAGGTAAGTTGTTTAATATCTGTCTGATTCAGTTTCCTCATCTGTCTAATTGTGATAATAATAGTAGGTAACTCAAGAGGTTGTTATGAAGTTCAAAATGAAATAATACTCATAAAGTTTTGTAAGCATTAAAGTCCTATTTAATACTAGTTATTGTTATTATTGTTATAAAGGGTCCACATAATATCCACAGAATGAGCTCTGCTTACTATATAATTAAATTATTACTGAAAAGTATGTAGTTAATAATTTGTGCTCTCTTCCCAAAAAAGGGCCATTTTAAAGATAACATTCTGGCAATGTGTACTTATAGAATGTAACTTATTGCCTCATTAAGATTATTAACTTCTGAGTAAATGGTAAGCTATGTACATCAAATTAAAGTAAATTTGTAAAAAACTTAGATATAAATGTTTAAATTTATAAATTTGTAATAAAAAATGTGTTTAATTCTTAAGACTGGTTGATCATTTCAGTTCAGTTATGATACCTACTATGTGCACAGTAAAAAGAGCTAGGGTACAAGGGAAAAAAAAGCAATATCTGCTCTTAAGAAATTAACATTTTGTTAGGTACAAGTGAATATTTAAATGAGTGTGTATTAGAGTAGAATTCATACCAAAAATATTCCTGTGCTACAAAATTGTGCATAATTTAAAAGGGGTTGAGATTATTACTTCATAAGATCTCAAGTGATAATGGTTCTTGCTAATTAAAATAATTCAGAAAGTTGAAAAACACTGCTTTTAGAGACAAAAGGCCTGAATTTAAATCCTGTTTACATCTTTTATCTGTCTGTGTTATCTTGGTCAAATCACTTAAATTTTCTCAATTTACTCATCATTAAAATGAAGTGTTCATATTAGACAGCTTCTAAGACCCTTTGTATTTCTAAACCTATGAATTTGTTTCCAATAGACATAACATTGTAATTGGTTTTTAAAGGTTGGCAAGAATTTAGTTGGGGAGTATTGGTAGAGAGGACAATTCAGTCATAATGAATAAATCCAACCTTGGCAGAAACTCAAAGATGTTTCAATTCATGTTGCTGGTTGTTTTATTTTTCTATTTTGTAGGCAAGAGATATGAAAACTAAGAATGTAAATAATTATTGCAGGCAAATGTGTGGTAAAGTAACCCATGGCTAGAGCCCCAGACCCTAAAAGGGCAACTGTCCTCCCTATATTATCTCCAAGTCATTTAATCTTTATATATTCTTTGTACATAGTCGTTCTCATCTTGTTTCCACATTTAGACTACTAGTTCTTTTAAGACCAGGGACTCTCTTTTACTTTTCTTTGCATGCATAAGGTTCAGTATAATGCTTACTTCATTGTATGTATTTAATAAATTCCTATTTAACTGATAAGTGTTCATTTATGTATATACATATATACACATATACATATATAGAGATATGGAGGCATCTCTGTCAAAAAATACAATTTTTCTGAAAGAATGTAAACTCCTGGGGACAGGGGCTCTGCAATTTCTTTTCAAGTCTTCTACGTAGCATCCTGACCAGGATATGGAAAACTGCTTAATAATTGCTTCTGGACTGATAGCCCTGTAGAATGTTTCTGTTTGGGAAAAAATATCCTAGTTGAGCATCTGTTCTCCAGGATTTTTGTAAACAGGGGCAGGGGTACTCTGCATCTTGGAACTCAATGTATCATCCAATAAAATTAGTGCTGTCTGTTATAATTGTGCCGTGTTGAGTTTAAAGCCAGAGACTTAGACCATGAAGGGATCTTGGAAAGATTCCTAACCAGGGGTCCATTAAATAGATAAATAAATGCTACAATGATAGATAGTTGGTAAGTAGATAGGTAGGTAGGTAGATAGATAGATAGATAGATAGATAGATAGATAGATAGATAGATAGATAGATAGATAGATAGATAGATAGAAAAATAGACAGAGGAAGAGAGAGATTGATAGATTGATAGACAAATTATTTTAACATAATTGGTTTCCTTTGTAATACTCTATTTGATTTTATAGTTTCAAATATTATTCTGAGTTGTCTAAAAAGATTAAGAACCTTTTATCTATACTTCTCTCTTCTCATTTTAGGGAAGAAGCAACTGAGGTCCAGAGATACTAAATATAGCCAAGTTTACAAATGTCCAAAGTTCCACAGGTAATAAGGATCTGGAATGGGATTTGAATCAGAGCCTATAACTCCAAATATATTGCTTTTTTGAACATACTATATACAGGGGTTCCTAAACATACTAAACATGCAATAAATCCTTGGGGAACTTATTTAAATGATAGACATATATTACTAGAGCTATAATACACTTCAACTACATCATGAATACAAGAGGAATTTGCTTTCTGACAATATAAAGTACCATTTATAATGTTACTTTTCTGAAAAAATATTCTAGAATATATAAATGTGTTTGTGTGTACATGAATGAATGTGAATGTTTGTCTGTAGTTGAGTCGAATGTTGTAGAAACCAAAGCCTACTAAGACAAAATTTTTTTAAAGTGTCAATCTTTAGTAAATAGGCCATGAAATAGAGATTTGGTCTTTCTAAATCAGCAGATATTTTGTCTATTATTTAGTCATTTGTTAATCTACTTATTTATTTAGTTTTATATTTTTATGAGTACAAGTATACTTTAATATCTTCAACTAATGACCCCATTTTTAAATTTTATCATTGTTTTGTTTTCCCCACAACGAACCTTAAAATATATCAGGAAAATGGCTACAACTCTTGAATATTGATGGTAGCACAACTGAGAAGCTCAGCTGCCCTAAAAGCAAGTAGTCACTCTTCCACCACTAACCCCAGAGATCTGCTAAGGTAAAAGTGGTTTTAGAATGAACCTACCACCAGTGGCTAGCATAGAGCCCAAACTAATACTGTGGCTTTTCTGCATTTACCCATCGCCCTCTCTATAGGAAAGTCCTCTCACATTTTTGTTATTTCTGTCATTGCTGATTGCCTTCACTGAAAATTGAAAGGCCAATTGCCCTGGGCTTTCAATAGACCTCTGTCATAATCAGGAGTCACATTTGACAGGACTATTGTCGGCAGCTCTAGGCAGAGTTCTTAGATTGAGGATTGTGAATTGTGTTTGAAAATTACATGCTAGAGAAGCTCATGTACAGGAGCTTTGCTGAAATTAAATTATAATACCACTGTAAATTTTAAATTATAGGAAATGTGCTGTTCTTATTAACTGGTGGTTTTATGCACTTTTAAATACACTCTTTCTAAAATTTTATAGCAATACAATCCACAAGGTGAGACTTTTGTACTAAGCTTATTGTAAAATGGGAAAATGTGTGTGAGAATATATGATCTGTAAAATCTTTTTGTCACAGGTATAATTATTGCAGTGATAGGAATTCTGGCTAATGCTACTTGAACTTTACTTACTAAGAAGAATGATGTCTGTGGATACAGATTCAGTAATCCAGGAATGGTCAGTCTACTTGTGTTATAGTCTCACAGTGATTGCATTCCATTAAAAAGGTTTGTAAAACCCATTACCTACCACTATCCTTTTGGGGTAGATAATTGGGTGGCCATATTCATATATAATTAAATATTTTTAATGGATCTGTGATTTATTGTCATAAGAAACTTTCTGTAAGGAAACTATTTACCTATTATATTCTTCCACAGCAATACAATATATTTATAGTCTCAGAGTTACTTAGGATAACAGAGAGTTAAAGGACTTGTTCAAGGTCACACAAGCACTATGTGTTAGAATCAAGAATTAAACCTTGATATCATGGATGCTGAAGTCAGGTTTTTAAGTACTATACCATAATGAATAGTAAACGAAATTGGAGACAACAGATTAAGAAAGGAACACCTGAAAACAAATTTTGTCAGATAATGGGTTAAATGGTGAGAGAAAAAGTTAAAAAAATTAACTGAAGAAAATGAAAAAAAAATCTGTACAATATGTATAAAACATAAAAGGTGATAAATTTTATAATGGAAAGAATCGGGTGCTCAGAAATATGCTCTGTCTCTGCTTTCTCTGTGGACATCTTCTCTCTAATTATTTAATAAAACTATAGGACTTTTCTGCTTTGCTCAGTAAGAAAGAGTATGATTAAACTAATATTTGAAGGTTTTGAGAATCTACTGCTTAAAAGGTATAAAATGAATCCAAGCATTAAGGAAAAATTGTTCTGCTTAGAATAAGTTTAAATTTAATTTAACAATAACATTAGCAATCTGAAAGTATAAATGTTATATTCCAAAGATATTACATAAAATCTTATGAGGCTAAAATGAAATCAAGTAAGTCAAATGACATAACAATTTATTGAAAATACTTCATTTTATTTATTCATTCATTTTAACAATAATTTATTATTGAGTACCTAGGAACTAACTTTAGCAAAAACAGGGATAAAATATTTTCTTCTTCAGTGAATTTATAACCTAATAGATTATGTAAAATATTTTATACATTTAGTGCATGTTTGTGTGTATATCTATGTATATCTGTACATGTATATATATGTTTGTATGTGTCTACACACACACTGAATCTAAATAGGGAATTATGCATTTATGAAGAAAGTACAAAGAAAGTGACATGGGAGTTTAAAGTGGATAATAAATAAAATTTTCATGGAATTATGTCAATATTTTAAAATAGCTAGGTTAATATTTGGTGAAGTAAAGTCACAGTCTTGAGATGAAAGGAAAGATGAAGAAAGCAGTGTTGACATTGTTAGATAATGAATATTATCTTGATTCCTTATGTCATTGCATCTTATCAGCATCTACCTCCTAATAAATGATATCTTACCTCCCAAGAGGAGCCAGATAGCTTAGCACCCAGGGAATTAGAGGGAATGTTGTAGAAAGTAGTGGCATGATAAAATTAGTTGTATAGAATTCACTAGACAATTACATTCTGCTCTGTGCCCTTTTTCTTCTATCCTTGTCATTTGTCTGGTTCTGCCTACTAGATAAATTAATATTTATGCCCCATTTCCATCCTCTCAGTCCATTGGTAGAAGGAACCTAGCATATTTGACCTAGAGCAGAGAAGACTTAGAGGGCACATATAATTGGTGTTTTAAAAGTATTTGAAAAGCTGTAATACTGAAGGGTAATTAGCCTTGCTATGTTTCTCCCTTGAAGGCAGAACCAACAGTAATGAGTGGAAACTCTAGAGAGGCAAATTTAGGCCTAATATAAGGAAAGCTTCCTAATAATTAGAGCTATACCAAAGTAAATAATTCCCTCTGGCAATACTGGAATACCCCTTCATTGCAAGTATTCAATCAAAAACCAGATAACCACTTCTTAGGGCTGTTGTGGAACAGTTGACTGTCTAATACAGCTAGTTCTTCCTTCATATATTTTTTATTAATTCCTTTGATTTTCTTGATTCTTTACAAGCACCAGAGATAAAAAATAAAGGATCTTCCTTTGACTAGCTGCAGTTATCCTCCATTCACTTTTCAGTGAGAGGGAATGGAGTCAAGGAAGGAGGAAAGGAAAGATCTAGTTGAGATCCTTAGCCCAAAATGGCTCAGGGGGAGAAAATATCTGTAATTCCTCTCTCCCACCACTAGCAAACAACCACCACAGTCAAGAAACCTGGTATGGTAATATATAGAAAGAAATGGTCAGGAAAGTTCTTGGAAGTCACAGTGATAGAAAGTTGATCAATAGTCATATATGAAAGCTAGTATAAGGTAGAATTTATAGGGTATAGTAATTAATTTGATATGAGTGATGAGGGACAAGGAGGAATCAAATATGACTGTAAGGTTTTTAATCAGGTTGACTGATGATATTAAGTGAAATATGAATAAATAGGAAAATGAGCTTTTGTGGTAAAGATTTATTTAACTTTAGATTTAGATGACACATGAAGAGTTTGAAGTATCATTTAGGCATGTGTAAGAAGATGTTTATTAGATTCTACTTTGGAATATAAACCTGGAGTTGAAATGAGGTCTGAATATAGAGATTTAAGATTTTTATGCAAAGTTGTTAAGTGAAATTGAATGAAGATGCAACAATGAACTAAAACCATTTGTATTTGGATATTAAATATAATACACTTTCTTAAGTCCTTATTCTTCACATCTTTGTCAAGAAAGACAGGTGTGTTGCAGAACATTCAGCACCCTGCTTGGAGTCAAGAGGACTTGAATTTATATTCAGCATCAGACATTTCATGTTTGACTCGAGGCAAGTAACTTATCTTTTTCCTGTCTTTATTTCCTAAATTCACAATGGGAATTTAGTAGCACCTACCTTACAAGATTGTTGTGAGGATCAAATGACATAACAGTCTCATAACACTTAGCCTAGTGCCTTAAACTATTATTTCTTCCTCCTCCAAGAATCCCTCCATACTTTTGACTTCACTGCTGACCCTGACACTGTCTGTCACTGTTGATCATAATCTTGGTCGTGAATGACAGTCTCACTGTAGCCTGCTCTCATCAGAACTCAGGCCAAGTAGGTTTTCCAGTCTACTTGTCACAAAGAAGGGCAACTAGGATGGGTAACTGGAATAACATAACTTTAGATGTGATATTAACAATTAGAGCTGTTGAAAAGCAAAATAGGTTGCCTTAAAAACATGATGGGTTCCCATTCTTTGATGGTCTTCATTACGACATTGAATGACCATTTGTTAAAATTATTTTTTTTAACTCCATGTATAGGTTGGAATAGAAGGCTTCTTCTAACTTATGGATTTTGTCATTCTATGAAAGTAGCCATGAATAGATAAAAGGTTTTTTTAGAAATTTTATAATGAGAAGGAGGGGTGTTCTTTGACTTTAAAAGAAGGAAATGCGTGTAGGTATCCAGGAAGGAGTTAAGAAAACTGGAATAACTGAAGATGTAATAACAGGATCTAATCTCATTTATTTAATGGCTGAAGCTTCCCTTTCAGTTTCTAGATGCTATGGTAAGAATGCAGAGGAATAACCCTTATCCAATAATGCTTGGAGTGTGGAATAATGATTCTGGCATGAGGAGGGGGGAGTTCCACCATGATAAACAATGGGAATCTTATGTGAAAGAATGCAATTAACAAGACAGAGTTCAACTTGAGAAAAATAAAGCTCCTATTTGGGAAATTTAAGCTAACAACCAATGCATAGAAGAAGAATATCTAACAAACCCCTAGGAGGCAAGGCATCATTTTTTACCTTAAATGACTGAAGCTTTGTAGGGTAGCTCATAATATGTGAAATTCTGTAATTACAATTCTATTTGCATGGTACTTAGAACAGCTAATTTGAATTTTTCTCCAAGCCATGTTCTTAACATTTCTATACCAATCTAAATGATTTATGTTAAGACTGAATCTCTAAGTTTGTAGTTACACACAGCTTAAGTCTTTAAAGCACATATGCCCACTTATCATCCTTGCCTTAGTGTTTCTTCTTTAGCTTGGGAACATTTATGAGATAAAACCTTATGTTAATTCTTAATATTTAGATAGTTTCTCTCTCTAGAGCAGTAGAAAATGCTTCAGAGGAATTATCTTATTAATCTTCACAATATTCCTGCCAGGTTGGTGGAGGAGAGAGAAGAGAATGAGAACTTGCTACTCTGGCAACAACTTATTCTCAATTTTTAGTTTCTATGAGGATATGACAGTAAAAATGAAAGGTAGACTGAAACTCCAATAAAAGTCAAGAGATTTATGAAGTCACTAGTAGTAACAAAACAACTATCTATGCATAGTGAAAACAGAAGAGGAAATGACTCTGATTCTGGAGGATCAAAATCTTATTCCCATTTTTTTCAATGAAGGGTTTTTGCTATTTCCCTGCCACTCCTTGGGTTTTTTTCCTATGGAACTGTCATACCTCAGCCACCAATCATTTAGTAGATAGTGTTTGTCCCCAAATTGCCAGGGTTCCAAAAGTGTTAGGTTTTTCAGGGGTGAGAATCACACAGAGTCGGCAATCAATAAAGGTGTGAGACAAGTAGGACTGTGGCCAGTATATACTGATTGCCAGCAGGACAGAGGATTTAGGAGCCAATATGTCGTTTTTGAGGATTAGGTAGAAATAGGAGCATCAGATCTAGGAAGCACATAGTTGACTGAGCATTCAACCTAGAGTCACTCACCCTGAGTTTTAATCCTGGGTATGTAAAAATATAGGTGATTTTAGCAAATCAGTCATTATGAATCTCAGTTTTTTCTTATTGAAATTAAAGGAATTGAACTAGATGGATGCTGATCTTTCCCATACCCCAGCTGTACAGCTTGATATGATTCAGAGGAAGCAGTCTGTCATGCCCAGAATGTTCTTCCTCCTCAAGTCTACCTACTGACTTCCCTGATTTACTTTAAATCCCAGCTAAACTACACATTTTTGGAAACACTTCCCCATAAGGATTTGTGTGCCTTTTCTCTATTAATTTTTTTATCTTGTGTTTAACTTGTTTTGCATACATTTGTTTATATACTATATGCTCCATTAAACTATAAGCTACCTGAAGTTAGGTGCTGTATATTTTGCCTCTTTTTGTATTTCCAGAACTTGGTTTAGTACCTAGCAAGAAGTAGGTGCTTAAAAAATGTTTATTGCTCTGTTGATCAATCAACTTTGACCTGAGAAACAAAAGCACAAACCAAATCTGAAAAGAAGATTAAATGAGTCAATGGGTCACAAAAAATGAAAATAATGCCTCCCCCCTCAAATAAGGAGCAAAATGTCAAGTGAGTCAAAGTTCTGACACATGCATGCCCTGGGATACTTGTCCTTTAGATCAAAACCTGAAAATGTCTGCAGTTTTTCCTTTTTAAAGGGAAAACAATATCAAATCTTGGAACTCATACCCTTTCGTAATAATTATCTTTTGGGATTTCAATAACTAAGTCATGTTGAAATGACTTTAAGAGAGATTATCATATATGAATTCCATTTTACAACAAAGAAAAATGTGATGAAGCTCCATTATAATTTATGGACTAGTTTAGGAGACAGAAAAAAATGTTTTGTCTTTTTCTTGTTTGGGTTACTCTACACAGTAGTTTCTCAAAAGCCAACTCTGCTGAAGAAATCTGACTCTGACAACAGTAGTTCAAGGGGGCTAATTGATTAGCTGGTTATTAAGTCTTTTTCTTAATAAATCCCCATAGCTCTTATTTCTCTTATTTTATCTCTGGTCCTCTCATTTAAATGTTTTTATGTTTTAGTTTGTTTGCATTGTATTCCTTCTTTCTGCTTTCCATTCATTTAGAAAAATAAAAACAGTAACAAATGTATATAGTCAAGCAAAACAAATTCCCTTGTTGGCCATGTCCGACATAAATGTATATTTTTATGTTTTTATGTGTTTATGTTTCATCATCTCATTACTTTTCCTCTTGTTTCTTCTAGAATTCCCATTTCATTTGTAAAATGATTGTAGCTTTTTAAGAAATATGTTTTCTTTATCTCTCTCAGGAATTTCAGTTGAATTTGTGAACAAGCCATGCTTTTCTTTGAGTATTTACTTGTAAGTATACTAATCTTTTGGAGTCATTCTATATTTATTGTATTTATTTCTTGAATCTTCCTATTCATTTTAATATGTTTTCAAGATGGAATTCTTTTTTATTTGTTTGCCCTTTTTTTTCAGCCTTTCTTCTTGACTTTGGACTATCTACATAGATTGGGATCAGAGCTAGATAGTTGCTTCTTTATTCTGTACTTGTTCCCTACACAGTATATAATCTAGAGCTTGGGACTACTTTCCCTGGACCACCACTCTAGTTGGAAGTTCTTTTTTTGTATTGCACTGAGCATATGACTTCCCTAGATAGTACATCACAGAGCTGTCAGCTATAATCTATTCTGATCCTTTTTTGTGGTCAGACAACTTCTATGCTAGACCTGGAATCTCTTCTAACTTTAGTGAGGTAATATGGGGAAAATTTTAGAATGATCTGTGGTGCCAAACCTAGTTAGACTCATTCCTCAATGTCCACACACATCTGTCTATCCCTCTATTCCTCCATGGGCAGGAGAAAATGACTTTCTGAAATTTTTAATTTTGAATTCTTTATTAAGACTGTATCTGGCACATTTTCCTTGTGGATTTGTTGCATAGGAAAGCTAGGTTGTGTTTCTTCTTTCCATTTCATCATTTATTTAGTTTCTATAGCTAAATGCTGTCATAATAGGTACTTATTAGATTAATTAAATGATGGACTGTCACTCTGCTAAGCATTCCCATAAATCAATATAATTTACAAAGATTTACTTTTGCTTTCCAAGAAAATTCTTCTACATATGCCAGTCATCTTATTCCATCCCACCTTCTCCACGTCTCTCATTATTCCTACTGTCTCATTCAAGTTTGAACTCTTACTATTCTCAGCCTCTCTGCTCCCAATAGACTTATATCTCTCTCATTCTCAAAAGAAATTTTGCTTGATCTTTCCATCCTCATTAAGTTTCATTCTATATTTCTTTTCCTTTTTGTGGGAAAATTCCTTGAAAATGTCAGCCATCAAAGTCAATCACAAAGAAAAAAAATTTCAGTAATAACTACAAACATTAAGTGCTTCTACAACCAGGAATTATGCTAAGCACTGAGAATGCCAATATAAGCATAAAAATGTTTCTGCTCCCAAAGAGCTTCTATTTTAATGGGGAAGATAACATGTAAAAGGGATATTAAAAATTATAGAGGTAAGAAAGGGGAGTCATACTTGGTACAATGACATGGCAATGAATCACATGAAAATGAGTAATTGATTGAGATTGGAGAGAAATGAAGACCTAGTTGGCCTAGACCTCCTTGAATTGGGGTTTCTCTGAAGAATCAGATGGTCAGAGGGGGAGGCCATCACAGGGTCAGAAGGTACTTCCAATGTGAGAATTTTTTACATGTATGCCATCATTGGAAATGTCATAAATGATTTGTTCCTATCTCATATTTTTCAGTTCCTTTTAATTTCACCTGCAACTACAGTTCATCAAAGATAATGGTTATCCATGACATGCCACCATACAGCATTTCCACAATTGATGTTGCAAATATGAACTGCTCTACTTGATAGAATCTTTGGATCATTAAATACATCAAACTATTTCTAAAATGCAACCCTTGATTTTTCTTTCTCTTATCCAATTAAAGTCCGAACTCACTATTTATCAAGAATACTTAACCTCAAAATATGTGCTTTTATTTTTTAACTGAATTTCAGATTTCATTGATATATGTAACTCCCAGTGAAGAAATCTCATTATCAATGCAGACCAGTACCTCTTATACAATTTATAATTTTAGTAAGTTGCTTTTGGTATAGTGAGATCATTTAGGTGACTTGACCATGATCACATGTTTAGTATATGTTAGAGGCTGAACTTAGACCTTCCTGACTCCAAGGTTAGCTCTCTATTTAAGATGTTATCTTGTAGAACTAATGTACTACTCCTAATGTAGTAATTACTTAATGAACTGTGCATCCAATTTAATATTATAATATTTACAAATAATACATTTTCATTCATTTGTTTTTTTTTCCTAAATTGATTGCTAGACTGATTCATTTTGAATTGTGTTGAATTTGCATAATTTTCTGGGGGTGACTAATTAGTATGAATTGAAGAAAATTGGAAACATTTGGAAGACCTTCCTATGCATTGGAACTTTGCTCACAGCTTTGTATATAAATATTCTTATCATTACTCTATAGAGGATTTACTTGAAATCTTCCTGTTATTTTTTAGGTATTTTAGAATTACCAATGTTTGGTCATTTGATTACACAGTGGAAACAGTACCAGGTCTTAAGTCGGGAAAACAAGTTCAAAACTGGCCTCACACACACTTATTAGCTACATGGCCCTGAGCAAGTCACCGAAGCTTGATGGTTTCAGTTTCACTCCAGTAATTATGTCAAGAAACCCCCAAAAGGTCACAAATAGTTGGGTGTGTCAGAAAACAGCTAAACAAGAACCATATTTGAGTTGTCAAAATTTGCTCTCATATATGAATGGCCTACATTGTAGAATCATATACCCACTGAAAATGTGGCTCTTGTGAAAAATCCACTGTTGGTCACATGTTGAAGTCTATTATTGTCCAATATATGTTAGTCCATATCCTTTTGGATTATTTTCATGTCATTTTGTTATCATGGTAGCCTTTTATGCCAATATATTTCCTCAACGGATAATACACCAAGCCATTAACAATTAATTTTGCATTAGAACAAACTATTTGTTAGTTAATAGTAGAGCCATGAGTAAAATAGGGCCTAAAACAAGTACATTTTCTTTTAGGGAAATGTGAAATGGGATTCACTCTCTCCTGCCCATTTTTAGATTTAATCAGCAGAAGTGTATACACCTCACTTATCTGTAAGTATGGGGAGGTCTGTGACCCATGTATGCTATAGTAGATGATGAATCAGAATTGACAGACAACCCCCTGGGCAGTCCTAAGCAAAACAATAGCTGCAATTGGCCCACATAAAGTGGAAGGAAGATAAAGGAAGTGATGAAAGTAATGGTTTTTAAAAGTGGCAAGAACTTCCTGTGACCAGCTTTTTCACCTTCGAACTTGAACTTGGTAGAGCTCTGGCTGGGGACCGTGGACTGCTCTTCAATTTTTCCCTTAGAACTACCACATGGGAGAGTAAAAAAGACTGACTCGCTTTCCTGGCTTTTCTGAGAGGTACTACCCTCATCTTGGAGGAGGCCTCATGGCTAAAACTCTTGTCTAATTTACCTCTGGTCCCTCTTTGCTGGGGCCTCTGAAGACCTGCTTGGTTCTGACTGGGCCAGAGTAATTATCTACTTACTTTCTCTCACATTTCCTGACTTCACTCTTTCTCCTTTTGTAAATAAACTACCATAAAAAGTCATTCTGACTTGAGAAATAATTTCTGAGACCACATTTTTATATATTTAGTCCAACCTTTAATTTTTAATCCTTACAGAAAGAAGAAAGAAGATGCCAACATGTCTCTCATAGAAAAATAGACTTAGGTAAGGTCCTCCAGTAGGAATTCAGGCAATCAAGAAGAACAAGACTATTAGAACATGGAGGGAGAAGAGGGATGACACCAGAAAAGATGAAAACAGTCAAATTTCTCTTACTTCATATTACCTTCCAGTTTCAATGCATTTTTAATTCTATTTTTATGCAATTTAGAAAAAAATTTTCTTTCACCTTTCTACCTTCCTTATTGCTTTGAGTTGATAGATCAACACTGTTTTAGACAACTAACTCTCAAGTGATTTGGCCAAACACAACTAGAAGGGAAGATGTGATGACAAAATGATGGCATTTGCTGTACTGGAGTATTTTTAGAAAATGGCCATTATTTCCTTCCTGAAGTTGTTCATGTCTGAATAAACTAATTATCTGAGAAAACAAACTTGGTCCAGCTATCCCTCACCCCTAATGGATTTAGTGACTGACAAACATGACTTTTTGGCCGAGGTTCTTGCAGCAGAATAAAAGAAACCAAATGGAACTTGTAAACAACATCTTTCTCCAGTCTCAAGTCCATTATTTAAGATGGACTGATGCATGATAAACAGAGGATAAACATGCCGAGACAAGAGAAGATAAATGAAAAGGGGAAATAGTGCTTAAGATCTGAGGCTTTGCTGTTAACTCATTGACCAGACAGACCTAACTTACATCATCATGAAGTATTTACTTGACATATTTTGGGTCACTGGAGAGCTACAATGCTACTTGGAATCAATAGTAGCAGCTATTGTACTTTAGCTTATTTCATTATTCATCCTGAAATTGCGATGAGATGTACAACATAGCAAGTTTTTTTTTTAAATTTTGGCAAGATTGGTTTCCAAAAGAACACAGTCCAGTGAGGGGATGGGTAAAATATACTATTATTTTGGTTAGGTGCCATGAGAAGAGTAGTAGAAGTACAGCAAGATAGAGCTTGGACCTTCAGGCAGGTCTAAAGAAAATATGATATGATATGATGATGAAGATGATGATGATGATGATGATAAAACGATAATGATAAACTTTTTCATAGCACTTTAAAGTTTAGAAAGTTCTGAACAATTTTTAATTCTTTTTACCTTTACAACTCCACAAAGTAGTTGTCATTCTTTTCCCTATTTTAAAATGTACTGTCAGACTGAGAGAGCTTCACTGAGTCATGCAGGGTCCTGCAGCTACTAAGTTCCAAGTTAGAATTTGAATTGAGGTCTTCTTGACTCAGTCCAATCCTTCATTCATTAAACAAGCAAGGACCCTGAACAAGAAGTCTTGGACATCTGAGAACAACAGTTAGGCATTGGGTGAATTCATGAGAGAAGAAAAAAAAGGGAGAGCAGAAGAGGAGCAGTATGGAATAGTAAAAAGGACTATAATATTGTCAGAGACTGGTCTAAATCCCAGTGCTCTGACCTTTACTAGGTCTGTGAACCTGGGCAAGTGATTCATTTTGACTGAATTCCCTTTACAATATGACTGGAATAAAAATACCTGCCCTACCTATGACATAAGGGTTATTGCAAAGATCTGATGAAATAATGTATGTGAAATAACTTTTCAGTCTATGCAAATTTGTTTTGATTACTTGGTTGCTGAGGGGAAATATCAAGTTTTTAATTTTTTTTCAGTCCAGTTGTGATGAAGACGAACTTTCATTAAACAATTAGGAACAAACCTGGAAAAAATATAATGAGATGCTTGGTTTTGTCATATAAATTTTTAGTGTGAAAGGTAATCAGAAAAAGAAGAAATGAGGATGATACATTTATAGTTCAGAGGAAAGGGGACTTGATATAGTCAGAAGAAGTGAATTCAAATCCCATCACTGCCACTTACTTATAAGAATATCTTAGGCAAATACTGTCATTTTTCTGAGTCTCAGTTTCCTACAAAATTGGGAGAGTAGAAACTGATCTGAATACTTGATATAGTTTTGAATATCAAAAATAGATCTTCTATCAATGGTTCTTTAGGGCAATATTTCTTAGTGGATAGAGGCTCAGCCTTGGATTTAAGAAGAAATGATGTCAATTCCTGCTTCTGACATCTTCAGAGATGGGAATAATCATCACAAATATAGGGCAAGGGAGACAACAGAGGAACTAGCCTAAATGTAAAGGAAGGTTGATGTTGAGGAGTTTGGAGATATAAACTGGATTGATGACTCACAAGTTATGGAAAAATGCTTGAAAGCTGAAAAATTCATATCCTCAATTTATTATCTCATGGTCAACTTATTTTAAGACTATCATGTTTATTATAAATTACACTCCAGCACAAGGTTATAAGCTTCATAGCAGGAAAGACAATGTCAACCCAGGAAAATGTTTTAGAGGTCTGAAGGAAAAGTAACTTGACTGAGTGAATTGACTGCAGGATTGGGAATTAGCAGCTGAGTGTGTTGTTGCCAGCTTAACCACTGATGTAGTAAAATGAGGATAATACTTACTGTCTTACTACCTACCTCACAGAGGAATCATGAGAATTAATATTCTGAAAATGAGTTGTACATCCCAGATGCACATTATCTATCAACACAATTTATTATTCTAATGCTTGTACTCCCCCACAGTGAAAGGCAGTCTCTGATGGAAAACATTTCCAAGTGTTAATCTGCTTACATAGTATATTTGTTCACCTCAGATGATGGGGAACAATTTGGATTTATCTTAGTGAGAAGAATTCAAATTAATAGGGCATATCTAAGTATACCTTTCTCACAGTCAGATGCAAAGAGGAGACTCTACACATTTACTGTCACTTTAAGTGAGTATTTTACTTGCTCACAGTTAAGGATTCAACACCCTAACAGAATTAGGTCTTCTGAGATTATAGTGTTGCCAAATACCAACATGATATTTGGAAAAGATAATGCATAAACCATTAGCAGCTATTTGGTAACAGAACAATTTATATTTCAGCAAAGAGCAAGGGATCAAGGGAATTGGGGACAGACCATGGGTTTTTTTTTTAGGAGAGCAGAGATAGTTTTAAAGAATGAGAAGAAAGATTTGGATAGAGAGCTTCAGGTGGATGAATGAATGAAAAGGTTTTTATTAGGCATTTGCTTAATAATCAGCCAAAATTATAAGCCCTAACAACACAAAAAGAGAAATGATTGCTACTCTGAAGGAGATTGTATTTTAATAAGGAAAATAATAAACACTGGGGAGTTGTAACCAGAAATAGATATTTCAGTCAGGAATTTGTTTGGGATGACGATTGGGATAGTAGATCAATATACTTCATTCAAGAACAATAGCAGAATTGAATTAATCATAGTTTCTGATTACAAAAATTGAATGGGAAAGTTGAAAAAGTATGGCAAGGATTTTTTTTGGAAGGATATTGTGATAGCCAGAGGAGAGAAAGAAATAAAGCATGCCAAAGGCAGTCTCAGGAACCTAAATTTACAGATAATGAGTTGGGGAAGAAGAGTAGTCACAAAAAAGGGGGAAACAAAGCCCAAACTCTTTATTATTTTAAAGTTCAAAATACAGAAAAAAATAGACACCTAGACACAGATGGGTTACACTTAACAAAAGCTTCTAAAAATTAATTTCTCTCAAATCATGCAAATTAATCAAAAGAAATTTGATTTTTTAAAAAAAGAAGGGGAAGGGTTACCCACATATATTTACCAAGCTAGTATCCACTGAAAGTAGTTACAAGCAAAAAGAAAAAATAATGGTAAAGGTACATGTAAATTCACAAGAAACAAATAAAAAAAGGAAAAAAAAAACCAAAAATTCCATGGTCTTAGAAGTCTATACACAAATGCACAATGCACAAATGCACATGAATAAAAAGCAAGATTAACTATGCTTCTTTAGCAAAGGGAAGCAAACTTGGCATCAAAGTTATCACTGCCTTTACAATGTCCTACTCTGAGATCTCTTTGTGGTATGGATTAAAAAAATATGGAAGCATAAGATAGCCTCTACCATGTTCTTACAGGAAAGAAAATATTTAAGGTTACTCCAATAATGGACCAAGTCATTTACTCAAGGATCAACACATCTAATCACCTTGAGGACATATATATGACTATATATGACTATATATATAATATATACATACATATTTGTAATATGCATATAATTATATATCGCATACATGAATACAAAAATATACATTTGTAGTTATATGTGTTCATATACACTGCATATGCACATGGATATATGTGTGTGTGTAGTTATGTCTCTAGGCTCTGAAAGAGAAAAAAATAAATAGTCTATTATTCCTGTGCATCACCTTCATGTTTCTGCAGTGATAATGACAGAATAAGTAATAGGAGAGGAGTCAGATGGTTCTGAGAGGCACAAAGGTTTAAAATAATCAATAATTTTTAATTTGACTCTAGGTAGTATAATAATAATAACAATAAATGTAAAATAGTGATTATGATAAAAATAGTTATAAATATTTAATAACATTTACTGTTTTCTACCCTCTATGCTGTTTTGAAAATATATCATTTGATTGTCATATCAATTGGAAAAAGTAGATACTATTATAATATCCATTTTATAGTTGAGGAAACTGAGGTTTGCCCAGAAACCCACAGATAGTAATTATAGGAGGCCAAATAAAACTCAGGTCTTCCTGACTCCAGACCAAGAATTTTATCCTCTGCACCACCTTGCTACCATACAACCAAGAAAGTTGAAGCTGAATACCATAAAGAAGGAAAGTGAGGAGGTGGCAGAGAGGGTTTTATAATATAGCCAGAAGTAACAGGAAACATTTTTCTGAGATATTTTCTCATCAGATATTATCATATTGATGCATATTTGCAAAAAGATAGCTATAGTCATCATTGCCACTAATACACTAAAATTTGTTGGTGAGAATGAAGTGGAAGAGTAATATTATGAAGAACTTAAAAAGTCACCTCAAATCAAAGAAACTATAATACTTAGTTAATTTTGATGTAAAGGTGAGAATACATGCGGATGGCAAGAAATAAACAAAAATGATTCAATTAGAAGGGCTGAGAAAGGCCAAAGACATATAAATTACATAGACAAAACTTTTCTGCGAAATAAAAGATTTGATATATTTTGGATGTGGAGAATTTCAAACAAAATCATAAAAAATGAAATAGGTTACATCTTAACTGACAGGAAAAGAATTGTTATTTATGTGCTAGTGATCCCTGAGTCCAATGCTTGTATACTACACAGATCATTGATTCATTAGAGCTAAGATCAGTTATTAAAAACTACTGAAAGACAAAGAATAATGGAGAAAAAAGAGGGCAAGTATACTTGCAATAATTGAACCTGAAATATTTACTCAACTATGAAAATTTAAAAGGGGAAATAGAAAATAGTAGTGACATTGACACTGGCTGTAATAATTTCATCTAAAAGTTTAATCAATACACATTAATTATTACAAGTAGAGTAAAAGAGTCTAGAAAGCCCCTTAGTCAGCAAACCTCTGACTTACTTGCCAAATGCAGAAAGATTTGTAAAATCATAGAAAGAAAGATGATGGACAATTATAAGAAGTATAGTCTCATAAAGCAGAGAGAAGCAATGGAGGGTAAAATCAGTTTAATGAAAGCTAGGCAAGATATTGCAGTAAGCAAAGTCATCCCCAGGGAACTCAAGTATAAAAAAAGATTTTTTTCATAATAAATAAATTACAAAAATAGAAAAATTAAGAAGAAAAAGGGGAAAGAATTAGAAAATAAATTTTTTGACAAACTTTTCTCCATCATGGCCAGTGGAAACACCATATTTAGACCTAAATGCCAGTCTCAGATGTGCTTAAAGAAGAGATAGGTAATGCTTTTATAAATTTGGCTCAGTTCCCCATTTATTTGAGAAATGAAGTCTTTATCCCAGAAACTTGCTATAAAAATCTTCCCTGTTTTCTTGCCTTATTTCTTATTTTAGCTTCATTTTTTCTGGTTGTGTAAAACCTTTTTCATTTCATGCAATCTAAATGAACTATTTTACTTTCTATGATCCTATTTATCTCTAGTTTAGTCATAAACTCTTTTCTTATTCAAAGATCTGACTGGTATAATTTTCTTATTCTTCAGTCTTTTCAGTCATGTCCAAATTTTTGTAACTTCATTTGGAGTTTTCTTTGCAAAGATAGTGGAGTGTTTTGCAGTTTCATTCTCCACCTCATTTTAAGAGAAAGAAATGGAAGCAGAGTGACATGCCTTGCTTAAGTTCACACAGCTAGTTAGTGTCTAAGGACAAATTTGAACTCACATCTTGATTTTAAGCCAGGCACTTTTATCTACTGTGCCAGCTAGTTGCCCTTGTAAATTTTTCTGTGTCTTCATAATTTACTAATGATATATCCCATGATGTCTAAATTATTTGCCCAAAATGACTAGCAATATAGTATTTGATAAAACCAAAAATCACAGCTTTTGAGATAAGAACTCACTATATAATAAAACTGCTGAAAGAAGAGGCAAAAATTAGGTATAGAACTATATCTCACACCCAATATCATGATAAGGCCAAAATGGGTATATGATTTAGACAAGTGATGGGCAAACTATGGCCTGCAGGCCAGATTCGGCCCCCTGAAATGCTCTATCCAGCTGTGCGACATTATTCCTAATCTGACGAATACAATGAGTAGGATACAATACAATGAAACTTCAAAAGAGTTTCCTTAGAAACAGACTGACAGTTGACCATTTCCTTTCCTTTAGACAAAAACAGATGACACTATAAGTAAATTAGGAGAGCATAAAATAGTTTACCTGTCAGATCTTTGGAAAAGGGAAGAAATTAAGACCAAATAAGAGAACATTACAAGAACAGTACAGATGAAATATTTAAATATATCTTTAACTATGTAAATAAAATGTTTCTGTAAAAACAAAACCAATCTAACCAAAATTAGAAGGGAAACAACAACCTTGGGAAAAATTTTATAACAAATTTCTCTGATAAAGGTCTCATTTCTCAAACAGATAGAGACAAACCTATAAATAAGACAAATTTGCAAAAATACAAGTCATTACCCATTGACAAATGGTCAAAGGATATGAATAAGAAATTTTTAGATGAAGAAATCAAAGCTATCGATAATCATAGGAACAAAGTTTTAAATCTTTCTTGATTAGAGATTTACAAATTAAAACAACTCTGACTTATCACATTATACCTATCAGATTGGCTAATATGATAGCAAAGGAAAGTGATAAATGTGGTGGGGGGGATGTGGCAAAATTGGGATACTAATGCATTGCTGGTGGAATTGTGAATTGATGCAACCATTCTGGAGGGCAATTTAAAATTGGGCCCAAATGGCTATAAAACACTACTTACCCTTTGATCCAATAATACCACTATTAAGTCTGTATCTCAAAGAGAATTTTTTTAAAAATGAGAAAGGACCTACTTGTATAAAAATATTTATAGCTGCTTTTTTTGTGGTGATAAAGAATTGGAAAATACAGGAATGCCCCCTCAATTGGGTTATATGGTGGTGATGGAATTCTATTGTGCTATAAGAAAAGATTAACAGGATGATTTCAGAAAGAAATGGAAAGTTATATGAACTGATGTAGAGTGAAATAAGCAGAACCAGGACTGTACATACTAACAACAATATTGGGGAATGATCAACTCTGATAGACTTAGCTATTCTCATGAATACAGTGATCCAGGACAATTCTGAGGGATTTATGACAAAGAATGCTATTCATCTCTAGAGAATGAATTAATGAAGTCAGAATCCAGATCAAGGCATAAGATTTTTCACTTAAATTTACTTGAAATTTTATTTTCAGAGTTTGGTTTTATATGATTATACTTTTACAAAAATGAACAATATGGAAGTATATTTTGCATGATAATACATGTAAAATCAGATTGAATTACTGATGAGTTCCATGTCAGGAGAGGAAGGAGGAAGGAAACCAATTTGGATCATATAACTTCAGAGAACTTACATGGAAATTTATTACACATAATTGGTAAAATAAAATATTTTTATCATAAATATAATAATTTAACCATTTTGACCTATTTGGTATATGGTGAGAGATTTTTGTCTATACCTAGTTTCTGCCAAAGTGTTTTCAAGTTCTTGTAGCAATTTTTGTTAAATTGTGAGTTCTTGTCCCCAAAACTTGTATCTTTAGATTTAGTTAACATTAGATTACTATGCACATTTACTACACTGTAATGGGCACCTAATCTATTTTCTTAGCCAGTATTAGATTGTTTTTGATCAGTTCCACTTTAAAATATAGTTTAAAATCTAAAGGCCAAATTGCTAAGATTCACTAGAATATGGAGAAAGCAAGGGGATTCCAGAAAAATGAATCTACTTCTGCTTCACTGATTACACTAAAGATTTTGTGGGGATCACAACAAAATATGTAAAGTCCTCAAAGAGATGGGAATAACAGGTCATATTACTAGTCCCTTGAGGAACTTGAACTTGTATGTGGGACAATAATAATAAAATAGCATTTATGTTATTCTTTAAGGTTAAACATTTTTACCTTTATCATCTCATTTGATCCTCACAAAATGTCCTTTGGGATAGGTGCTGTTCCTATTACCTTTCTTCAGATCAATTTTCTCAAAAAAATATGCATGATATAGAGCAGTGATGATAAACCTATGGCACGTATGCTAACGATGGAATGTGTGCTGCCCCCTGCACCACCCCAGAGTTTATTTTTAGAAAGGAAGAGGGCCTCAGGCAGAACTGCTCCCCTCTCCCTCCCCACCTTGCCTGATGACATTTTTTTTTCACATCATCTACCCCTCGACCCTGCAGCCCAATGGGAGAACTTCCTCCCTCCCTTGTCTGGGTTAAGGTGGGCTGCTCACAGGTGGCAGAACTGTAAGGAGGTTGAGCACTTGGGCCACTCCTATCCCTCTCCCTACACTTGCTGAGGACATTCTTCATTTCACCTAGACCTCTGTCCAGCAGGCCAATGGGAGCTCTCCCTCCCTCCCCTGTATATGGTAAAGGGTTTGGGGTGGAGCATGCCTAGCACTTGTGGGAGGACACAGCAAATGGTCTTGGGTGGGGCAGAGGTGGAGCACATCACACAGTCTCTAAAAGGTTCACCATCACTGATATAGAGTCATGGGGTTACCCTGACTATAATATGCGTACAACAACATTTTATTATGCAGGTTTCTGTCTGTGCCTTTGATTATTCCTTATCTGTGCTTTCTAACAATATATATTTTCATTATCTTTATCTATACCTATTTTCATATTGAAGTTACCTAGTGTAAAAGAAAAAATACTGAGAAACAATATTTTGAGTCAAACTGAATTTATTGTAAGAGCTGTAAATCACAAAGTAATGGTCTCTAGATATACCCAGCATAGTCTAAGAGAGACCCCCTAGGCCAGTGATTGCAAACCTTTTAGAATCTTTGTGCTGTGCCACCTTTGCCCCTACAGAGATTGCATACTGTGCCCTGCCCCACACCTTTACCCCACACAGAGGAGGGAGGAAGCCCTCCCTTTGGGCTGCTGGGCAGAGAGGCGGGTGAAGTGAGGAATTTCCTCAGTGAGTGGTCTGAGCCCTCCACTACCCTCCAGTTCTGCTGCCTGTGAGCCACCCACCTTACTCCCTGTACTCTCCCATTGGCTGCTGGGCAGAGGGGTGGGGGATGTGAAAAAATGTCATCAGGCACAGTGGAGAGAGAGAGGGGAGCAGATCTGCCTGAGTCCTTTTGCCTTTCTAGCAATGAACTTTTTTTGAGGGGGGTTGCTCATGCTCACAGAAAGTCCTCTGCATACCATCTTCGGCATCTGTGCCAAAGGTTCACCATCATGGCCCTAGACAATCAGCTCATGTATACTTTATGTAAGAGAGTCAGATTAAACAAACTCCCACCCATGGGGGATTTGTTAGCTAGATATTTGTTCCTTTGAAAGGGGTACAAACACAATTTCATCTTCCATCCTGTAAGTATCCTTCTTTAGGAAGGTCAGGCTGTTTTTCCCTTCTCTTCTTATGGGGGCAGATTACTTAGTCAGTTGATCCACATATGGCAAAAATAAAGGTGGTCAAGGTTATTCTGTAGTTTCAAAGCCCAAATGAGATACTACAACCTTAAAAAGTATGGATATATTCCAGGATGCTAAAGGAATACACACATTGTGGCAAATATATTTTACAAGACATAAAGAGAATTTCCCTTCCTGTTTTATTCATAATATAATTATTGATTACTGATACTCAAACATAGTTAATCAACTAATAATTAGGATTACTAATTACTATTAATTCTACTATGATTATAACTTATAATATTGGATAACATATAATTACATAGAAGATATAAAACTCTAAAAAGGCATAAAACAATATGAACTGATTCAAGCAGCTTCTTTGCAGAAGCATAAAGTTTCTGTTGATTATGATTGTCAAGTTTTTGCAAGTTGTTCAAGCAATTTACCTACCACTTTATTCTGTTCAAGAGATATTTATTACTAGTTGTATGACCTTGGTGAGTCACTTAAACAATTTCTGCTGCATCAGTTTTCTTGTCTGTAACATGGGGTTATAAAAGTTATCTCCTGGAATGACTCTCAGGATCTACTGAGATATTTCTAAATAATTTTATAAATTTTAAAGTGCTATATAATTTTATTGGTGCAAAGTTGTGATAATTTTCATTATGGTCTTTTTGTAAATTCTTATCATGAGTACTGCAATATAATGTGAACAAAAGCCCCACAAAATAATGTTTTATTACCTATAGTCACATGTAAAAAATTTGCTCAGCCAATTCTTTCTTCAGTATGTACCTATGAGCTACCCTTCAATCTAGCTGTAATTTCCTTCTTTCTTCATTCATTTTTGGGTAAGTGATTAATATAACTTAGATTCTTCAGAAAATATCCACTCATTGATCTCTAGACAGAAATATCACAATTACAGTAACATTTTTTAATTTATAATTTATTTTATATTTTATTTATTTATAAATTTATAAAAGTCTAGCAAGTATTTTTTTAGTATTCTCTATTCTCTTTTCTACCACTCTGCTGCCATCATCACCAAAGAAGCAAAAGGGTGCTATATAGAAGTAAGGATATAGTTTGAATTTTTCTTTTTTACATAGGATGCTGTGGAAGAAAAACTATGCATCAAATGGCTAGTTTACTGGTAATGAGCCTATCCATTTTTCACTGGACTAGTCCACAAAAATAAGACAAGGTATATGCCTGGTTCAGATGTAAAACAATTCCAATTTGAAAAATCCTATTAGAATTGCTCTGCTGGCATAACCTTCAAGGCCCCAGTAACTGTGGTTTTTTTTTTTTTTGATGGCTGGTTTTAAAAAGACTAACAAAGTTGATGAAACTTTAGGTTATCTCATTAGAAAATAGAATAAAAAAATAATCTCGAAAAAAAGGCAAAGAATTTCAAGAGAAGTAAAGGAAAAAACAATGAAGGAAGGTGGCATAGCTATAAAGTATCTCAAACTATATTATAGAAGAGATACCAATAAAACAATCTCTTAAGACCCAGGAAACAGAGTGAAGGACAAATGGAATAGATTAGGCACTCAATACACAGTGATAAATGACCATAGTAATCTAGTCTTTGACAAACACAAAGATCTAAGCTTTTGGAAGAAGAATTCACTATTTGACAAAAGCTGCTGGGAAAACCGGAAGATTTTTTTTTTTATTACCAAATCCTGTATAAATATTGATATTAAGTGAATGTAAGAATACTGGAATTACTAGATTAAAAATAAGTATAAATGTTCCTGTTATTCCTTGTTTTAAATAAACCTGAATTACTTACCACATCTTAAGTTCAGAATACCTGACCTCAGATCCACAAACAACTGAGATTTTTTTCCTAATTGTCTTTTTGTCTTCTTGTACTTATGGGTGAATTTGTGATTCCAGTTGGTTTGCCCTACAAGTAGCAACAATCTGTGAAGGAATTTTGTGCACCCTTTGGGATAACAGAAACAGGAAATTGCCTAGACGAATATGGACATCACCTCTTACCTATGATACAGAGATCCCTCGAGTATTTTGGAGTATCCTCTTTAGAAAAGAAGAAATTTGTATAAACTCCAGTTACATGCCCAGGTGCTCTGAGGGATTTATTAAAAAAGTTTCCTCCAAGGACAGTTTAGTCATTTCAAAAATGAGTGATGCCTCCTTGGCCTCAAAACCCTAGTCCCAGAGGAAAGAGTTTAATGTAGTTTAGAAAGCTAATAAATATCGATTTAAGACGGAACTCAGTTTTCTTTGACTTTTTCTTCTTTTTCTTGTGTATTGAGCAAGACCTAGCAAACAGAAACATTTCAAAACTGCATGAATTGTTTCCTGTCATTGTGAATCTGCAAAACTTTATATTTGAGGAAAATTGCGATTTTCATTTAACTATGATTATATATGATAAGAAAATCGCATGTTTTTGTTGTTTTTTTTTTTTATTTAATGACATTGGAAAAGAAAGTATAAAGACTTTGGTTATGTCTCATAGAAACCACAGAGAACTATTCTAAATTTTAAGATCTGAATTTGGTATAACTGTCTTTAGGGGAAAAATATTCCCCAGGCTATTTTCCATCAAAAGCAAATTTCAATTGGGGAAATATTTAATAAGGCCTTTGGAACATGCTCAGATCACCTAACGTTGGAGGAACCACCTCTAAGGAAATTTTTTTTCATTTTGAAACATTTTAAATATCACAAAATGTTTTTAAACATTCTTTTGCGTCTCTTTCACACTGAATCTGCTTTCCTTCATATCTTGGTTGTTTGGGCACTCACCTCCCTATTTGTCTAAAATTAGATTATAAATTTCTTGGGAAAAAACCCCATATCTTATCTGTCTTTATATCTGCAGCACCAGCACAGTACCCTGTGCAGAAGATCCCTTAGGAAATGTTTGTTGACTTGAGTTGAAACTTGCCCCTGTAACATATATTCCACTCATTTGGGGATTTCCCATGGTTGCTGAGTTCAATACAAGGATGATACATGACTTGAGTTCCCATTGAGTGCTTACTTGTCCCAATCTGTTACAGGAGTTTTGGGACTGAAGAAGGAACTGATTCATCATCATAAAAGCTAGTAATGCCTTTACAATCTTTTTTTTTTCTGTGATTCTTTTTTTTTAAGTAATTTTTTATTTTTAGAAATATTTTCCATGGTTACATAAGTCATGTTTTTACTTTATCCTTCACTCCCTTACCCCCCCTCCCCATAGCTAATTCGCATTTCCACTGGTGTGGTCAGTCAAGACTTATTTACACATTATTGATAGTTACATGGATGTGGACTTTTCAGGTCTACATCCCCAATCATGTCCTCATCAACCTAAGTGTCCAAGCAGTTGTTTTTCTTCTGTGTTTCTATTCCTGCAGTTCTTCCTCTGAATGTGGGTAGCGTTCTTTTCCATAAGTCCCTCAGAATTGTCCTGGGTCATTGCATTGCTGCTAGTACAGACGTCCATTACATTCGATTTTACCACAGTATATCAGTCTTTGTGTACAATGTTCTTCTGGCTCTGCTCCTTTCACTCTGCATCAATTCCTGGAGGTCTTTCCAGTTCACATGGAATTCCTCCAGTTTATTATTCCTTTGAGCACAATAGTATTCCATCACCAACATATACCACAATTTGTTCAGCCATTCCCCAATTGAAGGGCAGACCCTTACTTTCCAGTTTTTTGCCACCACAAAGAACGCAGCTATAAATATTTTTGTGCACGTGACCATTCAGAGTAGAAGCTGCCTGAGGTCTCCTCCGAGATCCGTCCGCACCAAGTTCAAAGCTGGAACTGCCTCCACAGGAAGTAACCAACATACTTAAAGAGATAGTGTCTTTTGTCACTTCCCATGGGTCCACCTCTAATTCAAGTGGACAAATGGCAGTCTCTACATTGATTTAGACTGCCCAAAGGGCAGTCCCTTGTTCTTTATTTGTTACTTGTTGTCACATGTGGGTAACTCGTCCCCCTCCCCACTAAGGAAGGTGAGGAATTACATCATTCTATGTCTAGGGTAAGTAAGAGTTTAGCTAAGAATGGGCTAGAGCTAATTTTATTTACACACTTCTAACTCTTAGCCAGTACCATATTGTTTTGATGACTGCTGCTTTATAGTATAGCTTAATATGTGGTACTGCTTAGCCACCTTCCTTCACGTTTTTTTTTTTTCATTATTTCCCTTGATAGTCTTGATCTTTTGTTCTTCCAAATAAACTTTGTTATAGTTTTTTCTAATGTAGTAAAAAATGTTTTTGGTACTTTGATAGGTATGGCACTTAATTTTCTAAGGAAATTTACTTGGGAACATCTTTTTTGTTTTGTTTTGTTTTGTTTTTTGTTTAAACCCTTAACTTCTGTGTATTGGCTCCTTGGTGGAAGAGTCGTAAGGGTGGGCAATGGGGGAGTCAAGTGACTTGCCCAGGGTCACACAGCTGGGAAGTGTCAGAGGCCGGATTTGAACCTAGGACCTCCCGCCTCTAGGCCTGACTCTCAAACCACTGAGCTACCCAGCTGCCCCTAGGGACCATCTTCTGAAGGAGACACTTTTCTTTCCCTACCACATGTGTGAATTTATCTCCTTTTGAATATCTATGCAATTGGAATATACTGGTAAACTAAAACTGAGATGATTGTGCTATTTCTATTGATCTTTCTTGCACAGACTCTTTCCTATATGTTCCTTCCTGCTGAGTCCAAAGGCTTTGAAGATCGCAATCAGTCCACAGCATGGGGACCATGAACTGAGCCAATGAGAAGGAAGCACTTGCTTATTTATTTCCCCTCTTATTTACCTGCATTCTGAAAATTTGCCCTGGGGATATCTGTTCTATTTTGTTTATCTTTATCAATTTAAGGCACCTTTTAGGGGCTATGAGTTTCAGCCATGGTGACCTTGTTGCCAGGACTTTGATAGGATATTGAAGCCAATGAGCCTGGCAGAGAAACCAAGATGCCCAGGACTTGAGCACAAAAGGAATTCTGGACTTGGAACTTGGAATTGTGCTCTATAGGAACTAAGAGGTATTGTACCTCATCCTGCTCCAGAGTATGAGGTAATATTGAGGCAGGATTAAGTCTCCCTCATATTGGGGGAGTAAGTTTGTATATTTGTGATTATACCCTTTAAAAGAATTATTTCTTTGTAAAAGCTAATTTGACTTTTAGTGGCTAAATAGATCCTTTGCATTTAGGGCTATAAGATGGCTGGAAGTTGCAGCCATTTGCAGTTACATTCTCTAATCCCCAGAAAGACACTAGAGAAGCCTGGACGGGAGATGTAATATAACTTAGATGACTTTCTAGGCAGCAGGGGCCTTGACAATCTGTGCCACATGGATCAAAAACCCTATTATTATTTCAATAAATTCAGAAAATTTCATTAACAAATTAGATCATTTGCTAGGTTTTTAAATAGTATAAAATGCATAGACATCAAAGAATGCTTATTTAATACAGTCAGACTATAAATGGAAACACAAAGACTAATATTTTTTGCAATGAAGAAACCTTAGAAGCTTTCACAGTATAGGCAGGATTAAAATGAAGATGATTCCTATATTCCGTATTAGTTGACATAATTTTAGAGATGCTAATACGAGAGATGAAAATTGAAAATATCAGTATTAGGTAAATAAGTAAAAGTGAGGCCTTTGCAGGTAATTATGACTTGTTTAGAAATACTTACATTCGGTCAAGAAATTAATTGAGTGGTATACAAATAAATTCTACAAAATAATTTGGATTTGTAAGCAGTACTAACAAAAATGGAAATAAGAAGAATTCTGTTGAATAAGACTTTATGATATTATAGTGGAATTAAAAAATGAATGAAAAAAATGACATCTAATGAATTCAGAAAAAATTCAAATTCATGTGAAATGATAGTGTGAAATAAGCATAACCATGACAATAAAATGTTAGTAAAAGATCACTGAATAGGAATGAAAATCTGAGTAACTAAGAAAAAATCAATAAAGGGCCTGAGTACAGATGATGAAGCATACTTCCCCATCATATTAGAGAAGAATGAGGATTATTAAAAAATATATTTTAAAGTAACAAAATGAAAATGATAAATGTTGGAGGAATTGTTGAAAAATCAGGACATTAATATAGTGGTGGTCAATCTATGAACCGATATAACCCTTCTGGAGAACAAAGTAGAACCACACCATAAAACTATTAGGTTCCTATACTAAAGAGATTAAAGATTGGGGGAAAGAATGTTCATTTAAAAAATATCGATAGTTGTTCTTTTGGGGTGGCAAAGAAGTAGAAACTGAAGGGAGGTCCATCTATTGGGGACTGGCTAAACAAGCTTTTGTATATGCCTGTAATAGAATACCATTGTGCCATAAGAAATGAAAAACAGGATGATCACAAAAAACCTGAAAAGACTTATTTGACGTGATACAAAGTGAAATGAGCAGAGCCAGGAGAACATTGTACACAGTAAATACAATAATGTATGATAATCAGCTGTGAGTGACTTAAATATTATCAAATCTAGGACAATGACGGTGAATTTATGGCATGGTGCCAAAGATGGCACACGGAGCACTCTCTGTGGATAGGCGGCTGCCCTCCCCCCTCCATAAGTTCATTACAAAAAAAAAGCAGAGGAACTTGAACAGAGCTGCTCCCCTCCCCCTCTCTACCACGTGTAATTGCATTTCCTCTTACGTCACCCGCCAGTAGCCCAATGGGAGTGCACAGTGGGAAAGGTGGACAGCTTATAGGCAGCCAGGCTTGAAGGAAGCCCAGAGCTTGGGCCACTCCCCATCTCCCTCTTCACCTGCATTAAGGGCGTTTTCTGGCTTCATCCTCCCCTCCACCCAGTATCCCAATGGGAGTGCTTCCTCCCTCTCCTCTATGGGGTAAGGGGGTAGTCTGAGGGGTGGGGAAGTGGCGGTGGGGACCCAGCATTCAGTTTCTACGGGGGGGGGGGGGCGTGGAGAGCGGGGGTTAAGGGCATAGTACTAGGCAGGGACGTGCACTAAAAGGTTCTGATCTAGGACAACTCTAAGACTCATGACAAAAAATGGATAGCCACCACCAGAGAAGAAACAGACAGAATTCAGATACAAATTGAAGCATATCATCCTTTACGTTTTTCTCTAGTATAAATAACATGCATAATGTTTTACAGAACGATGAACATGGAAGTATGTATTGTATGTATTATATGATAATATATGTACCATCTATATCATAATATCTTGGGGAGGAGAGAAAAGTGTGAGATAGAGAGAGACCATGGATTGCAAAATATGAGAAGGAATATTAAAATATTTTATTGACAAATGGTCAGGAAAAATTTATTACAATAAAAATAATGTTATATATAATTATAAAAATTAATTTTATACATTCTCAGATTTATGTACCATGTTGCATACAGATACTTGTTGCAATGACACTTTGGAGCACATAAAATATTGAAATGATTGTGATATATAGGCAAAAGATGTCAATAAAATATATGGCACTGTATATGGCAAAAATGGTTGGAAACAAATCCTATGAGTAGTTGTATGTTCAAGGGAATATTTTAATTCATCAAATCTGGAGTCTTGCTAACTTAATCAGAATACCATCTTTCCTCAATCTCATTTTCTTTCTAGTCAATCACATTGATTGTAGCCATATCATATGGGATTTTAAATATCAGATTAAGGATTTTTATCTTAGACAAAGCTGGGAACAATTAGAGGAAGTTACAAAAAGAAAAATTAGTGTTTGGCATGAAGTAAAATATTTTCTAACCATTAGAATACTAAGAAAATTGAATGAAGCTGCCTTAGAAAAGAATGAAATTTCCATATCTTTAGGTCATTAGTCAAAGACTGTAGGATAACTAATAAGAATATCATATTAGAGCTCATTTGTGTAGGACATGAACTATACAACCTTTGGGGTTCTATTTAATCAATTCTTTTAAAGGTTTGACTTGATAAGATGATTTTTAACTAAACCATAGGACCTACTCTTGTTCTTTTTGCATGTATATTACTATTTATAGAGGCAGCATATAACAGTACATTTTGTTTTTATTCATTTGATAAAAATATTCCCTTTAAAAGGAAAAGCAATGTTCAATACTCAGAAAACAAAAACAAAATTTTTAAATTTCTTATTATGATAACTGAGAGTTAATACATACATGTAAAATATTTCCACATGTAAAATGATGAAAATATGAATAAATATTTACAAGTCATCAGATCTATACCATAACCAGTATATGAATTTCCCTTTCCATTAAAAATGAAAATGGGCATCTGACTTCTTGAACATTTCTAAGGCCAGAACCCCACAAACTCTTGAAGTTACTCATTTAGTTTTCTGAGAACTCTAACTGGTAGGTAATTTTTCTTTCTGTTTATCCAAAATATGATCCCATAGAACTTCAATCTGATGATTTGGATTTTATACTATAAATATGTACAGAATTTCAGTTCTTTCTGTTATATAGAAAGAAAGAAAGCTAAGTGGATAAAACACAGAAAAGGGCTCATGAATAGTATATATTTTCTAATTTCTGGAGGAGAAATGTCAAAGCTAATTAGTGAGTTTTTATATTAACACTGGCTTCCTTTGGGCAATTTTTACGGCAATTCAGAATATCTGATCATTGAATTTTCTTTTGGAACTATGATGTATTGATATCAGCATATCCTTATTTCAAAATGATCAATATGATAATAAAATACTATTTTTATTTTTAAAACTTATTTTTAGAAACTTTTTATTTACTTTTTGCTTATTTATTAAAGCTGCAACCTTATTATTAACAAGTAAAATCTTCCTTATTAGTGAATTATTCAGATAATTCAAACAATCTGTGAGTCCTATACGTATTTATTAATACATTGTAATTAATTCTAATAGAAATCTGCACTACCCAAATCTTTAAATCCTTCAGCAAAAGCATAGTGAATAACAATTAAGTATTTCTTGAAAACTGCAATTATTATTTATACATATATATTTATACATATGTAGAATATTCATATATATGCTATACTTGAATTATATCTACATATTCATATCTTATCAATATCTACTTTTTATGGATGGTATAGATATAAAACCAGATTTGGACATAATTGTAGCCAATGATACTATCCAGTGTAAAAGCCTATTCACCCCTAAAGTATAGGGCCCTGCATACATGTTTATGAGTTTGTTCACTTTTAGTTTTATCCTTTCATCAGCATAAGTGATGCTCCTTTTCAGCTGCATCATTTGATAAATAAGTTAATTAGAGAACTGAAAAGAGCATCTAAGAGATTATTATTATCCAAATGGTAGAGATTGCCATAAGCATGGCATTTAGACAACTGGTTTCAATAATTGGCAAGATAACTTCTTTGAAAAGTTATATTTGTTTACATTAATTTGGATTGAGAAACAAAAGAATATGTTATAAAACTTGGAAGGAATTTTTTAATGAAAAACTTCTGAGTATTAATTATTTTAGATTTATTTAAAAATTGTTTTACTAGTTTTGTTTGTTTGTTTAGTCATGTTGCCTTATCACCAAAGTAATTTCTGGAAAAAAACATTTTCCCTTCTTTAAATTGAAGCCCATCTTTGTAACAAAGAAAAACAATTCAACAACAATATGTGATACAATGGCACCCCAAATTCTTCCTTAATATTTGTTCTTACAGCTCTGAGGAGGGAAGAATGGTTATCTTTCCTTCAGTTAATTCATTATGGATATTTTTAGATATTTGTAATGTGATGTTAATTCTGTTTATTCCACTTCTTCAGGTTACTCTGAATTTCTTATATTTAGCATTTTTATTTCATAATAATATTCCATTGATTCTAATATGTATGGGAGACAACCTAGAAAATCTGGGACTCTACTTAAAATTATAGTAGGAAGAAGGAACATTCATGCTTTGTCCTCCATACTGAAATTTTCTAATGCTATCATTTGCTTTTAACTGTATGTTATCTGTCATGTCAAAAATGTTCTAATTCCTCTGATTTAGAGTATTTAGCAAATATTGGCAAATCTTCAAAGAATATAAACTGGAAGTTTTCAGAAAAAAGAAAACAAACTATCTAGAGTCCTATGAGGAAAAAACATGCCCTAAACCCAACTGAATAAAGACATACAAATGAATAGTTCTAAGGTAGCTCCTCATACCTATTGGACTTGCTAATATGACAAAATAAAGGAAAATAATTCATGTTTCAAGGTATGTGGAAAAAATGAGACACTAAGACATTGATGGCGGAGCTGCAACCTGATACAACCATGCAATCTGGAACCATGGTCAAAGGACCATCAAACTGTGCATACTCTTTGACCTCACAATATCATTCTTATGTTTATTTCCTAAGGTGATCAAAGAAAAAGAAACTCTTTATATATATTAGCATATATATACAAACACATATATATTTTAAATTTATTTTTAAGAATTCCAGAATTGCCTGAAAATGAGTCTTTTCATGCTTGTTATTTTTTTTTTTTGCATTAACTCTTGGGTTTTTAAAAGGACTCTTATGATTGGAGTGGAGACAGACTGGTAGAGGAGGAAGGATGCTGAACTAAAACTTGGTTTGGGTCATATTCTCCCCTTAACTTGACCTCAGGCAAGTCACAACAAATCTGGGATTCAGAGTTATTTTTTCACCCCAGTTTGTCACCAGCTTTGCCCATCTCACAATGTTATTATGATGCTCTAATGAAGTAATTACTGAAAAATGCTTTCAAAAGTATTAGGTGTGTTACAAATGCAAGGGATTACTATACTGCTATATTCAGAAATGAAAAAAGAAATTGATGTTCTAAACTGAACACAGATGATCAATCTTTAATCATCTTGGTCATGTCATTTTAAAATAATAGCATCAATAAGTTTAGATTTTTCTATCTGTCCAGTTAGGTCACATGTTTAGATAGAAACAAATAGGTTGAAAATCATGGGGAAAATACCTTGTGTTCGATATTTTTCCACTTTCCCTGTTTTCTGATCTATGTCTTATGACAAATGTTACTTCTCTATATCTTTTGCTTTATGAAACAACTCTTTCAACACCATTTAAAAATTGTGAAGGAACCAGATTTAAGCAACGGGGTATTGTACTTTCAAGGAATTTTTAAATGAAAGGTAAATATATTAATACATATTGCTATGTTCATAAAAACATAGAAATTATATTTACTATGCTATCTAACACATCAAAAAGAACCAGTTATCAAAGCTTAAAAGAAATTTCAATATGAGAAAAAATTAGATTCAATGCTAAAAAAAGTAATATAAACTCAATTGTCCCATTTAAAGTTGAATGTGAATATAAGTCTCCATTACAAGATTTTTTTTTCCTCCAAGAACTTAGTTGCAAAAGCAGAGATGTGTGCTTGGGCTTAAGTAAAAGGAATGAAATTTATTTCTTTTTTATGAAATGACTGTTGGACTCAGATTGCCATTAATGTTCTTAGAAAAATGAAAACTTTTTAATAATTCAAGGGAATTGATGTGAAGTAAGGACTACAGACAATTTACATATTAAACAGAAAAGAGTAAACCTTAGACTCATACAAATTTTCCTCCCTATAGGAAAGAATTAGTTATGTGACAAATGGTTGCTCATAAAAGCACTTCTTGTGAATAATATCTTTTGACATCTCAAGAAGATAAAATGAAAATCAAAAGTTGCAAGCTTGTCAAATTCTTTCAACCCAACCACACAGCTCAGATTTAATTAACAACCAACATATGTTGTCACAATCAAATGCCACTGTTGTTATGACCTTTAGCTGAATTTATGCACATGTGAAAATTATATGTAAATGTGGCAAAGTAACTAACAAATATGTTAATTACAGTAGGGTTCTCACTTTTAATTTAGTGATAGAGAAGCCCCTTACAATACTATAAAGAAGCCCCTTATAATACCATAAAGAAAGATCATGGATTTGCAGATATCAGTAAAACTATAGGTTTTAACAATAATGATTATGACATGTAAAATAAGATAACGATGAATTCTGCCAACATGAACAAATTGAAAAAGATTAGTCAAAAATAATCTGAACATGCAATGCTCTCTTGAATATTCAGTTTGCAAGTTTACTACTGAGAAACCTGAAATAAGTCTGTGGGAAAGAGTTAATCTGATGTGTGAATAGTTCTGGTATTGAGGTAAGAGAAACTGTTCACATTCTAACTCCATAACTTAACCACTTTTGTGACTTTGTATTCCTCCTTTAACCTTTCTTGGACTTGTTTCAAGAATTGTAATATGAAGGTATGGACATTTAAATTTACTGTCTCTTCTAGCTCCAAGTATCATACTATCACTCTTTTTATCTCAGCCCTTTCCTCTTCTAATCTCCATTCCCAGATAATGTCTATAGTCCCTCATAAAGGTTGGGTCCAAGGATATAGCTCCAGTATATGAATAAGTCATGTGTTGCATCCTTATTGTGATATCCATAAAGGTAGGGTGGAGGATGGGGGCTTAGCTTTTAAAGGAAGGTAAATAGAAATTTGAAAAGTTTCCTCCATGGTTTTTATTTGAGCAGAGCCAATATGAATGATTTGTGATTAAGAGTGATTGTGGGAACACTGAGTGTGAACCTCTTCATTATTCTGTAAATGCCTTGAAAGGAAGGACTGGTTATTGCCTCTCTTTTTGTCTCCATTATTTAAACATAGAGCTTGATACTTAGGGAATGCTTAATAAATGCTAGCTGATTGACATAGTCGAGAGAACATTGATCTGGAGAAGAAGGATAAATTCATTATTCAGAGTATGGAAATCATTTTAAAATATAATTATGTTTTAACAGGAATGGAAGAAGGAATGATGACAAAAACACTAATAAATAACTTAGAACATGTCAAATATAATCATCACTGATTTCTGGACCAGTAAGTTCCTAAAATTATATGGTTCTATACAATAATAAAAAGGTACTGAATTACTAGCATTTATTCAATAAGAGGAAACATAAGGAAAATATTTTCAAGTAGTACTTTACTAATTATTGCTTCATAAAGTAATATTTTTTGTTTTTATCTTTTATCATTCTCACTAATAAAAGTTCTCTGGTTAATCATTTTTTCTTTTTGTTTTATAATTTCTCTTCTTTGCGGTCTTATGAAGTATTTTTTTACTTGTTCAGAAATAATTTAGAGAATGAAGCAACAATTTTTTCAATTAACATATAAAACTTCCAGAAACCAAAATAGAACACCGCCACTCCATTTTATGCACTTTGAATTGAAAAATCTAAATGAGAATTATAAAAAATTTTGTATCCATAGAACCATATATATATACATATATATATATATATATATTTGTTACACATTTAAAATTATTCAAAATGACATTGGACTTGAGTCAGAAGACTTGGGTTCAAGTACCAATTCTTTCTCTTAGCATCTTC
Source organism: Gracilinanus agilis (assembly GCF_016433145.1). Lineage (NCBI taxonomy): Eukaryota > Metazoa > Chordata > Mammalia > Didelphimorphia > Didelphidae > Gracilinanus > Gracilinanus agilis. The sequence continues at coordinate 437,845,513 of NC_058130.1, read as the reverse complement.
ATAGTTCTAAGCAAGCCATTTGAGTATCATTTTCCTTCCCTGGATCTCAGAATCCTTGAGTTGGAAAATAATTTAGAATAGGGCAGTTATGAGTACTAGGCCTGAAGGTTCAAATCTGGCCGTAAGTACTTCCTAGATGTTTGACCCTAGCCAAGTCAGTTATTCGATCCTGATTGTCTAGCTCTGCTACTCTTTTGTCTTAGAATTGATACTGGGAGAGAAGGTAAGGATTATTTAAAAAAAATAAAAAGAAAATAATTTAGTGGCTCTATACTATGACCCAGAACTAAAGAATAATTCCATCTTTAATATACAGGAAAAGTGGCCATCCAATCTTTAGAAAATTATGAGAAGAAACCCATCATCCTCATGAGGAAGTCCATTAACTTCTAATTAACTCTGGCTGTGAAGTTTTTGTTTGTTTTATCCCTGACATGAAGCCTAAATTTTCCTCTTTGCAACTAATTCATATTGAACACAATATTCCAAATTTGGTTTGTTCAATTCATCCAACTACTTGGTCTCAGAAAGCAGAGAGACTTGGCAAGAGTAGAAGTTGAGGACTAAGAGTAAGGAAGTTCCTGGGAGAAACTGGTTGATTGCCTTTCACAGATTCCATATAGGTATTCCTTTCCAGATATATTTTGAATTGGCAGACATCTGAACACCTTTGGTACACTAAGAGTCTACAATTTCCTGCATAAAAGTAAGTACATGCTTATAGTTATACAATATTAATATTAGAAAGGCACTCAGAGGTTAGCAGATTAGATTTTAGATCATATGTGAATGCAAATCTTAACATTTCCATCTGAAACTTTCACCTTTTAGTTGGTTCTGTCCATTCCATTCATTCATTCATTCAATCATTTCAATTCAATGTAATTCTGTAGCTTTCTACCATATCTAATTAAATACAGACCTCTTAGATTTTCATTTAAGATGTATTTAAATAGTTTAAAAATGCCCTACAATTTATCTCTCCAGAATTGTTTCACATTATGTTCCTCCCACACCTTGTATTCCAGAAAAACTGAACCACTATGCTTTTCTCCAAGTTGGGCTATTCACCCTTCATTTTCATGCCTTCACAGTACAGTCTTTCATGTTGTAAATGCCTGTCTTCCCCCTACCCCAATATACACATCTCTTTGATTCTCTGGCATGATTACAGATTCAGTTCTGTGGCCACCTTCTGCCAGAAACTCATCCTGATATCTCTTCTTATTAAGTTTTTTTCTTTTATCTTATAATTATTTATTTGAATCGCCCATCATAATGGAAGCTCTTTGAGAGATTTCCTTTATCTGTGTCATCACTACTTAATATAATGCCTTGAATATAGTAGGTAATAAATGACTTTTAATTTTTATATGGTTTAAGATTTTTTGATGATTCTTCCCTCTCCATTTCCCTATCATCCATCTAGTTAATTGTTCAGCCCCTTCTTTTATTTTCATAATACAGTTGGTATTTTTCATATCCTTTCCACCCAAATTGTCACAAAACTAATTCATATTTCAGTCACAGTTATCCTGTAATTGTTTCCTAGGTAGTTTCCTTGATGCCATCTTTCTCTTCAAATCATCCTTGACAGGGATTTCAACTTCCTAATTTATACCCTTACTTCATTCTTAATTAAAGCTTCAATTGTTTCTTATTATTTATAATAGAAAGCTCCGAAATATTTAAACATGTAATCTTAGTGTGTGTATAACTGCTTACTTTATATAATGAATAATATGTACCATTATAGTAAATACACTAAATATACTATGAATAATATGTACGTTATAGTAAATACCTCAATAGGCATTTAAAAAGATGAAATAACATTTGTTCCTAGAGTTATCATTGAATTACTAAAATTCCTTGACTATAGAAGAATGACATCAGAAATAAGTTTTAGGTGAAAATGACTTTGAGAGTGGTGCAGAAGATAGAAGGTAGAAGGGAAGATCTTGAAGAAGACATATTATACCGATACTACTTTACTTCAGATGAATGGCAATAAAACTGAAATTAGACTGAAATCTGTGAATGGTCCGAAGAATATAGAATAAGGGGTGGGCAGGTAGATATATGAGGAGCAAGTGTAAATTGACCCAAAAGTTGTGAAAACCTGGATAATAAAAGGTTGGTGGTGCCCTTGAAAGTGATAAGGAAGTTTAAATTTGAGGTGAAAGATATTATAAAAATCCTTATGATTCATCTATCTTTCTAAAACAACTCATTTTGTGTGCCCCACTCTGTCTCACAACAACTAAAGGTGATGGACTTCTTACTTTGCAGTCACAACTGGCAAATGAAGACATTATCCTCAGAATGGCATTACTGCAACCAAAATGTGATTTGAGGGACAAAGGATTAGATAGTTTGAATATCCCAAACAGGATCTATATACTTGTATGTGCATTAGTCATTTTTCTTTATAATTGCTATCAGAGACCAGCTTTAGACCTGTAAGAGAAGAGCTTAACAAGAAAGAGAAATAACAGAAGGGTAGAATTTTAGGGTATGTTATATTGTACACAAAACCCATTCAAGTCACAGCAAGATTGAGACATTGCGTGTCTTCTGATTCTCTTACTTACTAATTACCCTACTCCTTGAGATGAAGCTATGGCTTATATATTCCGTATATTCATAGGAGGCCTACTACTCATTTTCGAGAAACCTGTAATATAGGGGGGTAAAAAAAGCAAAATCCCGAATTTGATATTTACATTTATCAACTATGTTTTCAACTACTTTTACAGATATAGTTAACACTAATTGCCCTTAGTATATTTCATGTACCAATTAAGCTGGACTACCAATTTTTCGTGAGTATTGCTCTGGCTTTTCTCACTTCTCCATATTTTTGCAAACCAGCTTCTAAGTATGATTAAAAGAACATAGTTCTTTAGAGAAATAAATGTTTTAAATGCAGTGAAAATTTGATAATTTGGTGTTAAATGAAGCAGAATATTTAAATGATTCTGCATGTGTAGTTTAAAGTAATTTTTCAGTAATGTTATTAAACTTATGATGACCAAGTGTAGAGAAGGAAGTACAGTTATATTTTCATTTAAAACTCCTGTTATAGGTTTTATAACATCAACAAATCATTAATCAGTTTTACACTCAGATTTATTTCTTGCCTTGATTCCTAAGCTTTTAAGATATATTTGTTTAACTTTTGTAATGCAACTTTATGTGAGAAATACCATTTGTGTTACTTGCAAATTTTTACAACTATGAATTATCTAATTTGTTTAAATATGGAGTTACCTTTCCCATCTCTACTTTTCTATTCTTTTTAAAAGTAGGTGCCAAACCTTCTGAAAAATTTTTTGCTATTGTCTAATCTGAATATGATCTTTTCCTATTTAAAGTTTCTCACAATGCTTTATCTAGCTCCCTCCTTTGCCTTATTACATTCTACCTCATACTTATTCGTGACATTTCACATTTTAGTTATTAAATGCTATTCTCCTTGGGGACAGGGCATAGAGTGGAAATCCTTTTTAATCTCTATATTCCAAGTAGGAACATAGGGCTTTGCACAGAACAAATGGTTAAAAATACTTACTGATTTGAATTGAATCAGTGTCTATGACATGCCCTGGCCCCAAAAAAGAGACACTTAATTCTCTCTTCTTCTAATAAAATGAGAATAAAATTTGTAATTTAAAAGGAAATGTAAAGCTCTAACACAGACTTGAACAGAAATTCCGTATCGAATGTCTTTGACAAATTGTGATCCAAATTCCATCTAAAGAAATCATTGAAGGAGAACCTGGTATTTCAACCCATTCTATTTGAGACAAAATTAATTGTTTGGAAGTTTTTCCTTATATCCAACCTACTGTAATTTCTAACCATTGTTCCTAATTTGTAGGATCGCAGATCATAGCTTCCAAGCTTAATGGACCATTGTGTTCATCTAATCTCACTCCGTCATTTTATAAATTAAAAAAAAAAACCTGAGGATTATAGAAATTAAATAACTTTTAAAAGGTTTGGTGGATAATGAGGTGATACACTAAAGTTTGGGGGTGCTCTCCTTCCCTTGCTGAGTGACAGAGGGGTAAAGGTGATTGAGGTGATAGGAGAGGAATGAAAGGGATGGCTGAGTTTAGAGAGGAATGGACAAGGTGATATTAGGATGATAAGGGTATAGGGTGAGGTGTTCAGGAGAGGCAGCTAACACAGACTAGACACCCAAGCTAGAGACAGAGGGTAATAGGGGTAATGAGCTGAATCCTTCCAGGCAGGAAAGGTACTTTACAGACACAAGGAATAGGGCCAGTCAGAAATGATTGAAATCTGACTTGAGGGCTTTCTTGTCAGTTTCTCAAGTCCTCAAAAGAGGAGTTGCAAGACTCCTCCTTCTCAGTGAAACTGAAGGGATTCAGGAGGAAACTTTGGGCAACTACTTCCTCCCAAGATGGATGCCTCCAGTTTCCCTCAAGAAATAAAAGAGAATAATTTCTTCCCCTTCAACCCTTGCCCAATTCTTAAACACAATGAATCTCCAGAGGATTTGATTAGGTAACAAAGGGATTTATTAATGTTCAGGGTTGGTCAGGAAGGAGAGAGGATGGGGTTTCTGATAGCTGCTAGGGAGAAACTCAAGATGGGGGAGGTTCCCAGGAATGGCTTAGACTGAGAGAGGACCTACTTCTCTCAGCATAGGAAGATTTGGAAGCTTTTAAAGTAGAGGGTATACTAAAGGGATAGTTTGAATTCAAAGATATCCTACTTGCCTATTGGGGAAACTAAACCCACAAAGTCTATTCACTAAAAACCCGAAAGCCACCCTGTCTCCCAGAGCCTCAGGAAAGCAGGCAGGGAAACAGGGAAATAATATGGAGAAGCTCAGGGACAGGTCCAGAGAAATTAGCTAGGTTCAAATTGTCCAGAGACAAAGCACAGGCCAAAAGCAAAACCGAAAGCCAAGCAGAGCTCTAGTTAGTCCTTCAGTTCTAGTTAGTCCTTCCGCTCTGTTCAAGCCTCAGCGACCAACTGACTTCTCTCAGAATTACAAGGCTTCTAACTGCCAGAAGTTTTCAGTTGGCTCCCTGCAAGAGCAAAAGCCTCTCTTGTATCTTTTGCATTACAAAGGCTACAAATGAAGATACTAATACAAGCATGATTCCAACCTAAGCTTTTTCACTCCATGGTGTCTGTGGGGTCGATAAAAATAAGCTTAACCCCTCTTTTTTAAGATAATTTAAAAAAAAACTTGAAGAAAGTCATCATTTAATTTAGAATTTTTGAATCAATGCTAAAACACAAAAAATAATCATCAGACACAGTTGATATGAAAATTAGGAGGAAAAACTCACTATTGACTATGTGTATGCATCATTTACCTTTTCTGTGGCCTTAATTTTGTTAGCTGAAAAATAAACAATTGAACCAAATCATTTCTATGACTCCTTCTAGTTTTAATATTCTCTATGTCTATAGGTCTTTGATAGGCATCTTATGTCTCTAATTTCAGTTCTAACCAATAGAATCACCTGTAAATGGTCCATGATAGAGTAGACATATGTATGTCTTTCCCCGAATGTATGACTTTTTCGCTCATGAATAGAGACTTGAATGAACACATAATATATTCATGTACTAATACATATGAAACAACAACCTATACTGTGCTTTTAGGCACAGCCTCTTTTCTATTCAACCTGGTTTTTCTCTTTATAAGGGAGAAAAACATGTAACTACTTTTTATTTTCCTTTTTCTTTTGAGATAAAAAAGAATTTTAATAAATATGTTACCTTTTTTTTTTTCGACCAAGAAAGTACTGAGGATTTAAAAATATGGAACGCTTCACGAATTTGCGTGTCATCCTTGCGCAGGGGCCATGCTAATCTTCTCTGTATCGTTCCAATTTTAGTATATGTGCTGCCAAAGCGAGCACAATATGTTACCTTTTGAGAAACCATCCCATCTTTATTTTTAGTCAGTCTAACTTGATTTTATCATGTTGCCAAATATCACTCACATTTCCTTTTCCTGCTTCCTGTTCTTCATTTTGTTCCATAATATTGTGAGACATCTGGGTTTATTTTCCTAAAGTTCCCTGCTCTTGAAGGTTTTCAGGAAGATATTAAATGGCCATTTGAGAGGTATGTCATGGAAGCCATTTATTGTTCTTATGGCTAATTGGGCTAACTATCATCTGCAATACCTTTAGGCTCTAAGAATTACATTTTATCACTATTAAATGTACCTCAGAAGCTTTGTAGATATTCATAGTCATAAATATATGTCTGTTGCATGAATCTTTATGAAGTAGAAAGGTTGTTCACTTTGCAGCAAAAATATTGTATAATTATGTTTCAATAAGACCAAAAATATTAAAATAGAAATCCACTTATTTCTTTATGCTGTAAAGATATGTCCTTATTAAATATTTCTAGAGGGAATGGAGGCTATGGTGCTCATAAAAAGACAACACAGAATATAGGAAAAAGAGCTCAAGGGATTTGTAATATCTCCTCGAAATCTAGTAAATGTTTCCACATCTGGGCAACAATGCGCAAAATTGAGCTAGAGATTAATGCATATTCTCAAATGCTCTCTACTTTCAGGCTAAAGTGAAATGGTTTATATGGCGGAGTTACATTAAACACTGTGTTCTAGAAGGAAGAAAACATGAATTAGGTTAAAAATAAAAATAGTTTCAGGCTGTTATCCCTCTTTCAATAATATTTCAAGCAAATAAAACAATATTTCAACTCTAATACCTTCAATCCCTTTTCATAAAAGGGTATTACCTCATTCTCTGAGCTCTGACTCTATGAGCTATGATGAAGATAGAAGAGATCCATTTAGCAAAGGATCACTTTTCTAGAAGTCCTGCTTTCTGACCTCAATATGTTCATGATGGTAACATTTAGAGCCAGACTTATGTTAGAAGCCATCCAACTCTAGCCCTTTCATTTTACAGAAGTCCACAAAGGTTCAGTGACTTGCCCAAGTTCACACAAGTAGTCAGCTACAAAACTGACATTTAATCCTGGCTCCTTTTATTACAATAGGACAGGAATAAAATTTTAAGATGTCATATGTGTATTTATTTTATCCTCTTCTTATTAGAGATTCAAATCCAAGAGGATTTAAATTATATTTGACATGATAAATTATTACATTTGTTTTAAAATCCCCGCTCTCCTCTGTATATATAATTTTTTCTTGCCTAAAAATTTCAATACTCTTAACCAGTCTGTATGGTCCTAAATGGGGATATTCCCTGAAACAATGTAAATCACAACCAATTCTGGCTTTCCCATAATTTCACCATCAGGTTTCTCTTCAATGTTCTATGGTCATTCCTGGAGCTCTCTTGACATCAGTAATGTCAACAGAACATATGAGAGGCCCATCAGATGACCCTTAAACTTTCATATAATGGTTCTATTCATGTTTCTCTATTTACATACTCCATACCTCTCCTCTTTCAGAATTCCTCATGGGTATATTAAGATCTGTTTATGGACACAACAAATACCTCCAATTGTCTTTCACTTATCTCCAGTTTCTTTCTACAAAGAAACAGAAATGGTTCCTGATAAGGCATAACAAAGATTGTTGGCTCAGAAACAATATTTGGAAATAGAACTGGGAATGTGAACATACAATATAGTGCATTCACATAAGCTACACCAGCAGAGGCCAATTTTTTTTTTTTTTTGTGTGTGTGAAAATCATGATGATTATGGTAACACTACTTTCTCTTCACTTTTCAAAATTTCGGAGAAATTCTGGTTTGCACAAAGAATGCTAAAGTCCAGTAGTTAGAATTTGTGTTCAGTTGCCTGTAATGGTATTGATAAGGGCTGGCTTTATAGAAGGCAGAAATGGTAAACTCACAAGCTCATTGGAATCCTTTACCTTCTAATTTATAGACAAGAATTTCAGTCTGAGCTCTTCAATGGGTTTCTCTAGTCATGGTCTGGCAACAATTGCTTTGGGAGAATTTTAACAAATTTAATGTATGTAAGGTTCTAGGACTTATAGAATGGAAAAATGAAAGATAAAAGAAACATTATAATGAAAGACAATTATGTTAAAATGAACACAGTGAAATTGCATTTAGCAAAAAATGAATAAATATAACCCCCAAATGCTTTTGATGTGCAGCAAACTTTCAAATTTTAATTATCCTAAAAGTGACTGCCCTGCTCTAAACGCACAAACTAGGAAGGAATATTTCTCTTGTCAAAGAAAATGAATACTTTATTGAAACATTGCACACTCTTATCAGAGCTACCATGTCTAAATTTAGCTTCATGACTTTAAAACACATTGCTGAATTTAAAAAGTACCAAGTAAGGACACAGGTTAGGTGCAACGTAAGACAACAGATTTGTGTTGTTTAGGAAAAAAATCATAAAAATGTATCATATGTTCTGATGATTTTGATAAGGACGGGAAAATTAAACAGTACAATTAATGTCTTCTCATATTTGTTGAAGGAGATTTTACTAAATATTGAAGTTAAATTACTTAAACACTATAATTAACTAAATATTAAATGGTACATGTAGCTGTGTGAAATAAGAAAAATGTTTGAGAGGTGGACTGATTTTCTGGATTATGAAATTATTTTTGTCATTCATGTATTTCCTCTCATTTCCTGATGAGTTATGTTATGTTTATAGTAAGAATTGACAAGAGGAACTGAAGTTATTTTACTGTTTTCCAAGACAGAGAAGAGGCTTTGATCTCTTTTAAAGCTGGAAAACTATTCTTCATGAAGCAATTGGTATCTCTCTGCCTCTCTCTCATTATGTTTCATATGTTCCTATGAACTTTAATCCATACATTTCTCTCAAAGGTTATTTTTGAAAAGACTCACGTAAATTTTGAGCCATTATCCTTACTTGAAAGTAAAATTCTTTTATATTCACTTAAATATGCTGTTTAAAAATGTCCTGAAAAACGGGACCTCAGAGATCATTTAGTACTCTATCATTTTATGACTGAGAAAAATGAGGGCCAATTAGGTAACTTGCTCAGATGGCATAGACAGTAGGGAACAGGACTCAGACTTTAACTGAAGTAGTTTGACTCCAGTTGTGGTGATTTTCCATCATTCACTTAAAAACATACCAAGAGGAGACTGACAAACACAAGGGAAGAGGAGCTCATGTCTATTTTCTAAGGCAAAAAAAGCCTTCATGTTAACCATAAATGTTTTTTTTAATTTTCTTTAATTTTGAATATTTTCCCATAGTTACATGCTTCATGTTCTTTCCCTCTCTCCCAAATCCCCACATAGCCGACACACAATTCCACTGGGTTTTACATGTACCATTGATTAAGACCTAATTCCATATTATTGATAGTTGGACTAAAGTTATCATTTAGCATCTACATCCCCAATAATATCCCTATCAGCCCATGAGTTCAAGCAGTTTTTTTTCTTCTGTTTTCTACTCCCACAGTTATTCCTCTGAATGTGGCTAGTTTTCTTTCTCATAAGTCCCTCAGCCTTATTCTGGATCCTTGCATTGCTGCTAGTAGAGAAGTCTGTTATGTTCAATAGAGAAGTCTGTTATGTTCAATTGTACCAGAGTCAATCAGTCTCTGTATACAATGTTCCCTTGGATCTGCTCCTTTCACTCTGTATCAATTCCTGGAGGTCAGTAGAGTTCACATGGAATTCCTCCAGTTCTTTATTCCTTTGAGCACAATAGTATTCCATCACCAACAGATACCACAATTTGTTCAGCCATTCCCCAATCGAAGGGCATCCCCTCATTTTCCAGTTTTTTTGCCACCACAAAGAGCGGGGCTATACATATTTTTGTACAAGACTTTTTCATTACTATCTCTTTGAAGCATAAACCAAACAGTGGTATGGCTGGATCAAAAGGCAGATAGTCTTTTAAACCTCTTTGAGCATAGTTCCAAATTTCCATCTAGAATGGTTGGATCAATTCAAAACTCCACCAGCAATGCATTAATGTCCCAATTTTGCCACATCCCCTCCAACATTCACTGCTTTCCTTTGCTGTCATGTTAGCTAATCTGGTAGGTGTGAGGTGGTACCTTAGAGTTGTTTTGATTTGCATTTCTCTAATTATAAGAGATTTAGAACCCCTTTTCATGTGTTTGTTGATAGTTTTGATTTCTTTATCTGAAAATTGCCTATTTATGTTCCTTACTATATATGTTTTATTTTGTACATAATTTTTCTTTATAAAATTGAAAATGAATATATATATATATATATATATATGGCAAAGGGCAAATAGAAACCTAAAATGGTGCATTTAAAATGCAAATAACTATAATCTATGGTATGAGCAACAGGAACTCTAAAAAGGTGAAGATCCTTTTAAAATAAAAATAAAACATTCAATTTATAACATCTATGATTCATAGAAAAGTCTATTCTTATGGTAATTGTGACCCAAATAGGATAAGAAAATATCACAAATTGTAGAAAAAACTCCCGTTCTCATCAGATTTTTATTGCAATTTCTCAACCAAGGAGGATCTGATAAATTTCTGAGTAGTTCAGATGATCTCTGATGCAGCTATCCATTCTAATGAAAATTAGTCATTCTTATTCATTTAATAAAATATTCATTTAATCTAAACAAGCATCAAGGAAAAATATCATCCTTATTATAACTTTTATTAGTTCCTCAAAACCAAAAACCCTACAGTAGATCACATTTGCATTAATTATCATATGTAGGTTAAATTCAGTAAACAATTTAGTAGTTTAAGAAGATTAAGAAATTTGCTATTAATTTAGTAGTCTCAATTTCAAACCTAATTCTTTTGTTGATCTATTATGTGACTTTGAGCAAGAAAGTAAGTTTCTGACTAGAGATCAAGATGCTAATATACATATTGTGTAAAAATTGGTGATTAAGTTTCTTATATTGTCTATCTATTCAGATTCATTTGATGGAGAACAAAAGTTTTAAAACATTCTATAAAATATTTTAATACAACACTAAAACCTAAGATTCATTCAAGAATTCCTGTATCCTACAACATTTTTTGCTAGTTATGTGCAATCCAGCTTATATTATTAAAAGATGGAGTTAATTCATAACATCATGGTTTCTAGCCTGGTGAATCATATTTAAAAGTTGTGGATCACAAAATGTTTTAGGGTCCACTCAGCTAGAATTGGTCCATTTACATCCACAATCACTACATGGTAGTAACCTCTCCCAACTTTTAAAAATAAGCATATTTGGTAACATCTACATATTTATGAATATGTATATATGTGGCTATATAATACTTTCAAGTTTGTGAAGCACTTTACATATAATATTATCTCACAATCTTCAAAGCAATATCCTCTTGGGTAGTTATTATAATTATTATCTTTATTTTGTAGATGAGAAAACTGAGGCTGAGACTATAAATAATTTTTCTTGTATCATGTGGCTAGTACTAGAGGGAGGATTTGAAATCCAGTCCTTGTGTCTATAAGTCGACTACTCTGTCCACAATACTACTTAGCTAATTTTACTACTTCTATTCCTCTAACTGCTACTTTGATTTCACTAAGAGACTGGAAATAAAATGGAGATAATAAAACTGACATAACCCACTTTACAGAGTAATGAGTATCAAATGGAATAATAGAGAGATAATTATTTTGTAAACTAGAAATATGCTTAGTTCCATCATATGCTTAAATGTTCACTTTTTTTGTAATAAAATTAGCCAGGAATGGTAGTAGAGAATCTCATATTTTAAATGGACCTTAGAAACTCTCAATAATAGAGGTATCTGGTGTATCACCTACTGGCTTCAAGTGGCCCACCCCACTCCAAAGTGTATTTCAAAACCAATTATAATATAATTGGGAAATCTTTTTTAAAAATAAATAAAAATACAATAAAATACCAATAATGTTAATGTGTGACATTCTAAGTCATTATGCTTCTACAAGGATACTTAAGTATATTTTAGGAGTCTCATCTGTATTTGAGTTTGATACTGCTTCTCTAAAGTAGTTCATAGATGAATAATAACCCCCTTAAAATCATACCTTATCACACACAAATAAATATAGTGTTAATCATTGTTTGAAGAACTCCCATGATGGGTATCTCAGTATTATGCTGGGCATCCTTTTCTTCCTAATATTTTTTCTCAGGGGTCAAGCAGGGTAATTCTAATCTTCCTACTTTGTGACAGTAGTTTAAATACTTGTTAAGAGCTATCATATCACATATTGTATATGACAATTAGATGACTCAGTGGATAGACTCCTGGGGCCTAAAGTCAGGAATACTTAAGTTCAAATGTGGCTTCAGACACTTTCTAGCTGTGTGACCCTGGACAAGTAACTTAAACCTATTTGACTCAGTTTCCTTACCTGTAAAATTATGTAGAGAAAGAAATGGCAAAGTACCACATTATGTTTTCCAAGAAAACTCCAAATGGGATCAAGAAAAATGAGCTATGACTTAATAACGTAAAATGCATCTCACATCTTCAGGTTAAATCCCAAAGTTACTTTTACCAATCTTCATATTACATTAATTCTGGTTTCCTTCCTCCTTATTCACCATATAAATTTATTTCTTAAATAAAAACTGTGCCAGGGATAGAATCGATGGCAAATTAGAGGCAGCAACTAAGCTGAATTCTTTCAAAATTCCCCTCCTAACAACTTTAAAATAATGCATCAAATCAAATTTTGGAAAAGCAGAACCCACAAAAGATCAGACTGAGACATTTTCTGGACTAAGAAAAGTTAGGAGTCTAGCAAGAGATATCTTTGACACTTGAGTTGAAACTTATCCTGATCACACTCTCTGATTTGGCTAATCTGATCAATATATGTAATAAAGGAACAATAAGGTGGGTAATGGAGGCTTATATTAGGCTTAGTATTTGAGGGCTTGGGTGTTATCAAGTTGAGTCTTCTAGGCAGGGATGCTATCTCTTACAGGATGATTTGGGTCAGCCAGAAATTATGAGGGTCTGACTGAAAGTTTAATCAACCTCCCTCTTATTACTAACCTCCCTTGAGGGGAGGAGTAAGAAGCCCCTCCCTTCTGGAGAGAAACTCTAAGCCCTCAGGAAGTGAACCCTATTCTCTTTCTGTCCAATATGGATGCCTGGTTTACCCCTCAAGAAACGAAGGAAAGTTATCTGTCCTCTTCAGCCTTGGCCCTAGTTGATGGTATAATAAATTAACAGAATCTCTTTGAATAAAGACCAAGAGTTTATTAAGCCAAGGGTAAGCTGAGGGAAAAGGATTAAGGTCTGATAACTAATTGCTAAGGGTGAAGCTAGTGCTGGGGGAGGGTCACAGAAGATGGGAATCAGGCTGAGGGAACCAGTCCCTCAGCCAGGGATAAATTTCACTACCCTGATGTAGAAGGGTTTAGTAGATTGATAAACGAGGTAGTGGCTTGGTCTAAGATTGTCCCTGCCTTCCTAAGGAAACTAATCCCATGTTCTGCTCCCCGCAAAATTCCCTCCTCCCAGGGCCCAATGGGGAGATGCAGGGGATAGCAGGATGTCAAGGGAGAGATCAAGGTAAATCAGGCAAAAGCCCAAAAGCCAAAAGCAAAAGCCCCCAGGATGGTACTCCAGGGATATTTATAGTCCCAGGTTCCAACAGTTTTTTGGCTATGAGACTAGGGTCAGGCTGGGTCAACATTTCATTTTTCCAACTGTCAGAGTCGCTTCTGTTGGTTTTGCAAATGCAAGAGATTCTTGTAGCAATCCTACATTACATATAACAATCCAAGACAATTCCAAAGAATTATGATGAAAAAATGGTAACAGAATCTAGAGAGAGGACTGACAAACTCTGACTACAAATTGAAGTATAATTTTTTACATTATTTTTAAAATTTAACTAATGTGGAAATATGTTTTGCATGATTTCCCATGTAAATTTAATGTCATATTGTTTATCTTCTTAGTGGGTGGGGGAATTGTGGAAGGAAGAATGAAAATTTGGAACTCAAAAAAGGTTAAATAATATATTTTTAAATGCAGTGTCCAAAATTGAATGTAATAATCTAGTCAACCATAAGCTATCTAGCCTTCAGTACATAATGTCAACAATTAGCTGTCCAAAGACCTCATTCATTCTTAAGAATTTAACCCCATAAGAACTATTCTATAGACAACTGAGCTTCTTAGTAACACATTACCTACTTTAAACCATGAAAATCAAGTCAATAAGCATTTATTAAGTACCTACTATGTGTCAGGCACTGTGATAAGAATGAGAGGAATGACATTCAATAAATATAGTGATGATGAAGATTCTTGCTATGATCATTGACTCCTTCAAGAGTTATTTTTCATATTTAAGTTTTTCAGATAAGCTTCAGGTCATATTGAATCAATTATATTGGTCTTTAACTTGAGAATATCTGGGTACAAGATCCACCACCAACACTTAGTGACATTGTCATCACAGACAAATCACTTAGCCCCTCAATAACTCAGGCAATTTCCTATAACTCTAAGCTACATATGAGAATGTTATCTCCTGAATGTCAGGATTTTTTTTCACTTTGTGCCTCTAGTGTCTTCAATATAAATGGTCAATAAATGCTTGTTAAAATGAATTGAAATGAACCAGATATAAATCTGTATTGGTCCATAGTTTGCACGCTGAGACTCCCTCTTAGCAATGAAATTTGATCAAAAGCAAAAACAACCACCAAACTAAAACATGATCTTATATACCTGCAAGGGATCCTCTCCATCATTTCCTGAATGTAATTTTTTCCGAGTGTGCCATTTACTCACTTGAAAAAGTACGTTTTATACATTCAAGTCTATTATACACAATTTAATAGCCTATGGCTTTAGGATAGTGAGAAATTATCCAGTTAAGAAGTTCAAAGATTTTCTTCCAAAAACACACAGGTACACACACAGACACACACACACACACACACACACACACACGTGTGCCAGAATCTATAGGCACACACACATAGGTACCCCCAATCTCACACAGATCCCTCAAGACCATGAAGCCTAAAAGTTATATCTCCTCTATGTGCTAAAGAACTGTATTAACATGTCAGTTCCATATTCAAAATACTGTTTGCATACCAATTGCAAATATAGGTTACATTTAACAAAGAATATCTGTGAACAGGAAACAGAATATTTCTGGAAAGAACACTTGCTCTTTGCAGACAATGTAAAGTATATATTCCTATAGAGAAGCATTACAAAACCAAATTTTATTCTTCCCTGGATCCCTAATAGCTCCAGCACTCATTGGAATAAGTAGTGATTTTCTCAGCAGAAAAAAGAAGTATTCTCTTCTTAAATAACTAACAAATCTATTTGAATTCTGATTTTCCAATTTTCTTTTACTTAGTGTAAAGCATTAGTTTTGCTTTTATCATTTTCCCCATTGTGTTAGTTCTTTTTATCTCTTGATGCACTGGGTTATTTCACATTTGGGATTTATTTTTTTTCCTTTTAGCTTTGAGATTAAAATATTCTAGACTTTGCTTCATTGTGGTCTTTGTTTCATTTTTTCCTTCTGTGGGTCTTCCTTCACCATAGCTTAATAGGTACTTACTCTGTGTGACATGCCTACCTAATAATATTGATAATACTTAGCTTGAAAACAATGGGTCTAAGAAAAGGTATTTGTATCATGTGGCTGGCTAGATATATACCTTCAGGTCTTTTGGTGTCTTAGCTGTGGCACATATCTAAAAAAAATCGGAGTTTATATTCAGCTGATAATTATAATAGTAATAAGAATGAGAATTAAAATAAAAATAAAATTGCATACAGTGTTTACTCTGTCCCAGGAATTGTGTTGGGGGGCACTTTATGATTGTTAATCCATCAATCTTCATAATAACCCCATGAGGCTGGTATTATTATTATGCCCAGATGAATAAAGTGAGACCAAGAGAGATTAAATAACTTAACTAGGTTAAATAACTTACTAAATAACATATAGATAGTAGTATATAAAGTAAACATAGTATCAAAAAAGTAGTATATCAATAAAAAATTAAAAATCAATTAAAAATAAAAATTAGTTAGATTGTTCTCTTGGCCAATATTTCCAATTGTTGTAAAAACAATATATATGTATATGTGTATGTATATGTATATGTAGATGTATATGTATATGTATTTTCTAAATTTTCAATGATAAATGTGTATACCTTACATGAATCCTTGAGTTTTCTTATATATTTCTTAATTAAATTGTTCTTGGAATACTGTTATTCTATAAGGAATGATGAACTGCTTGATTTCTATAAGAATTGGAAAGACTTGCATGAATTGATGAGGAGTGAAATAAGCAGAACCAGGAGATCATAACACACAGAAACTAAAATATTGTGGGACAATTATATATAATTGATTTTGCTACTAAAACAATGCAATGACCCAGGACAATTCTGAGGGACTCATGAGAAAGAATGCTACCTACATCTAGCAAAAAAGAAATATGGGAGACTTCCGGTTAAGATGGCGGCAGAGTAAGGAGCAGCTGCTCGATCTCTCCTGACCGAACCACACAGGACCCCTCAAGGGGAAATAAAAACGAGTCCAGAGAAACGAAGGAACCCCACAACAGGGCGCAGCATTGAAGGTACCCAGAATCGGGGCATTTCCACACTTTAAAGGGGTGAAACAGTTCACACTAAAACACAAGAGGAAGAAGCCCCTCCCCCACCCCCCACACCGCACAAGCGGGTAAACAGGACTGGGGCAACCAGATAATCACTGGCAGCCCCTGAGCCCGTACCTGTGCGCTGCAAGACGAGGGACCCCAGGTGGCTGGGACTCTCCCTGAGCGCCCACGTGGGTGAAGGCACCGCCTCCGGCCCGGACAAAGGCCCCTAAAACTCGGACTTTCCCAAGCTCTGAAGGCATCTTCTCAGGTGCGAATAAAGATCTCCAGCCCACAGACTTTCACTACCTTCTGCAGGGGTGAAAGCAGGGCCCTAAGAGCAGCAGTGCAGGCAAAGGCAGTGCCCTAGGCTTGGATAACGATCTCCAGCCCAGGCTTGGACCTCCAGTGAGGACCCGGTGCAGACCTGAGCATGGCTGTGGAAGCAGCCCCAAAGACTGCAGAAGGAACCTCGGGCAGAGGGGCAGACCAGGAACTACCAGGAAGCCTGACCCCGAGGACAAAGAGACCGGAGCCCTACCCCCCCCCCCCAAGCTTGCAAGGCCCAGGCAGACCCGGAGTGCAAAGACAGAGCGGAAAAGGGGCGGGGCTAACAATGGCTAGCAATAAGGAAGTCCAGAAGAAAAAGACCATCAAGAGAAATTCTGGAACACTGGACAACTTCTACACAGAGAAAATCCAGACAACAGAGGAGGGAAAACAAAAATCCAAACCTCCCCAAAAAAATGAAAGCTGGTCACAAGTTATGGAAGAGTTTAAAAATGAAATGCTGAGGAAGATGGAAGAAATCTGGCAAGAAAATAACAGTTTAAAAGGCAGAATTT
>NC_058130.1:437784749-437823287 GCF_016433145.1 Gracilinanus agilis | reverse complement strand
TCTGTACCAGCAGCAATGCAATGACCCAGGACAATTCTGAGGGATTTATGGTAAAGAATGCTACCCACATTCAGAGGAAGGACTGCAGGAGAGGAAACATATAAGAAAAGCAACTGCTTGAACGCATGGGTCGGGGCGGACATGATTGAGGGTGTGGACTCGAAACTACCACACCAATGCAACCACCAACAATTGGGAAATTGGTCTTGATCAAGGACACATGACAAAACCAGTGGAAAAGTGCGTCAGCCATGGGTGGGGGGAGTGCGGGGGGTGAAGGGGAAAATAGGAGCATGAAACATGTAACCATGTTAAAAATGATTATTAATAAATGTTAAAAAAAACATAAAAAAAAGAAATATGGGAGTAGAAATCCAGAAGAAAACAAATGATTTATCACTTGTTTATGTGGGCATATGATTTGGAGTTTTGGTTTTAAAAGTGAATTACAAAAATGAATAATATGGAAATAGATTTTGAGTGGTAATATATGTCTAACCCAGTGGATTTGCTTGTTAACTCTGAGAAGTAAGGGGGAAAAGGAAAGGGAACAACAAGAATCATAAAACTGTAGAAAATTATAAAAAATTAAAAATTAATTAAAAATAAAAATTAATTAGATTGTTCTCTTGACCAATATTTCCTGAGTGCATATAAAAGAAGAATCATTGTCATGATGAAAAAAACAAACATGTATTGTTCTTTGCACTACACTATTCAGCCTTTTATCAGGCCCATAAGATACTACTGACAATCATTTGTTGCTCTCACCACAAAATAGGATTATTTAAATATTTTTTTTCTTTTAAGTAAGGCAAGAGAAACTCATATTAGCATTTAAAAAAATGTGACTGGAGCAATGTTCCACTAATGTCTTTAAATGACTAAAAAGTGTTGCTTTTACTTCCATGGTACCAATATTTGGATAGAAATCGGGAGGTGAAGACTAAAAAAAGGAAGCAATAGAATATAAAGAGAAGAAAAGGAAGGGAGAAGGGAGGACAGGATATTGTATATGAAATTTGAAAACTTGGATTGAAATCTTGGTTCCAATAAATCTTAGTTGCATAACCCTAAGAACATTATTTAACTTCTCTGAACCTCAGTTTTCTTATCTGTGAAATTAGAATAGAATTTATAATACCTATTTCATAACCTTCTTATGAGAAAATAATTTTGTAAAACTTAAAGCACTCTAAAAAAACCCAATAGTTGAAATCTTGATATAACTGCAGATGAAGTAGTTGTTTCATTCTCAGTATAAAGGGAGAATTATTTGGAGATTAGAGGGTTCTCTAGATCATCTCTGTTTTTCCAGTCCCCAGGCTTGCTTACAAATCACACAACAATTCTAATTTCCTAACAAGAAGATTATTGAAGAAAAATAACATGTACTTGGGGGAAAATGTTAAAAAATATTAGATATCCCCATAAACATTCTTCTAAAACAAACAAATGCAGGATAGAGCCTAAATGACATCCCACATTTAGATATGAGAACAGATGGTCCCTCATGAAATATGGGATTGAAAGATCATTGCAAAAGTTATGTAGAGTGAGCCAAATATGTGTTCTAATTTTCTAGTAGGCTAGCAAGGTAGTCATTTAGCACTGAACACCTGCATTCCCTTACCATGTCTTAGGCTTCACTAAGCTCAGTTAAGGGTTTTTAAGTAAAAGAACCATTCATATATTATATTTCATATATCCATCTCAAGTTCAGCTCATGCTTCACCTCTACCCTTTCACTTTCTCTGGGGAAATCTTCAATACAGCTCATGATTCATTTCCAATTAACATTCTTAACTCTGAACCTGCTGCACCAAATCTGAAAAGAAAATTTTCATTACATTTTCTGCAGGAAATGGAAATATCATCCATCAATCAATCAACAAGCATTAATTAAGTGCCTGTTATATGTCAGGGACTTTTCTAGGTATTGAGAATACAAAGATAAAAGTCCCTGCCCTGAAGAAGTTTGCATTCTAGTGTAGTCACTTAATCCCTATTGTCTTATTGATATTAAAAAAAAAAAAACAACCTTCCTTCTGTCTTAGAACCAATACTGTGCAGGCAATATAACACTAAAGAGTGCTAAGGGATACACAATGGGAGTTAAGGGATTTTCCCAGGGTCACATAGCTAAGAAGTGTCTGAGGCCAGATTTGAACCTTGGACCCTCCCATCTCTGGGCCTTGTTCTCAATCCACTGAGCCAGTGAGCCATCTAGCTGCCCCCTCCTACCCACACTGATTTTCTGACTTGGAAACAATGTGCTGTTTTGATTCTAAGACAGAAGGTAAGGTTTATAATACCTTAGTTTATCAATTAGGTTTTGTTTACACCACAACTTTCAAATTATACATTTTCTGAAAACAATTAAAATGTAAAACCAGTATATAGTACTGTCAGAATCAACCAAATACCTATTTCAATTTATTTGGAGAAAAAATTTGAGCTTGGATATCAACTTCACCCCAACTGAAAAATTTCATTGTGTCTTTCACATCAGGAGGAGGCAGATATATTCTAGTAGTGTTCCTAATTCCACAGGTGGTTAGGGACTTATACAAATAGGGCTTATCAAATCTCTTTGTGCAGTTTTTAATAGTTTTATAACTCATGACTCTTAGCTTGAAAGTAATTTTAAAATAAAATAAAATAAATTTTAGAATTAAAAAATTGTTATTTTTAACTTACTTTTAAACTAATACCTGTGAGTTATTAAGCTATTATCTTAAAACTGCACAAAGAATTTTGATCTAATCTGTATATTGATTTTCAGAAAGTTTTAATAATTCTCTAAAATGGATTAAGTAGCCCATGTTCCCTGGACTATATTGTTATAGAGATTTCACTGAACATAAAACATCCATTTCTGTTTTCTCAGTGCTTCACTTCCATATGTTATATTAGATGTCAGCAGTTCTGTGGTGGATCAGTAAATGATGATATTTCCCAGTCAGGTGTTCCATTTGCTCTTTAAAAATCAAATTTAGAATGTTTCCCTAGTTTATTTCATTCTAGATATTGTCTCTAATGATAATGCCTCTCTTTGATTAGCTGTCTCCAAACATTTCTTGGTAGATATATTCTTTCTGCTTTAGCAAATTTGGGTGATTACAAATGGATTTTCTATCTGTCTGACAGATTGTTAAAGTCAAAGCGTATGCAGTGATGTAAACAAAATCTAAGCTCTGCCATTCTTTGGATGGATCATTTACTTTTAACAACTTTCCTTAGCTTATCATGATATTTACCTCATACCATCCTGGGCCCAAACATAACATTAAATATGAGCTCCCTGTTACCCATGGCCCTTAAAATATAGCCATAAAAATGTCTGGTGAATCAAATGTCTTATTTAAAATAATTAGCAATCTAAGTATCTTATTGAAAAAAAAACAACTGACTTAGAAAACAGATCTAGGAGAGACAATTTGAGAATTATTGGACTACTTGAAAGTCATGATCAAGAAAAAAAAAAACCTTGGACATCCTAATACAAGAAATTTTCAAAGATAACTGCCCAGAAATCCTTGAACAAGAAAATAAAATTGAAATTGAAAAAAATTCACAATTCACCCCCAGAAAGAAATCCTCAGATGACAAATTCCAGGAATATAATAGGTAAATTCAAGAGTCACCAAGCCAAGGAGAAAATATTCCAAACAGCCAGAAAGAAACATTCAAATACCATAGACCTACAATCAAGATCACATAGGACCTAGCAGTTTCTACATTAAAGGATCATAAGGCATGGAATATGATATTCAGGAAGACAAAAGATTTGGGGTTAAAACCCAGAGTCACCTATTCAGCAAAACTGAGTATATTCTTTTAAGGGGAAGAATGGACATTTAATAAGATAGAAGATTTCCAATCATTCCTGAGGAATAAGCCGGACCTAAACAAAAAATTTGATGGCTAAATATGAGACACAAGAGAAGTCCAGAAATGTAAAAAAGAAAGAGAAAATTTAAGGGACTCATTAAGGTCAAAATGTTTATATGTCTACATCAGTGATTCCCAAAGTGGATGCTACAGCCCCCTGGTGGGAGCTGCAGCAATCCATGGTGGCAGTGATGGCCACACTTTTTTTGTATTACGTTTTATTCTGAGTTCAACAAATAGCTTCATAATTTCCAGGGGGTGCTAAGTAATATTTTTTCTGGAAAGGAGGCAGTAGGCCAAAAAATTTTGGGAACCACTGGTCTACATGGAAAGAGGATTTCTCTAATTCTCAAAAATTACTCTTAATAGTAAAGGAGATAGAAGGAATTTATTCATAAAGAGGATGGAGAAGTAATCTGATTATGATAATATGATGATATATGAAGATATGATGTATATGTTATAGTGATGATATAGAACTATATGTATGTATGCATATGAATGATACATAAGAAAAAATATACCAAGGGCTGAAATAGAGGGTTTTACTGAGAGAAAAGGGAAGGGAGAAGTAGAATGGAATAAATTATATAACATAAAGAAACGTGAAAAATCATTATACATTAGGGAGGATAAGGGTGGTAATGGACAATGCTTAAACTTTACTCTCATTGTAACTGGCTCAGAGAGGGTAAAACAAGGATACTCATTTGGGTATAGAATTCTATATTAATCTAATCAGTGCAGTATTAAATTCTTTCTTACCCCACAGACAGGTAGAAGGGGAATAAGACAAGGGAAGAGGGAAGCAATTGGAGGGAGGGGGAAGTTGGAGGGATGACAAAAAGCAAATATTGGTGAGGAGGAACAGAGAAAAAGGGAACAGAGCAGGATTTAGAGGGTATAATATGATGGAAGGCAATATACAGTTAGTAATCATAATACTGAATGTGAATGGGATGAACTCACTCATAAAACCAAAGTGGATAGCAGAGTGAATTTTAAACTAGAATCTTACTATATGTTGTTTACAAGAAACACATATGAGGAGATTATCTGAAGGTTTCTTTTAACCATCCTTTCCAGATAAAACAAAAACAGATAAAAAAGAAGGGCAGGATACAAGGTCAAGTTTCTAGAGTTTCTAAACTTGAATCCTGATTTTTAAATGAACACATTTTCAAATGAAGGAAATGCATAATAACAATGGATATTTATATAGAATGATAACTAGGATGAAGTAATCAGAATTTTTCCCATAATCACTAAAAATGAGATGGTATAAAGTATGACTGCAGAATGAAATAATGGTTAAAGGACTGATATTGGAGTCATGAAGATCTAGATTCAAGTCCTATTTATGATAGTTGGTGGTTTTTTGTCCTTGAACAAGTCAATTAACTTTTCCATTGCTTCTGGATCTTCTGTAAGAGCTTAAGTTTCACAGGTGTTGTTGATTTACAGTTGTCCCATGGCTAATTTATTGCAGTTTCACTGTATTCTGGATTTTAAAAAAATCTAATTCTGTATTGTGGAGTTTCCACTGTATCCAATATCATGGGATTTTGTGGATGAATATTGTACCATACACAATGGAAATGCAGTATGCCACAACCACTTGTACAAGTTTGCCATCATAAGATTGTACACAGCACACTACTGGTTGGTGGAATGAAAGTCAATCAATAATACCTCTGCATTCTGTATCCTGGGCACTGATCAGAGACTGTAGATCAGAGTCTATTTGCTCTCTCCCACTATCCCCATCAATTGAGTATCTCTCCTCTACTTCAAATCAATATCTAATTTCTGTGATTAGTGTTGCTTTGTGGAATTGTGTTTTTGTGAAGTTTTCTTCAAAGTTTGAATTTATTTCAAAGCCTATGCCACTTAAACATTCTGTACCTTCTAAGGCAGTGAACCCAAGAGCCAAATTACATAGGTTTAAGAGTGTAGAAAGTTTTTAAGATCATATGAACTGGATCAATGGAATAGACTAGAGGTAAATGTCCTTAGCAAGCTAGTGTTTGATAAATCCAAAGATTCCAGCTTTTGGACCAAGAACTCTCTATTTGACAAAAACTGCTGGGAAATTGGAAAACAATATGTGAAAAATTAGGTTTAGATCAACATCTTACATCCTATACCAAGATAAATTCAAAATGAGTAAATGATATATATAAAGAGTGAAATAATAAATAAATTAGGTGAATGTAGAATAGTATGCCTGTTAGATTTGTGGGAAATGAAGGAATTTAAGACCAAGCAAGAGATAGAGAATATTACAAAATGTGAAATGAATAATTTTGATTTTATCAAATTAAAAAGTTTTTATACAAACAAAAACAATGTAACCAAAATTCGAAGGAAAGCAAAAAACTGAGAAAACATTTTTATAACAAAACTCTTGGAAAAAGGTTTAATTTCCCAAATATGTAAAGAACTAAGTCAAATTTATAGAAATAAAGCCATTTCCCAATCAACCTATGGTCGAGGGACATGAATAGGCAGTTTTCTTATGAAGAAATCAAAACTATCAATAAGCACACGAAAAAGTGTTCTAAATCCCTTCTGATCAGAAAAATGCAAATTAAAACAACATTGAGGTACCACCTTACAACTAGCAGACTGGCCAATATGGCAGAAAAAAAAGAAAGTTATAAATGTTGGAGGGGATGTGGCAAAATTGGAACAGTAAGAAACTGTTTGTAGCTGTGAATTAATCCAATCATTCTGGATGGCAATTTGGAATTATGCACAAAGGACTTTAAAAGACTGTCTGCACTTCGACCCAGCCATACCACTGCTGGGTTTGTACCCCAAAGAGATAATAAGGGAAAAGACTTGTACAAAAATATTCATAGCTGCACTCTTTGTGGTGGCAAAAAACTGGAAAATGAGGGGTTTTCCATTGATTGGAAAATAAATGAACAAATTGTGGTATGTGATGGTGATGTAATACTATTGTGCTGAAAGGAATAATGAACTGAAGGATTTCTATCTGAATTGGAAAGACTTCCAGGAATTAATGCAGAGCAAAATGAACAGAACCAGGAGAATGTTGTACACAGAGACTGATACACTGTGGCACAATAGAATGTAAAAGACTTTTCTAACAGTAGCAATGCAAAGACTCTGGACGATCCAGAGGAACATATGAGAAAGAACACTATCCACATCCAGAGAAAGAACTGTGGAAGTAAAAATCCAGAAGAAAAACATATGTGGTTCCATAGGGATATGACTGGGGTTTTGAAGTTAAAAGACCACTCTCTTGCAAATATGGGTAACATGGAAATAGGTTTTGAACAATATTACATATATAACCCAGTGGAATTGCTTGTCAGCTCCAGGAGAGGGGAGGGAAGAGGGCTGGGAAAATCATGAATAATGTAATCATGAGAAAATATTCTAAATAAAATAAAATAAAATAAAAATAATTTCTCATGTTCTTAAAAATAAAAAAGCATATGAAGTGTTTATAAGAGTGTGGGAAATGTTAATAAGAGTATGGGAAAGGTTTATGGGAGAGTGGGAAGGGTTTATAAAGCCTTAAAATATAAATAAATAATAAAATAAATGTTACCCCACTATTTCACGGATTTTTACTCTGGAACATAACTCCCATGACAGGTGATAGGTTTCATACATCCATTGTCAGGTTTAATGCAGTTTTTTAACAATGTAAATTTTAAAGCATTTTCATACTTCTTCCTGTGGCTATATTGTTGCTCCATGAACCAACCAAAATTCTATGTTTTTTTTTAAATAAAAATTTATATCTTGCAGTATTTAACATACACAATTTCATCCAGAAACTAATAAATTCCTGGGAGATAGGGATCCCTGGTAGTATACTTAAATAAAGATTCATAGACTTGTCTGTGGTCTTTTGACCAAAACTACTTTCTTTCAGTCCAATTTGAATAACAAAACTATCAGTAATAAGCAACAGAAAGGAGAAGAAAAAAATATATTTTCTAGTGACATCTTAATACTTAAACTGCTGCTGATAGATACTGATTATTGCTCATGATATATACTGAAATAAAATGCACTATTCCTGGTTTTCATTATATCCCTGTTAATATCTAATGGTATGACATCTCAACTAAGCTTATTTGAACTTAAGGAAAAACTGTGATAACTAATGTCAACTCAAACTTGGTCTTACTTTGGTGCCAAATGAAATAATTGTCACAATATATTAGGGAGAATTAATGGAAGGGATTTACTGGGGGTTAAGTACTCTTAGAAAATTAATATTTGTATTAAATTTAATCATCATAGAAATTAATTTCCTGCCCAGGATTTTGAAACTATTAAAAAATTTAAAAACTCTCCCACAACACTAGAAATTGTATAGTTTGATACAGGGTCCACATGTTTGGACCTGTATGACCTTCCTTATTTATCCTATTTGAAGTTAGTAGATGAAGTTACCTGGATATTCTTCTGACTTCACTATTTAACAACTTGTTTCCTTAACTATATTCATGCTTATAGTTTACTACTTCAAGAAAACTGATACTTAATGTTGATCTTCCACAATATTCATACCCTGTTGCTTTATGAATTTTCCCATTATCCATGGTAAGGTTGGAGAAATACTTTCAAAGGATAATAAAGAAAAATCCAAGTAAAACTACCCCAATAAAATGTTGTAGTTCTAAATAAAGTACTTTATATGGTCCTTGTAGGGGTGCCATTCTTACAAAGTATCTTGGCTCCACTAAAAATGTGTACTTACTATATTACAAAAGAAATCCATCTTTTATAGCATACATACACAGTAAGTGAAGGGCGTATATTCACCAGGAAATTTGGCTGCAATTTTTGGCATTACCTTCTTTTTAAAAAATACAATTAAGGTAAAAGATTGTATTTGTGGTCCTAATATTTGAACTGTATATTACTACAGTTGTCAACAATATTTGGCATTTAGAAAGAAAGCATTTTGTCAGTAGGTTGTTGTTTAGCTTTTTCAACTCCCAATATGATGTTATTCTTCTAAAAAGAATAATTTTGAATGTCATAGAACTTGAAAAAAACTATTACTTCTATGTTTTTTAATCTTAAAATAACTTCTTTCTTTATGTGTGAGTCTCTAAGCATGGCCTCAAAAGAAGGAAGAAAAGTAATAGGGAAAAGAGGGTAAATGGAAATGAAGTATATTATTCTTACTGGATAGAAAATGGAATAGCATATACTTTACAGTGATAACAAAAGGCCTTCTGGATAAAAAGGTACATTCTAGAAAATGGGGTATTGTATTATGTCATTGATACTTCAAGCAACATATATAGATACTTTAAAAAAGTTTACCCTTATTTTTTTTATTTTGGTGTAGGGATCTCTAAGTAAACAAACATACAAACAAGCAAACAAACAAAAAACAAATGCAAATCAGAACTTAATATGCAATGAATGGCCTAGGTAAATGAGGAGCTACACCAGTTACACAGACAGTAAGTATCAAGTGTAAGACCTCAAATAATTACAGTATCATAGAGACAAAGCTGGAAAGGACCTCAGAAATAATTTAATTCAATAACCTCACTTTGCAGTCATGGACCAGAAAGTATAAGTAACTTGATCAAAATGTAAGTCTCACAACCAGAATTTGAATTTATAATCTGTGACTCCAAATCCAGCACTCTTTCCACTGCACCATGCTTCAAGAGTCTAAATTAAACTTAAACCAACTTGGACTTGTGTCTTTCTGACTTCTATCCTATCCAACATGGAGAAAATACTCCTCTCTAAATCTTACGTATCATACCTCTCTATACTCTTTAAGTATATGTCTCTAATCATACTATTAACGAATATGCATTTGGAATTTTAATGCTATAATTGTACAATTAGTTTGAGTAAATACAAGGTTTCTAGGTAACTAATTTGTAGTTTTCTGATCTTTGTGTTTTTATATTCCCAGTGGTTCTTTAAAAAATTTTTAAATTTAATTAATTACTTTAGAATTTTTTTCCATTGTTACATGATCCATGTTCTTTCCCTCTCCTTCTCCTTCCCTTCTCCTGGAGCTGATGAACAATTCCACTGAGTTTTACATGTATCATTTATCAAAACCTATTTCCATATTATCAATATTTGCAATAGAGTGATCGTTTCAAGTCAACATCCCCAATCATATCCCCATTGAACCATATGATCAATCATATGTTTTTCTTCTGTGTTTCTCCTCCCACAGTTCTTTCTCTGTGTGTGAATAGTGTTCTTTCTCATAAGTCCCTCAGAATTGTCCTGGATCATTGTATTGCTGGTAGTAGAGAAGTCCATTCTGTTTGGTTGTGGCACATTGTATCAGTCTCTGTGTATAATGTTCTTCTGGTTCTGCTCATTTTGCTCTGCATTAATTCCTGGAGGTCTTTCCAGGTCAAGTAGAATTGCTCCAGTTCATTAACCCTGTTGTCAACTTCTTCCTCCCTTCCATTGTGTTGGTATTCTTCCACTCTCCCCCCATGCACTTCTTTATGAAATACATATTTACCCCCATTTTATCTCTTGTCCTATTCATCTTATTATTATCCTCTTTTTTATACCTAGTTTTTAAATATTTTTGACATATCATTCTATATAGTTTGTCAATGTACCCTGTAAGTATACTTCTTCGAGCTACCCTGATAATAAAAATTTTTAAGAGTTACCAATATCATCTTTTCTTATAGAAATACAAATAATTTGAACTTATTGGGCCCCTTGAATATTTTTTCCCTTTCTTAATTAACTTTGGGTGATTCTCTTGAGTTCTGTGTTTGGGAATGAAATTTTCCATTTAAGTCAGGTCTTTTCTTTATGAATGCCTGGAAGTCTTCCATTTTATTAAATAGCCAAACTTTCCCCTGGATGAATGTAGACAATTTTGATTGATAGTTGATTCTTGGTTGTAGACCCAGTTCCCTTGATTTCCAGAATATTATATTCCATGCCTTCTGGTCCTTCAGTGTAGATGCAGCCAGGCCCTGTGTTATCTTACCTGTGGTTCCATGATATCGGAATGGCTTCTTTTTTAGCAGTTTGTAGTATCTTTTTCTTGGTCTGGAAGTTCTTGAACTTGGTTATAACATTTTTGAGCATTGTCAATTGGGGATTTAATGCAGGAGGTAGGTAATCTAAGGATTCTTTCCACTTTCCACTTTTGTTCAAGAATGTCAGGGCAGTTTTCTTGGATAATTTCCTGTTGAATGATGGACTTTTTCTTTTGTCATGATTTTTCTAGTCCAATAATTCTTAAATTGTCTCCCCTGGATCTATATTTCCAGGTCTGTTGTTTTATCAATGAGATATTTCATATTTTCCTCATTTTTTTCATTCTTTTTTATTTTATTTTATAGACTCTTGCTGCCTTGTGAAGTCATTTGCTTCTAGTTGTTGGATTCTAATTTTTTATCTGTTTTTCTTTGTAGGTCATCTTTCACTTTCTTTGCCTCATTTTTAAGCTGGTCAATTCTGGCATAAAAGAAACCATTTTCTTGTTTTAGTTCACGTGCCTTTCTTTCCAGATGACCTATTTTGCTTTTGAAGTTCTTTTCCCAAGTTTATTCAGCTTCTATTAATTGTTTTTTGAATTGTGTTTTGAGTTCTTCCAAATCCTGTATCCAATTTGCAGGAGTTCCTGAATTTTTGCTTGGTGTTCCTTGATCCTCCTCTGTTCCATTTCTTTTTTGTTCATTACCTGGATAGAAGCTGTCAATTGTAATTTCTTTTTTCTTTTTTCTGTTGTTTGCTCATATTTTTTCCTTCTTTCCCCCTCCTTATTGGCTGTATTTTTGTTCCTCTGTTTATTTGCTGGACCTGTGGGTTTGGACTATTCTGTCCTGAAGGGGCTTCTTTTCTGCTCTGCTGATTAACTGGATTAGGATGATAGAGCTGATCTGTTGTATTAATGAACCTTGAGGCTGATCTTCCCTAGCTGCCAGCAGAAGCTGGAGCTGAAGGTGAAAGTGAGGAGGCTGAAGGGAGTTACCCTCATCTTCCTTTCTTCTTCTTTCTGCCAGCCACCTCCCTGCCAGCTGCCAGGTCAGAGCCCTGAGCTTCCTGCCATGGTACCAAGGTACTATATTGTGGTTGCAACCTTTGCCCTAGGATCCCAGTCAAGTAGATACATTTTTTATTTTAATTTTTTTTAATTTTGAATATTTTCCCATAGTACATGTTTCATGTTCTTTCCCTCTCTTCCAGCCCCCCCTAAACTCCCAAAGCCTATGCAAAATTCTACTGGGTTTTACATATGTCATTGATTAAGACCTAATTCCATATTATTGATAATTAGACTAGAGTTATTGTTTAGTGTATACATACCCAATAATATCCCCATCAGCTCATATGTCCAAGCAGTTGTTTTTCTTCTGTGTTTCTACTCCCACAGTTCTTCCTCTGAATGTGGCTAGTTTTCTTTCTCATAAGTCCCTCAGTACTGCTCTGGAACCTTGCATTGTTGCTAGTAGAGAAGTCCTTTATGTTCAATTGTACCACAGTGTATCAGTCTCTGTGTACAATGTTTTCTTAGATCTTCTCCTTTCACCCTGCATCAATTCCTGGAGGTCATTACAGTTCCCATAGAATTCCTCCAGTTCATTATTTCTTTGAGCACAATAGTATTCCGTCATGAATAGATACCAAAATTTGTTCAGCCATTCCCCAATTATTGGGCATTCCCTCATTGTCCAATTTTTTTCCACCACAAAGAGTGCAGCTACATATATTTTTGTGGAAGTCTTTTTCCTTATTATCTCTTTTGGGTATAAACCAAGCAGTGGTATGGCTGGATCAAAAGGCAGATAATCTTTTAAAGCCCTTTGGGCATAGTTCCAAGTTACCATCCAGAATGGTTGGATCAATTTACAACTCCACCAGCAATGCATTAATGTCCCAATTTTGCCACATCCCCTCCAAAATTCACAACTTTCCTTTGCTGTCATGTTAGCTAATCTAGTAGGTGTGAGGTGGTACCTTAGAGTTGTTTTAATTTGCATTTCTCTAAATATAAGAGATTTAGAACCCCTTTTCATGTGTTTGTTGATAGGTTTGATTTATTTATCTGAAAATTGTCTATTTATGTTCCTTAATATATATATATATATGAAAGGGCAAATAGAAACCTAAAATGGTGCATTTTGATGTCTTTATTTGAAAATTGCATATACATTTCCCTTGCTCATTTATCAATTGGGGGCTGGCTTGATTTTTTGTACAATTGATTTAGCTCTTTATCTATTTGTATAATTAGACCTTTATCAGAGTTTTTTGTTATAAAGATTTTTTCCTCCAATTTGTTGCTTCCCTTCTAATATTCGTAGCATTGGTTTTGTTTGTACAAAAACTTTTTAGTTTAATGTAGTCAAAATTATTTATTTTACATTTTATAATTTTTTCTAACTCTTTTTTGGTTTTAAAATCTTTCCTTTCCCAGAGATCTGACAACTATACTATTCTGTGCTCACCTAATTTACTTATAGTTTCCTTCTTTATATTCAAGTCATTCACCCATTCTGAATTTATCTTGGTATAGGGTGTGAGATGTTAATCTAGACCCAATCTCTCCAAAATTGTTTTTCCAATTTTCCCAGCAGTTTTTGTCAAATAGTGGGTTTTTGTCCCAAAAGCTGCATTCTTTGGGTTTATCATAGGCTGTCTTGATGAGTTCTCTTACCCCAAGTTTATTCCACTGATCCTCCCTTCTGTCTCTTTGCCATTACCATATTGTTTTGATGAATACTGCTTTATAGTACAGTTTAAGATCTGGTACTGCTAGGCCACCTTTGTTCATATTTTTTGGTCATTTTTTCCCTAGGTATTCTTTGTCTTTTGTTCTTCCAAATGAACTTTGTTATAGTTTTTTCTAATGCAGTAAAAATGTTTTTGGTAGTTTGATTGGTATAGCAATAAATAAGTAAATTAATTTGAGTAGGATGGTCATTTTTATTATGTTATCTTGTCCTACCCATGAGTAATCAGTGTTTTTCCAATTGTTTAGATCTAGTTTTAATCGTGTAGAAATGGTTTCATAGTTGTATTCTTATAATTCCTGTGTTTGTCTTGGCAGATAGATTCTTAAGTATTTTATATTGTCTAGAGTGATTTTAAATGGAATTTCTCTCTAACTCTTGCTGCTGTGGTGTGTTGGAAATATATAGAAATGCTGATGATTTATGTGTGTTTATTTTGTATCCTGCAACTTTGCTAAAGTTGTTGATTATTTCCATTAGCTTTTTAGTTGATTCTCTAGGGTATTTTAAGTACACCATCATATCATCTGCAAAGAGTAATAGCTTGGTCCCCTCACTGCCTATTTTAAAACCTTCTGTTCCTTTTTCTTCTCTAATTGCTACTGCTAGTGTTTCTAGTACAATGTTAAATAATAGAGGTGACAATGGGCATCCTTTTTTTCACTCCTGATCTTATTGGGAATGCTTCTAATTTATCCCCATTGCAGATGATGTTTGTTGATGGTTTGAGTTATATACCTTTTATTATTTTTAGGAAAGGCCCTTCTATTCCTATACTTTCTAGTGTTTTCAATAGGAATGAGTATTGTACTTTGTCTGAGGCTTTTTCAGCATCTATTGAGATAATCATGTGATTTTTGTTTGTTTGCTTGTTGATATGGTCAATTATGTGAATGATTTTCCTAACATTGAACTATCCTTGCATCTCTGGTATAAATCCCACATGATCATAATGAATAACCCTCGTGATCACTTCCTGGAGTCTTTTTGCTAGTATTAGGTTCAAGATTTTTGCATCTGTGTTCATTAAGGAGATTGGTCTGTAGTTTTCTTTCTCTGTTTTTGTTCTTCCTGGCTTTGGGATCAGTACCATATCTGGGTCATAGAAGGAGTTTGGTAGAACTCCTTCTTTGCTTATTATGTCAAAAAGTTTGTATAGTATTGGGATTTGTTGTTCTTTGAAAGTTTGATAGAATTCACTTGTGAATCCATTTGGTCCTGAGGATTTTTTCTTAGGGAGTTCTTTGATGGCTTATTCATTTTCTTTTTCTGATATGGGATTATTTAAGTATTCTATTTCTCCTACTGTTAATCTTGGGCAATTTATATTTTTGTAAATATTCATCCATATCACCTATATTGCTATATTTATTGCCATATAATTGGGCAAAATAGCTTTTAATGATTACCTTGATTTACTCTTCATTAGAGGTGAGGTCTCCCTTTTCATCTTTGATACTTATCATTTGGTTTTCTTCTTTCCTTTTTTTAATTAGATTGACCTTTGTCAATTTTACTTGTTTTTTTCCAAAGTACGAGCTTTTAGTATTATTTATTAATTCAATAGTTCTTTTACTTCCAATTTTACTAATTTCTCCTTTAATTTTTATGATCTCAAATTTAATTTTTAACTGGAGATTTTTAATTTGTTCGCTTTCTAGTTTTTTGATTCCCATGCCCAGTTCATTGATCTTTGCCCTCCCTAATTTGTTAATCTTTGCACTGAAGGATATAAATTTCCTCCTGAGTACTGCTTTAGTTGCATCCCACAGATTTGGGTAGGATGTCTCATCATTGTCATTCTTTTCAATGAAATTATTAATTGTTTCTATGATTTGTTCTTTAACAGATTTTGGAAAATCATATTTAATTTCCAATTAATTTTTGATTTGCCTATCCATGTGCCATTACTAATTATTCTTTTTATTGCATTATGATCTTAAAAGGTTACATTTATTATTTCTGCTCTTTTGCATTTGTTTGCCATGTTTCTATGCCCTACTAAATGATCAATCTTTGTGAATATACTATGTACTGCTGAAAAGACAGTATATTCCTTTTGTCCCTATTTATTTTTCTCCACATATTTATTAACTCTAATTTTTCTAGGATTTCATTCACCTCTCTTACCTTTTTCTTATTTATTTTTTGGTTTGATTTATCTAGATCTGATAGAGGAAGATTTAGGTCTCCCACTAGTATAGTTTTACTATTATTTCCTCATTGTCTATAGTACCTTTTATCAGGATGTAATTACCTTCCCTATCTCTTTTAATCAGATCTATTTTTACTTTGGCTTCATCAGAAATCATGATTGCAACTCCTGCCTTTCTTTTCTCAGTTGAAGCCCAATAGATTTTGCGCCAGCCTTTTCTTTTTACTCTATGTATATCTTCTTGCCTCATGTGTGTTTCTTGTACACAACATATGGTAGGATTTTGGTTTCTAATCCACTCTGCTCTTTGCTTCTGTTTTATGGGAGAGTTCATCCCATTCACATTCAGAGTTATAATTATCAGCTGTGTATTCCACAATATTTTGATATCCTTTCCTCATTATGCCACTTCTTCTTACACTATTTCCTTTTAATCCAGTGGTTTCTTTTAAATCAGTCTCCCTTACCCCCTCTCTTAGTTTACTTCCCTTTTCATCCCCTCCTTTATTGTTCCCCTCTCATTTTTTAAAGTGTATTGAATTCCCTCTTCCTTCTCTTTCCCTTCCTTTTTTATATTCCCACTCCACTTCCTCCTTTGTTTATCTATCCCTTCTGACTTTCTCTGTAGGGTAAGATAGAATTCAATATCCCAATGGATCTTGCTACTCTTCCCTCTTGGGATTAATTCTGTTGAGAGTAAGGTTTTATTTCCTATTAATGTTCTCTTCCTTTCCTTCTTATAATATTATTCAGCCCCTCCTCTTCCCATGCCCTCTTTGTGTGGTATAGATTATCATATTTTTATTATTCCTTCAAGTGTCTCTTGGTGCCATCCTCTATTCCCCCCTACTTTTTTCCCCATATCATCTTAGACTGTTTAGTACTCCAACCTTTCCCTATGAATAATTCTTCTAATTACTATAATAGTGAATACAATTTTTGGGAATTACACATAACATTTCTCCATATAGGAATACAAATAATTTGATCTTATTGAATCCTTAAAGAATCAAATTTAAAAATAAAAGTTTTCTTTCTTTCCCCTCTCTTTTTTATTTACCTTTTCATGTTTCTCTTGATTTTTGTGGTTGGATATCAAACTTTCCATTTAGTTCTGGTCTCTTCTTTACAAATACTTGGACATTTTCTATCTTGTTGAATGCCCATACTTTCCCCTGGAAGTAAATAGTCAGTTTTGATGGGTAGGTGATCTTTGGTGGTAGACCCAATTCTCTTGCTTTTCTGAATATCATATTCCAAGCCTTGTGGTCTTTTAGCATGGAGGCTGCCAGATCCTGTGTAATCCTGATTGGTGTTCCTTGATATATGAATTGTCTCTTTCTGGCTTCTTGTAATATTTTTTCTTTAACTTGTAAACTCTTGAATTTGGCAATTATATTCCTGGGAGTTGAATTTTGAGAGTTTATTGTAGAAGGTGATATATGGGTCCTTTCCATGCATATTTTGCTCTCTTGTTGAAGAACATCAGGGAAGTTTTCTTTAATAATTTCTTGTAGTATGGTGTCCAAATTTCTGTTAATTTCTGCCTTTTCAGGAAGATGAATGATTCTCAAATTTTCTCTTCTAGACAGGTTTTCTTTATCTGTCATCTTCTCATTGAGGTATTTCATGTTTCCTTCTATTTTTTCATTCTTTTGACTTTGCTTTATTAGTTCTTGCTGTCTTGCAAGATCATTGGCTTCTACTTCCCCAATTCTGGTCTTTAGAGACTGGTTTTCTGCTATAATCTTTTGATTTCCCTTTTTGATTTGGTCTATCCCTTTTTCATGATTTCTTGCTATTTAATTGGGGTTTCCAATTTGCTTATCATTTCATTTGATTTGGGGGCATCTTTCTCCAATTTGGAGTTTCTGTCTTTTAAACTGTTAATTTCCTTTTCAGCTATTTCCCACTTTTCTTATCAAATCTCATCCATCTTTCTCATGATTTCAGATTTTAACTCTTCAAGAGCTTGTGACAAGTTTTCATTTATTTGGGAAGGTTTGGATGTGTTTACTTGTTTGTCCTCCTCTCCTATCTACTCTGATGTCTGGATTTTTCTGTGTAAAATTTATCAAGTTTTAATGCTTTTTTCTTGTTCTTTTTCTTGGCATTACTTGGCATTATGCTGGTTTTTCCTTCTTGGTCAGAAGTCTGGGTGAGATTAGCAGGCTCTCTGTGCCTAGAGCTGTGGAACAGTTTTTGCCTGAGACTGTTTCAGGAGTCACAGTGAAGTGGTGCTCCACTCAGCTCTATCCTCACGTCCAAGGTCTGAGCTCTTTAGGCTCCTAGGGTCTCAAGTCTACCTGTTCTCAGGATTAAGCCTCCTGGTGGTCCAAGTCAGCTGCCAAGAACCCAGAAATTGCCCCTCTCTTGCTCCTCTGTCTGAGGCTCCTTTATGAGTCTCAGTGAGCTGCTTACACTGTCTCTTATCCCTCAGCTCTAGGTCCATGCCCTAAGTCCAAGCCCAAGGTTTGAGCTCAAGGTCCATGCTCAAAGTCTGCAATCTTTAGCCTCTTGGTGTCTTAAGTCTTGCTGATCTCAGGAGAAACACTGTGGTGGTCCCAGTTAGCTGCAAAGAACTTAGTGAATGCCCCAGGCTTGCTCTAAATCTTGTGAGCTGGCTCTGGCACTGTAAGTAGGATTAGGGGGGGTTGATCACCTCACATTTTATTGGGAGCTATTTCATCCCCTTATAGTGTGGAAATGCCCAAATCTCACATTAACTTAAATATTGCACCCTATTGTGGGGTCCCTTCATTCATCTGGATTTGCTTTTTGTGTCCTTTTGAGGTGTCATGTATGGGTTGGTTAGGAGATTTAAGGGCCCTGCTTCTACTCTACAGCTATCTTAACCCGGGAGTCCTCAACTAGGTTCTTACCAAGGGTCTCATCTCAGTTGGTAGGGGAGGAGTGTTTGGAGATTGAGCTTCTCTGCCCTCTGAAGGTTTTTTATCTGCAGTATTTATAGACAGGATTAATCAGTTTGAGCTAATCTGCAGATCTGGATATGCCCTGAGGCCAAAACCTCCAGAGGCAGAGACCCACAATGGAGAAGTGCTGGCTGAATGCTGTGACCAGGCTGCCCTCTTCTCTGCCCCTCTCTTCCAGCTGCCTCCTTGCCAGTTGTGGTCAGAGCCTTATGTAGCTGTGGTAGCAAGGCACTCCGTCTGTGCTGAAGCTGTCATCTTGAGATCCCCGAAACCACCTGAGTCTCAGCACACTAAGTGGGGATAGGGTCCTGGGACCTTCCTTCTTTCTTTTTCTTAAACCTGAGAATTCAATCTTCTCTGTGTACTTTATAAGTTGAATTGAGCAGGAGGGTCCCCCAGCTCTGTTTTGTTGTTGGAATTATTTTTGTTTCCCCCTCAGAGTACTGTTTTTGATTGGTGTGGAAGAGTTTTCACAGAGGACTAGACTTTTTAATGTTTCTAAGCCCCTATCTTGACTCCACCTCTCCCAGTGGTTCCTACATCTAACTCTCCTGGACTTTCTTAAAGTGGAAGAAAAATGAGTCAATTACAGGGAAAAAATTATAGAAAATTTTTGAAAAAAATTAACTCCTTGATTTTCAGAAAATTGGCCTTGTTAATGTTTTTACCTGAATGTATAGTTTTAGTAAAGTATGTGACACTATATTTAGAATTTAACTAAATTAGAAATTTGGAGATCTTTTCTATCTGTTCCCTTGTTACATCATACCAAATGTCATTTAAAGCATGATGATATACATAGTATACAACAGTATACTGTGAAATATGTTACAATGTACTTTAAGATATGCTGTAGTAACATTTAGTATAGTAAAATACACTAAAGTATAATATAGTATATAGTTTAGTATGTTATACAAAAATACATTATAAAATGATCTAGCAGGTTTTTTAAACAATATAACCCTCTACCATGTCACAAAGTATAACTCAGTTTGCAAAAGAATAAGTTTATGCATAACTTTTCAAGAATATAAAATTGAATATATATGCAATTTGTTTTTGTTGATGAATAACTATAACTTTCTGGATTTTTTGAGAATAAGAACAAAAATATAACCCTTGAAATGAGTGACTGGAGATGCATTTTGTCCTAAAAGGAAAGGAGATGATATTTTCTGCTTTAAGGTACTATAGAATTTGGACCAAAAGTGGAGTTAATGTTGCTAAAATGTTTAATGATCTACAGGATTGGTGCTTATGGTATTGGGAAACAGAACCATATTTAGTGGAATTGGAGCAAGTCACCATAGAACTTGTCTCATTAGTGGCAATACTGGTGAGTTATCAAATAATTCTTCAAATGTTCCTTTACTTCATATCATGATTAGTCTTAATTTAATTATATGTAACTTAATTTATTACATGTAACTTACTAGCCTTGATGCTAAGGGAGATAGCTTTCTGCTCCACAGATTACATTCTTTCCTACCTTCTAATGTCTGATTTAATCTGGGTTCAATTATTGCACAAATACTTCTAGCACACAAAAAATGCTTCTGAAAGTATTTACTGATTACTGTGCTTCAGCATTACTCATTTCAAACAATTAGAATAGATTTCACATAACATCTCGGAATTATAGAAGAGCTACTAAAAGCCAATATCATTATCTTACTTCAAGACCTAAAGAAGAGCATATCTGTCAGCCTCTCCTCTCATATGACCTCGTTGCTCTGAGGCACATCAATTTCCTATACCTAACACTAAAAGTCCAGCCATAAAATGCTCCATAAGAAATCTCCTCCAAAGCTATTTTGAGGATTTTTCCAATTAGGTTTTAAAAATCACTGATGCTCTAAAGGTCATATAGTCCATCTTCTTTTCCTTCACATCACAATGTCAAAAAAGTGTTTGCAATATAATCATGTCACAGAATATATCTTGTCTCAAAACTTTTTTTTCTAAATGTCACTTTCATTAGGGCATAATGAAGTGCAATAACAAAGGGAAAAAATAGACCAAAATTTTTGACCCTAGATTGTATCTAAGATTGATGAGTTGAATAACAATAATGATTTGCTTTTAAAATAGCAATGCTATCTTTTGAAAAGAACTAGGTCTTTCCAAGATTAAAACTAGCATTAATTTACCAGCTTGAAAAGTACAAAGTACAGAGAATGGGAAGAAAAACTTTATCTAAATTAATTTATTATATTTAACATGAGCTAAAATGAATTCCTAATGTGGGAAACAGAAGTTTAAAAACCAGTTCTTAAGAGCCATGTATCTCCTAAAATGTATAGCTGCCCTGAATATATTAGAGATCCCTGTCTAAATAAACAATTTGATTTAAAATGTTTAAAAATTTCATGGACCCCTATAGGGGATACTAATTTATTCATGAAGATTTGGCTTAATTAGTTTATAACATTCTAATTTTTATAAGAAATATTGAGATTAAAATATAGCACTCTACAGAGTTGAAATGATTGTCTAAATTCAGATTATTATTGACCTAACAGGATATGATTCTATGCCGAGTTCATACCCTCATCACAACTTGCCAGGATTACTTTCAATGATCTTCTAATTCATTTGCCTGCTTCTAGCTCTTCCTTTTCAAACCTACATGTAGTTACTGAATTGATACTGCCAAAGTATAAGCCTATCCGTGTCATGCATTTCCTCAAAGAACTTCAGAGGCTGCCTACTAAATTCGGGATCAAGTAAAATGTCTTCTATTTGGCATTTATAACTCATTATAATATTTTCTAACCTATATATCTAGGATGATACACATTTCCTTTTCTCATATCCTAAGTGTTCAATCCATATTTGTTCTCAATACATGATATCGATCTTCTTTTTCTAGGTTTTTACATAGACTTTCTCCCATTCCTGGAATTCTCTCTTCCTTACCTCTAACTCTTAAATCATTATTACCTGTAAAGTCGACCTACATGACGCCTCCTTCAAGAAGCCTTTACTGATTTTGTGGTTGTTAGTCCTACTCCAAATCACTGTGAATTTACTTTTATAAAACTGCATTTATTCTTCTATAAACTTCTTCTCTCACATATAATAGGGGTAACCAGTTGCTGCACTGGACTTGGCCTGGAATTAAAAAGACATGAATTCAAATCTGACCTCAAACTCACTGTGTGATGTGACCCTAAACAAGCTAAAAAAAATAAAATAAAACCTCTGCTTGCCTCAATTCCATCATTTGTAAAATTAAGATAATAATAACATTCATCTTTCATGGATGTTGTGAAGATTAAATGAGATGATAACTGTAAACTACTTAGCACAGTGCTTTGGCACATGGTAAGCACTACATAAGCACATGGTCTGTAGATGCAAAGATAAAAATACAATCTTTACTTTCATGTAGCTTACTTGTTATGGGATATAGATAGACAGATAGACAGACAGACAGACAGACAGACAGATAGATAGATAGATAGATAGATAGATAGATAGATAGATAGATAGATAGATAGATAGATAGATCTGCACACCCAAATCACTATTGCTCAGGGTTGAATGAATAAATGAAAGATGAAGATACCAACAGCTCAAGA
This sequence comes from Gracilinanus agilis, assembly GCF_016433145.1. Lineage (NCBI taxonomy): Eukaryota > Metazoa > Chordata > Mammalia > Didelphimorphia > Didelphidae > Gracilinanus > Gracilinanus agilis. The sequence goes on along the minus strand of NC_058130.1, from coordinate 437,800,969 downwards.
AAAATTTAAGTGGAAAGAACTTATAGTTCAGGGGATCAATGAATCTTACCTCAGACATTTACTCACTAACTGTGTGATGTGACCCTGGAGAAGCTAAAAAAAAAAACAACAAAAAAACCCTCTCATTTGTCCATGAGAAAGCTACTTAACATTTCTCAATTACAGTTTTCCAAACAAAATAATGGGATTAATAATAACTGCTATTCCCTAGGAGAGTCGTGAGGATAAAAGAACATGTGTAAAGTGCTTTGTAAACCTTAAAGTGAAATGTAAATGATAGCTGTTGTTGTTATGCCCCCAAATATATTTTACTGGTCCCATTCCATGATATATGGGAGTGGGAGAGAAAGAGGTACTCAGGTGATACTGGCTTAATCTTCTCATTTTGCCTTTTCTCGTATTGCTTTTCTCCTTCTGGTAGATGACTTCACAGAACTAGTAAAATTTCATCTCTATGGTAGAAACTAAAACAACCTTGGCACACAGGGCTTCTGGGAAAGGGAAAATGAATGCCAAAGCAGCAAGCCCCATCCACATCATTACCCCTTAATTTAGTCTCTTGTTTGTGCAAATCAGATCCAGTCCTCTAGGATTGGTGGCAGCTGGGAAGTAGGAATAGGACAATGTGGAGGTGAGTTAAGGACAGGAAATTACACTTGAAGATAAGTTAAACTTCGTATCATATTATAGATGGCCACTTGAAACTTGGCGACTAAGTTTGTCATATTCAAAGACTTGATAATTAACCGTTTTAGCTATGAATTGGGAGTTTTTCCTGCCAGGCTATATGCTGCCACCTGCCAGAGCACAACTACCTATTGTCACTTTCACATCACCTAATCCAGAACAAATGATTAATTTTTTAGGTGAAAGATATTCCTTACATTATATTACAAACAAAGTAATATATCACTTGGTTATGAAGTGATTCTTAATTATTTAGATTTAGTCCGTATAGTTCATTTTTATTGTTATGATTTTTTATACCTGTGTATGTAGGGTTCTACAGAATGAAAAGCCATCTAGGGAGTAGGCTCAGTCTTAGGGCAGACCTGATTAAAAGTTAAAGAATGAGTTATTTTTCAGATTTTTTTTGTCTCTCTTTAGTGGAACAGAATTTATTGGTTATTTTCCCTTCCTGAAGAAATAGACACTAGACACTATAGAGTCTATAAAAGGCATTTTTTAAAGTGTAGGAAACTTCATAGGAAAATTCACGTTTTTATAATGAAAACTGATTTTATTATACTCAATGTCTTGCACTTGGAGAAGTTGAATTCATTTGTATTTATTGGGAGCTTACTTAATTCTAAGAACTCGAGTAGTTGGAGGAGAGTTTGAGAGAAGGGACATACAAAAGCAGTATTGTACTGTTGTTCATATTTAACTATTTAAGGACCTATTAGTTAATTGTTATGGATATTTTATCTACACCCCCCCAGAAGCTTCTTTAACATTTTTATGACTTTTTATAAGTGAGAAAAGTTTACTGTTTTCCTAAATTCTGGCTATGAGGATTTGATTTTCGGAAGGCAGGATGTTCAAAGACAAACATACAGTCATTCACTCAGCTCAGAGTGAAAACCTTTCCATTTTGGGAGAATCTTCCCGAGCTTTTTCTTAAGGTCACTTTCATGTAACCATAGAGGGAATTAGCATAGAACTTTATTGAAGGCTATTATGTTAGGATGAGTGAACAAATTTTAAGGTGCTATATATTTCTGTTGTTCAGTCATTTCAGTCATGCCCAACTTTTCACCCTATTTCTTTGCAGATTGTAGAATGGTTTGGCATTTTCTTCTCCAGCTCATTTTACAGATGGAAAAAACAATATGGCAAACAAGGTTAAATTACTTTGCTAGGATTACATGGCTAGTATCTGAAGATAGATTTGAACTTGGGACTTCTCGATGCCAAGCTCCATGCTCTATCAATTGTGCCATCAGCTGTCTCAAAAATATAAAAAAAATATCATGTATTGGAGTGCATGGGGTATTCAGGTAGGACTAGTGCATCTGGTGTGAGAACTTGCTGAATCCTTTTCAATGATACTCATTTATCTTTAGTGTCCACCTTTTATCTAACTCTCATCTGTGGCTTCAAGAAGCTATAGCATGTATAATAGCCACACTCCATTAAAATCATCACAGCAGATGAGTCAAACTTTCAAATTAAGGGTAAACAACAGGCCTCACACCTACAGGTGAGGTGAGGGCGGTGGGGAGAATGTCTACTCTAAGCATATTAAGATTACCCTTGGGAAAAATTTAGTCCAATGGCCAGAAAGGTTGCTAAAACAGGCACTATGGAACAATTAGAGCTTGGTCTGACCTAGAAAATGCTAAGTACATACACTTCATCTTAAGCCATTTACCAATCATCCTAATTTTTGTCTTAAAACTGGACTTTTATGGCTCTGGAAGAGAAACTGAGGCTGAAGACACCTCTGCCTTACTTAAATCCAAATTCACCCAGCAAGTCAAGATATAATCCTGTGATTTTTTTTAATCTTGATTTCAATATTTGATTTTGATCATTTTTGATGATTACTCATCTTTGAAAATGAAGGCTTGACATATTGAACTGAATACATTAAGCACAAAGGAATCTCTTTTGCTTTGAAAGTAAAGTTTAATCTTAGGGAAAAAAAGTTTCCAATTTAAATTGACAGAAGTTTTGGGCTTCTTTAATCTCCCATTCATCATTTTGCATTAAATTGACTTGCTGTTTGAAAAGGAAGAAGGGCAATAACACTATTTTCATAGAGAAAATCAGTGGAACCACAGTTAGGAGATACTGAGGACTCAACAAGGGAAAGTGGTGGTAAATTTCCTCCTCATGCTCATTCTTGTTTGGTAGGACACAATAACATAACACCAAGGCAATAGATAACCACCATGTTAGGTAAAAAATTCTAGTTTAGTTTTTAGGTCAGAATCAGGAGAAGATCAAAATGATTGCCCTCTAGTCCAATCTGAGGTAAGGTCTAGACACACTTAGAGAGAAGTGGCTCAATTCTTGTTAGATAAGTGGGCCATTATTTGTCCTACCTCACAGCAGTTCACTTGATGTCGTGTCATAAGGAAAGCAGGTCAATGGAAGAGTGAAGAACCAAATGAAAGAGAAATGTCACAGTAGTTACAGACCCAAAACATTTAAGTACAAGTGACACAAAGATAATTTCCTGAATTGGATAGAACATGGAGGGGACATCAGGATGATTAAGCTAAGGGGAACATAATACGAAGATTCCTGCAGAAATAGGAACAATTTTTTCTTCACTTATATTCAACTTAAATACCTAAAAGATCATATAGTGTAAAATTGGAATGGAACTTAGAAATCTTCACCTCTAACTCTATTATTTTATAGATGAAAAATTGAAGCCAGAGAGATTAAATGATTTAAAAATCCATTCCCTGGGAGTGGCCAGAGCTGATGGTGCCCCAGTCTTTAAGCAAACACATTTACATGCCTGTGGTCCTTCTAATCTCCTCCATTTTACCACCTCAGCCCCAGACAAATCAAGTGTCCAGTTTGAGTTTTTTAAAGTCCCTCTTTTGTTAGCAATGTGGCTTGAGTTCCTGCCCTTAGGGCCTGTTAAGAGGCCTACTCTGATGTGTCTTCTGACTTGGGCTAGTTTATGTCTCCAGAAGCTAAGGTCACAGCAAAAATACCTCCCCAGAGACCCTCTACTTGTGTTTTCAGATTCCAGCAAAATCTTAGGGGATGCAAGTTCCTCAGGATCAGCAAACAATGTAAATTTTTTAATCCTTCCCTTTGTTGCTGCTTTGTGGATTCCTTCTGTTTGTTCTGTTCCAGTCTCCAGGGCCTACTTCAGTGGTACCGAGGCCTAGAAAGTTAGAAAAATTTCTCCCTAGTTGTCCTTATCTGTTAAATTTCCTTCTAGACACCAATCTTTTTTTTTTTTTTGCCACTTTTAATGTTGATTTTTTGGAGTTGTTTTTAGTAGTTTGTGGTGGATTTTAAGAGGCTGAGAAAGCTACACCCTCTGTTGTCTTCCACAAATTCTTCAAGTATTATAGTATATGGGTCCAAGTATCAGATAAGTTCTACAAACTTGGGTTTCTAAGACAATCGATTTATATTTTGAATTTAGATACAATGTAGTCTGTGCCCCTCATTTATAGATGAAGAATATGAGCTAAAGAAATGAAATTATTTGCCCAAGTTGGTAAGTGGCATAGCAAGAATTCAAACCAAAGTCCTCTGATCCTAAATACAGCAACCTTTTTGAACTGAATCATACTTTAAGTTGTTTATTTATTTCATTCTTACATTATTCATAATAGCTGAAGATATTACTGACTTAGACAATATTTATAAGATTATTGTCCTTATCAAATTATCAAAGGGTTATACTTCATATACTGTAAAAGAAAATAATTATTTGCAGAGCTATATACATCATTGCTATAGAGATGAAATAGAAAGGTTTCCAAGACAATGAGGATTTTTACCTAGTAAACAGAAACTGAGCTTCCTGGAGCAAGTCAGCATGTCATAAAACTAATGGCTACTGTGAAGTATTTCATATAAAGTCCCCAGGCTCATGTCGTCAACTACAAAAAGGCATTCTACACTGAGAGTAGTCATCACCTGTGTGGACTCCCAACTATGCTCATCAACTAAAACTTTCATTATTATGACCACCTGAGAAGTAGCCGAAAATTGATTTTGTAAGAATATTGTCCTTCTATTTTTATTTTTCTTGCTGAATGCCAGTCCAGATTTATTTTACAAGACATTATCAACATATTTGCAAAACAAGAACTTTTCTCAGTTGTTTCATTCTGTTCTTCTCCCCATGCCTTCAAAATAATGAATCATAATATTATTACACTATGACAGCAAAAGACCTTATTTTGGTATGTTATTCACTTTCTTTTGTGAGAATATTATTTTAATCATAGGTAGTTAGCTGCCTTTTGAGTTCATTTCCAATATTATTATTCTCTACTAAACTTGCTATTAGCTACATCAGATTTCCAAGAGGACAGGCTTGACAAAATGGTGTTGCCATAAATAAGTGTATGTCTTTTTCATTAATAATTCATACAGGACATTATGAGTAAAGTAAGAATTCACAGTGTGGAGTTTGTTAAAGAAAGCTAGTATAAAAAGTAAATTATATGGGCCAAAGAAAGAAATTGAGGAGTACAGAAAATAAGAACAATGCTTCATATTTATAGACTACCATTCTTAAAGAAGGTGCTGTGAATTGCTAACTTATCCCTGCTTGGAATGTTTTCTAGTAGATTTGATAGGTTTCATAGATTCAGTAAACAATCTTTTTCAAATTCCCTTTTATATATATGGTTGTGAAAAGGTTGAATAGCATAAGGCTATATTGGCGAACCTATGATGCAGATGTCAGAGGGGGCTGATCCCCTTCCCATCTCCACACATACCTGAGGACATTTCTCTCATCACCCACCCACCCTAGCAGCCCAATGGGATCACTTTCTCCCACAGAGGTAAAGCAGGGGGCTCAAATGCAGCATGAGGGTTTTAGTTTGGGCAAGCAGTGTCTAAAAGGTTTGCCATCACTGGCATGAGGTATCAACACCTGAACTAGTGTGGACATTTTTTTTTGTTTTTAATCTCTTCTATGGGAACTGTTTTATATTTATCCTTGGACTTTCTGGCATTCAGCTTATTGAAATAACTAGCCCAAATTCGTGCTAATTCTATCAAATGAAACATAGGGAAAGATAAATTTCTTTCAGATATGGGCCACTTAAGAATCATAGTAAAAACAATGTTTTCTCTATATTCTTAAAGATAAAATACTGTTTTCTTATTCAATTAGCATCTATAAACCACTGTAGTAGCTATTATGGATGAGACAAAAAGTTTGATCATTCGTGCCTGCAGAAAATTTACATACTACTTAAATATTAAAATTGTTACTTAATTATTTTTTAAGAACAGTGAAATTAAATTAACCAGGGCCATATGGCCCAAAAGTTCCAGAGATAAATTTAAACACAGATCTCATACAATCCAAAATTTAATGTTGGGTTTTTTTCCCATTATTTCATAGTGCCCTGGTTTATAAAGATTTTTGGTGGTAGTTGTGTTGTCATTATCTAGAAATGTGATTTTAATAGTGTGGGAAATCCCTTCTTCTAGTAATTTAGAAGAGGTACATTTTATTTCTCTAAAATATTTTTATTTCATTCAGTGTTTTCAAATTCATGTAAGAATTAACAATCATAATTTTGAATTTTGAATTCCAAATTTATACCCTCTGACCCTTTACCTTTTATCAAGAAGACAATCTGATATTTATCATATAAAGTCATGAAAAATGGATTATCACATTAGCCATGTTGCAAAAAAAATGAAGCTAAAAAAGAAAAAAAAAGGAAAAAAAAAGCATCAATATTTATTCAGAGTTCATCAGTTTTCTGATGGGGGGCCAGTATTTTTCAGCATAGGTTCTTTAGAAAGTACTTGGATCATTTTATTTGTAAGAATAGCCAATTCTTTCATACATAGTAATCCTTAAATCAAAACTTTTATTATCTTTATTGTTATGGTTCTTCTCATTTCATTTTAAATGAATTTAAATGTCTTCCCAGGTTTTTCAGAAACTTTACTAACAGTCATTTCTTATAATACCATAATGTTCCAAAAATATAATTCACACAGTTCACACATTAATTCAACTATTCCCTATTGATGGACATTACTTCAATTTATAATTGTTTACTACCACAAAAATAGATTCTATAAATATTTTATAAAAACAGATCCTTTTCCATTTTATTTGATCCTGTTAGTATATATCATAGAGGTATTACTGGGCAAAAAGTATGCACAACTTTGTAATTCTTTGGGCATATTTCCAAATTGTTCTCATGTATGGTTTGACTCGTTTAGAACCCCACTAGCAGAGAGTTAGTGTGGCAATTTTTAAAATTTTTTTAATTTTTAATTAATATTTATTAATATTCATTTTTAGAAAAATTAACATGCTTACATGATTCATACTCCTACTTTCCCCTTCACACCTCCCCCTGCCCCCACCCCTGGCCTATGCACATTTCCACTGGTTTTAACATGTCATTGATCAAGACTTATTTCCAAATTGTTGATCATTGCATTGGTGTGGTAGTTTCTAATCAAAATCCCCAATCATGTCTGCCTCAACCCAGGTGTTTAAGCAGCTGGTTTTCTTCTGTGTTTCCACTCCTGCAGTTCTTCCTCTCAATGTGGGTAGCGTTCTTTTCCATAAATCCCTCAGAACTGTCCTGGATCATTGCATTGCTGCTAGTACAGAAGTCCATTACATTCGATTTTACCACAGTGTATGGGTCTCTGTGTACAATGTTGTTCTGCCTCTGCTCCTTTCGCTCTGCATCAATTCTTGCAGGTCTTTCCAGTTCAAATGGAATTTCTCCAGTTTATTATTCCTTTGAGCACAATAGTATTCCATCACCAGCATATACAACAAATTGTTCAGCCATTCCCCAATTAAAGGGCATACCCTCCTTTTCCAGTTTTTTGCCACCACAAAAAGCACAGCTATGAATATTTTTGTACAAGTCTATTTATCTATGATCTCTTTGGGGTACAAACCCAACAATGGTATGGCTGGATCAAAGGGCAGGCATTCTTTTATAGCCCTTTGAGCATAGTTCCAAATTGCCAGCCAGAATGGTTGGATCAGTTCACAACTCCACAGCAATGCATTAATGTCCCAATTTTGCCACATCCTCTCCAGCATTCATTATTCTCCCCTTCTTTCATTTTACCAATCTGCTAGGTGTGAGGTGATACCTCAGAGTTATTTTGATTTGCATTTCTCTAATTATTAGAGATTTAGAACACTTTCTCATGTGCTTATTGATACTTTTGATTTCTTTATCTGAAAATTGCCTATTCATGTCCCTTGCACATTTATCAATTGGGGAAATGGCTTGATTTTTTATGCAATTGGTTTAACTCCTTGTATATTTGAGTAATTAGACCCCTGTCAGAGTTTTTTGTTATAAAGATTTTTTCCCAATTTGTTGTTTCCCTTCTGATTTTGACTACATTGTTTTTGTTTGTACAAAAGCTTTTTAGCTTAATATAATCAAAACCATTTAATTTACATTTTGTAATTTTCTCTAACTCTTGCTTGGTTTTAAAATCTTTCCTTTCCCAGAGATCTGACAAGTATACTATTCTGTGTTCACTTAATTTATTTATAGTTTCCCTCTTTATATTCAATTCATTCACCCATTCTGAATTTATCTTGGTGTAGGGTGTCAGATGTGGATCTAAACCTAATCTCTCTGATATTGTTTTCCAAATTTCCCAGCAGTTTTTGTCAAATAGTGGATTCATGTCCCAAAAGTTGGGCTCTTTGGGTTTATCATACACTGTCTTGCTGATGTCACTTACCCTAAGTCTGTTCCACTGATCCTCCCTTCTGTCTCTTAGCCAGTACCATATTGTTTTGATGACTGCTGCTTTATAGTATAGTTTATAATCTGGTACTGCTAGGCCCCCTTCCTTCAAATTTTTTTTCATTATTTCCCTTGATATTCTTGATCTTTTTTTATTCCAGTTGAACTTTGTTATAATTTTTCCTAATTCAGTAAAAAAGTTTTTAGGTAGTTTGATTGGTATGGCGCTAAATAGGTAAATTAATTTGGGTAGAATGGTCACTTTTTTATGTTAGCTTGTCCTACCCATGAGCAATCAATGTTTTCCCAATTGTTTAGATCTAGTTTTATTTCTTTGGAAAGTTTTTTGTAGTTGTTTTCATATAATTGCTGTGTTTGCTTTGGTAGATAGATTCCCAAGTATTTTATATTGTCTAGGGTGATTTTAAATGGTGTTTCTCATTCTACCTCTTGCTGCTGTGATGTGTTGGAAATGTATAGAAATGCTGATGATTTATGTGCATTTATTTTGTATCCTGCAACTTTGCTAAAGTTGTTGATTATTTCTACAAGCTTCTTAGTTGATTCTCTAGGATTTTTTAAGTATACCATCATATCATCTGCAAAGAGTGATAGCTTAGTCTCCTCATTGCCTATTTTGATACCTTCAATTTCTTTTTCTTCTCTAATTGCTACTGCTAGTGTTTTTAGTACTATGTTGAATAATAGAGGTGATGATGGGCATCCTTGTTTCACTCCTGATCTTATTGGGAAGGCTTCTCATTTATCCCCATTGCATATGATGCTTGTTGATGGTTTTAGGTATATACTGTTTATTATTTTTAGGAAAGGTCCTTCTATTCCTATACTTTCCAGGGTTTTCAATGTGAATGGGTGCTGTATTTTGTCAAAGGCTTTTTCAGCATCTATTGAAATAATCATGTAATTTTTGTTTGTTAGATTGTTGATATGGTCAATTATGTAGATGGTTTTCCTAATGTTGAATCATCCTTGCATTCTTGATATAAATCCCACCTGATCATGGTGGATGATCCTTTTGATTACTTGCTGGAGTCTCTTTGCTAGTATTCTATTTAAGATTTTTGCATCTATATTCATTAGGGAGATTGGTCTGTAGTTTTCTTTCTCTGTTTTTGATCTACTTGGCTTTGGAATCAGTACCATATTTGTGTCATAAAAGGAATTTGGTAGGACTCCTTCTTTGCTTATCATATCAAATATTTTGATATGGGGGTATCATGTCAAATAATTTGTATAGTATTGGATTAGTTGCTCTTTGAATGTCTGATAGAATTCACTTGTGATTCCATCAGGCCCTGGTGATTTTTTCTTAGGGAGTTCTTTGATGCCTTGCTCAATTTCTTTTTCTGATATGGGATTATTTAGGTATTTTAATTCTTTTGCTGTTAATCTAGGCAATTTGTATTTTTGTAAATATTCATCCATATCTCTTAGATTGCTCTATTAATTGCCATATAATTGGGCAAAATAGTTTTTAATGATTGCCTTAATTTCCCCTTTATTAGAGATGAGGTCTTCCTTTTCATCTTTGATACTATCAATTTTAGTTTTCTTCTTTCCTTTTTTTATTAGATTGATTGGTACTTTGTCTATTTTATCTGTTTTTTTTTAAATACCAGCTTCTAGTCTTATTTATTAATTCAATAGTTCTTTTACTTTCTATTTTATTAATTTCTCCCTTGATTTTTAGTACTTCTAATTTAGTTTTCATCTGGGGATTTTTAATTTGCTCGCTTTCTAATTTTTTAAGTTGCATGCCCAATTCATTAATCTCTGCCTTCCCTAATTTGTTAATATATGTGCTGAAGGAAATAAATTTCCCCCTGAATACTGCCTTAGCTGCATCCCACAGAGTTTGATAGGATGTCTCATCATTGTTATTCTCGTCAATGAAATTGTTGATTGTTTCTATGATTTCTTCTTTGACTAGCTGGTTTTGGAGAATCATATTATTTAATTTCCAATTAGTTTTTGATTTGCCTGTCCAGGTACCATTACTAATTATTATTTTTATTGCATTATGATCTGAGAAGGTTATATTTATTATTTCTGCTCTTTTGCATTTGTTTGCAATGTTTCTATGCCCTATAACATGGTCAATCTTTGTGAATGTACCATGTGCAGCTGAAAAGAAGGTGTATTCCTTTTTGCCCCTATTTATTTTTCCCCATATATCTATTAAATCTAATTTTTCTAGGACTTTGTTCACCTCTCTTACCTCTTTCTTATTTATTTTTTGGTTTGATTTTGTTTCTAGGACTTTGTTCACCTCTCTTACCTCTTTCTTATTTATTTTTTGGTTTGATTTATCTAGATTTGAAAGAGGAATATTTAGATCTCCCACTAGTATGATTTTTACTATCTATTTCCTTCTTGAGCTCTGCCACTTTCTCCTTTATAAATTTGGATGCTATGCCACTTGGTGCATACATATTGAGCTTGCTCTAGCTCTTGTGGGCTGGTTTTGGCACTGTAGGTGGTGTGGGGTGGGGGAGGGGGTTGCTCAGCTTGAGTTTTAGTGAGAGCTGTTTCACCCCCTTATAGCATGGAAATGTCCCAATTCCATGTACCTTCAATGCTGCGCCCTGTTGTGGAGTCCCTTAATTCCTCTGGATTTGTTTTTATGTCTTCTTGAGGAGTCCTATATGTTTCGGTTAGGAGAGGTTAAGTAGCTACTTTTTACTCTGCCACCATCTTAACCAGGAAGTCTCATGGTAGCTTCTTAATAAATGGTTATTGACTAACTGATAGGTTCCCTTCAGAGGGACTTGTAGGGTTTAAGGTTTGATTGGCTAAAAATCAGGTTGTTTTGTTGGGATTCTATACTCTTTGCAAGTGCCATGTGATAATTCAGAGGAGAAGCTGCCTGAGGTCCCAGCTGAGATCCTTCAGCACCAAGTTCAAAGCCGGAATCAGTGTGGCAATTTTTAAACATCTCCAATATTTGTCATTTTCTTTTTCTGCCATGTTAATCAGTCTGATGGGCATGAGATGAATCGTAGCTCAGAATTATTTTAATATTTATTTCATTGCATCAATAATGATTTAGATAATTTTTCATATAATTATCGATAGCTTTAATTTTATCTTCTGAAAACTGTTTAAATCTTTTGATCATCTATAAATTTAGGAATGATTCTTATTTTAAATTTAAATTTGACTCAGTTCCCTATGTGTTAGAAAAATAATGCTTTATCAAAGAAATTTTACTTCTATGATCTTCTCTCTCTCTCTCTCTCTCTCTCTCTCTCTCTCTCTCTCTCTCTCTCTTTCTCTCTCTCTCTCTTTTATTTGGTCATAAATGCTTCACTTATTAATATATCTGAAAGGTAAATTTTTTCATGATCCCCTAATTTACTTACAATATTACCCTTCATAGCTAAATTAGTTATCCATTTTGGCTTTTCTTATTATACTTCGTGAATTATTGGTTCATGATTGGTTTCTGCCAAACTCCTTTCCAGTTTTCCCACAAATGTTTGTCAAAAACTTAATCTTTACTCCAAAAGTTTGAATCTTTGCATTAAGCAAACATAAAATTAATATGGTCATTTACTACAAATTTTAGATATCTAATCTATTCCATTGATTAACTACTCTATTTCTTATCCAGTACCAAATTTTATTTATGATTCCCACTTTGTAATATAGTTAGAAATCAGGTAGTTCTAAACCAGCTTCGTTCACATTTTTGTTCATTTATTTCCTTGATATTTATGACTTTTTGTTCTTGCTATTTTTCTAGCTCTATAAAATAGTTCTTTCGTATTTTGATGGGTATGGCATTAAATAAATACATTTTCATAGGCCTGTCATTTTTGTTATATTCAAGCTGCCCACTCATGAGCAGTTAATATTTTCTAATTGTTCAAATATGTCTTCATTTGTGTGAAAAGTCTTATACAAATTTTTATATAATCATTTGATTTGACTTGGCAATTAAATTGTAAAATATTTTATATTACATATAATTATTTTAATTAGCTTTTCTTAACTGTGAGATCTTTGGATAAAGAAAGAATTTATGAACAAACAAGATATAAAAGTATTATAAGATGTAAGATAGAAAATTGACTACAGTAAATTAAAAAGATTTTGAACAAACAAAACAATACAGCTAAGATCAGAAACGAAACAAAATCTGTTGAAAATTATTATTATAGCAACTCTCTCTGACAAAGGCCTCTTTTCCCAAATATAGAGAACTGAGTCAACTTTATAAGAAGACAAATCATTTCCCAATTGACAAATGGTCAGAAAATACCAACAGGCAGTTTTTCAGATAAAGAAATTAAAACTATCTTTATTCATATGATAAAATGCTCCAAATCACTATTAATTAGAGAAATGCAAATTTAATACACTCTGAATTACCATCTCATAGCTATTAATTTGGATAGTATGACAAAAAAGAAAATGATAAATTCTGGATTGGATATGGGAAAATTGGGGCATTAATACACTGTTGGCAGAGCTTTGAACTGATGTGTCTGAAAAGCGATTTGAAACTATGCCCTAAGGGCCATAAAATTGCATACATTTTATCCCAGCAATGCTACTATTAGGTCTATACTCCCAAGGAGATCAAAAGGGAGAAAGGCCTACTAGTACAAAAATATTTGTGTCTGTTCTTTTTGTGGTGGCAAAGAACTGAAAACTGAAGGGATGTCCATTAATCATGGAATGAATAAACAAGTTGTATATGATTGTATATAGAATGGAATATTATTGTATCATAAGAAATGGTGAACGAGACAATCATTAAGAAAAAAAATAATCGTAGAAAGACATCTAAAATGACAAAAAGTGAAGTGAGTAGCAGTAGAATAACATATCTCTTGATGCTGATATGTTAGGAATGTATAAAAATACTGATGATTTATGTAGGTTTATTTTCATCCTGAAAATTTAATTGTCCCAACTAGTTGTTAGTTGATTTTAGAGAGTTATCAAAGCATACTATTATATCATCTACCAAGAGTGATAGTTTTGTTTCCTCATTGCCTATTTTTATTTCAATTTCTTTTTTTGCTAGTATTGCTTTAGCTAGCATTTCTAGAAAAAATATTAAATAAGTGTTGTTGTAATGGACATTCTTGCTTCATCTCTGATCTTATTGGGAAGGTTTCAAATTTTCCCTATAATGCAATTTTCTTAGTTTTAAATAGATACAGTTTATCATCCTAAAATGATCCAAATAATGAAGAAGTTTCTGTAACACAGTTATCAGTATTAGAAAAAAGCACTCTCAAATTCAGTGCCTGTATCCTGTCACATATATTGTATTTGCTGATTGTTTGTTTAATGATTTAGTTATGTTTTTTAAACTCACATTTAGATCTAATCTAATATCTTGTTACACTATGTCATTTATAGCTACTGTGTTTTGGCCATTTAGCTATATGTTCTATTACATTGTCTTTATTTGTAACTCCTCACATGACTGGACTAGAGAAAATAACATTGTAGAAGTCCATAAACAACTTGTACAAACCCTTTTCCATGGGAAAACCATAGGTCCTTATGGCTGCTGGCTTTGTCACCAGATCCATCTCAAGGTCACATACAGCCAAAACAGCCTTTTGTGTCTTTTTTGATATTGTTAATTGTCACATAGATAATGATGGATGGACTCCATCAAACTGGTTACAATCTGTATACAATTTTTGGAGAATTTAATGACCTAAAAATTTAAATTGATTTTAAGGGGTCTTCAGAAGTGATTTTCAGGTGTCTAGTAGCACCACTACCTCTGATTGATCATTTGCCTGCCTTTGAGTTGTTTGCAACAAGATGTAAAGGGTCCATTTAGTAGTTGAAGTGCTATAGCAGTATTATCCAGCTCCACATTTATAAAAATGTAATGGATGAGACATATAGAGACTTGCCTTTTACTGCTGTTACAGTTTCATCCTGGAGGTGGGAAGGTTTTTCTAGGAAGTGTGGTACTCGTGGATAGCTCCTGAGAAAGGAGCATTATCCATGTTGCCTAGTGACTTCTGGATGGTTTTTTATATTTGTAACTCTTCAGCTTACTCTACCCTTCCACCAGAATGATCTAAACATTTTAGACCCAAAACCTTTTCATTACCAGTACAGAGGTTTGTGTTTTTTTCTGGTCTCCTCTGACAAATTTTGGAATGATGGCAGTAATAGACTTTGTTAAAAATATCTCGGTAAAGGTTGAAAGATGGGCTAGATCTGGAGAACTTGTGTCAAGTATGCATGAGCTTCAGTGGCTACAGATTCATGTGAATCCTAATGATAGGGAGTTTGTTTGCTATTGTCGTTAAATAGGCTCTTATGATTTTGGGATTTGGGTACTTCTTGAATGTTCATTAGCAGTACTACTGTTTTATAAAGTTGCTACTTAGTGAAAATCATTTATGCCTATATTGTGGATCATGACCAAGTTAAAAAGGAAATGGATCTCATTTTAGGGTGAGAAACCATTGTATTCTGCCTCTCCTTAGGTAACATAGTATGTCATTGATTGTGAAGTATATAATTTTGATTTTTAAAAATTTTATTATTCTTTTTCCTTGTATGTGCAATAGAGTATTTGAGTTTTCTTTTTTCTCTTTTTATACTTGTAGTACATGTTACCAGTATTAATGTTGTTTTGATTTTGCACTAATATAAGTTTACAATATTCATTAACTCTAATAGTAATGCATAGTCAAAAGTTTTAGACTATGGAAACTTGCTATTGATTATTAAATATTATGGGACTTTGATTAATGATGTTTCTGATTCTAGGAGAAAACATCATAAAAGAGCCATTATACATTGCCAAGAAGCACAAGGTCAAGGACACCAATCAGTCCCGGTGAGATTGATGAAAATCTGTGCCAAGACAGAGGACTTGTTTTGGGGTTCAAGGAAGCAGCTGTTTGACAATGTTAAATGTAGGATTTCCCTGTGCCAGATTTAGACAAAGTACCTCAGTCTAGCTGCCATCTCGGCTCCCCTATCCTTGAGAGCAAAGGTTAAATCACACCAGGGAATGATATTTTCCATTTGCTGCTAAAATCTAGTCCCTTTTCTACCTTTCATAGTGTGACAATTTTCTGTAGTTCTGACTGCTGATTGGGTAAGTGCACATTACTTCAACAGTTCTACAGGCTTGTGGGATGTAAATCACTTCATTGGATCCTGATTCTAGGACTTGTTATGGGCTTATTTTTGTTTACTCAGAATTTTTATATTCTATTTAATTTTAATTTTTTCCCTTTTCTTCTATTTTTTAATGTTTTTGACTTCCTTTTAACAATTGATTCACAAAACTCATAACTGAGCCATTTATTCCTGGGTTATCCATGTGTTTATCAACAACCTCCTTGGGGGGGTGGGGTTGGATGATTGTCATAAAATTCTAGATCTATAAAAATTTTTCTTGTTTGAGAAAAATTTTAGGATAAGAAACTTGCTACCTCCCTGAATCAAGAAAGTGAACTGTTTGGAGAAGGCATCATAGAGATGTCTGCAGAAACCTCACACTGAAACAAAGGATCAAGAATGAACTTTGGGATGTAGTGAAATTGAACTGTGGGATGTTGAACATATTTATTTTGAATCTACACTCTTATGCCAAAGGGGACTGCCTCCTAATTGGCTTTTTGTCAATGCACCTACCTAACATTGGTCTTATTCTCTTTCTTTTTTTTTTTTTTTTTTTTGTTTATGTAGTCTATATTTTTTTTTACATTTATTAATATTCATTTTTAACATGGTTACATGATTCATGCTCCTCCTTTCCCCTTCAACCCCCCCCCC
>NC_058130.1:437659005-437759848 GCF_016433145.1 Gracilinanus agilis | reverse complement strand
CTTCTGTACCAGCAGCAATGCAATGACCCAGGACAATTCTGAGGGATTTATGGTAAAGATGCTACCCACATTCAGAGGAAGGACTGCAGGAGAGGAAACATATAAGAAAAACAACTGCTTGAACGCATGGGTCGGGGTGGACATGATTGAGGGTGTGGACTCGAAACTACCACACCAATGCAACTACCAACAATTTGGAAATTGGTCTTGATCAAGGACACATGGCAAAATTAGTGGAAATGGGCATCGGCCATGGTTGGGGGGGTGCGGGGGGGGGTTGAAGGGGAAAGGTGGAGCATGAATCATGTAACCATGTTAAAAATGAATATTAATAAATGTTATAAAAAAACCAGAATGGGTGAAGACATAAATATAAAGAAGGAAACTGTGAATAAATTAGGTGAACACAGAATAGTATATTTGTCAGATCTCTGGGAAAGGAAAGATTTTAAAACCAAACAAGAGTTAGATAAAATTAGAAAATGTAAAATAAATAATTTTGATTATATTAAATTAAAAATATTTTGTACAAAGAAAAACAATGCAACCAAAATCAGAAGGGAAACAACAAACTTTGAAAAAAATCTTTATAACAAAAAATTCTGACAGAGGTCTAATCACTGAAATATACAAGGAGATAAATCAATTGTATAAAAAAAATCAAGCCATTCCCCAATTAATAAATGGGCAAAGGACATGAATAGGCAATTTTCAGATAAAGAAATAAAAAGTATCAATAAGTACATGAGAAAGTATTCTAAATCTCTAATAATTAAAGAAATGCAAATCAAAACAACTCTGAGGTACCACCTCACACCTAGCAGACTGGCTAAAATGATAGCAGGGGAGAGTAATGAATGTTGGAGGGGATATGGCAAAATTGGGATGTTAATGCACTGCTAGTGGAGTTGTGAACTGATCCAACTATTCTGGATGACAATTTGGAACTATGCTCAAAGGGCTATAAAAGAATGCCTGCCCTTTGACCCAGCCATACCATTGCTGGGATTGTACCCCAAAGAGATCATAGAAAGGGTATGCTCTTCAATTGGTGAATGGCTGAACAAATTGTGGTATATGTTGGTGATTGAATACTATTGTGCTCAAAGGAATAATAAACTAGAGGAATTCCATGTGAACTGGAAAGACCTCCAGGAATTGATGCAGAGTGAAAGGAGCAGAGCCAGAAGAACATTGTACACAGAGACTGATATACTGTGGTAAAATCGAATGTAATGGACATCTGTATTAGCAGCAATGCAATCACCCAAGACAAATCTGAGGGAATTATGGAAAGGTATACTACCCACATTCAGAGGAAGAACTACAGGAGTAGAAACACAGAAGAAAAACAACTGCTTGGACACTTAGGTTGATGAGGACATGATTGGGGATGTAGACCTGAAAAGACCACACCCATGTAACTATCAATAATGTGTAAATAAGTCTTGACTGACCACACATAATAAAACCAGTGGAAATGCGAATTAGCTACAGAGGAGGGGGTAGGGGGTTGAGGGAGTGAAGGGGAAAGTAAAAACATGACTTATGTAACCATGGAAAATTTTTCTAAAAATAAAAAATTATTAAAAAAAAAGATTGTGATTTGAATTCAAATAATTTATATTAAATCTTGAACTTTTTTCTATTCCTCAAAAATGCCTCTTACTTTTGAAAGATATTTCGGCTCCAAGATATAAGTCCACTTACTCAGGTGCCATATCTTCACTGATAGAAACTAGCTGTTCCTTCCATACTTAATCATTCCACTTGGATTTCCATTCCTCATTACTTTTGGTTTTATCCTTTCCAAGCACTCTCTTTGATAAAGAAATAGTTATACTTTTAAAGATAATGGAGATTCATGAGGTAGAGGATGATAGTTCCCGTTTACATTGCACTTTCAGGTTTAAAATTAATCTAGGTTTCATTAATAAGTGTAAAACTTCTACTAAAGCATGTTACCATTTTAAAAAATATTTTCCCTTTAGCATAACAAATTCTTCAACTCACAGTCAACATTAACTTCAAATATCAGTAGTCAAATTCTTTCATTTTTTTATTTATTTGTTTGTTTATTTAGTTATTTTAATTTTTACTTTTTTATTTTTAGAAAAATTTTCCATGGTTACATAATTCATGTTTTTATTTTACCCTTCATCACCTCAACATCCTCCTCCGATAGCTAACTCACATTTCCACTGGTTTTAACATGAGTGGTCAGTCAAGCCTTATTTACATATCATTGATAGTTACATTGGTATGGTCTTTTTGGGTCTACATCCCCAATCATGTCCTCATCAACCCAAGTGTCCAAGCAGTTGTTTTTCTTCTGTGTTTCTACTCCTGTAGTTGTTCCTCTGAATGTGGGTAGCGTTCTTTTCCATAAATCCCTCAGAATTGTCCTGGGTCATTGCCTTGCTGCTAGTACAGATGTCCATTACATTTGATTTTACTAAGTGTATCAGTCTCTGTGTACAGTGTTCTTCTGGCTCTGCTCCTTTTACTCTGCATCAATTCCTGGAGGTCTTTCCAGTTCACATGAAATTCCTCCAGTTTATTATTCCTTTGAGCACAATAGTATTCCATCACCAACATATACCACAATTTGTTCAGCCATTCCCCAATTGAAGGGCATACCCTTGCTTTCTGGTTTTTTGCCACCAGAAAGAGCGCAACTATAAATATTTTTGTGCAAGTCTGTTTTTTCTTTAGGGGTACAATCCCAGCAATGGTATGGCTGGATCAAAGGGCAGGCATTCTTTTAGTAAAGAGACACATGGGGGCAGTCAGGTGGATCAGGGTATTTAGAGCCAGGCAATGCAGAAGAGCCTGGGTTCAATTCTGACCTACAGTACTTCATAGCTGTATGAGTCTGGGGCAATGACTTAACCACCATTGCCTAGCCCTTACCATCCTTCTGCTTTTGAACCAACACATAGTAATGATTCTAAGATGAAAGGTTAGGGTCTAAAAAAGAGATAGAGATTCTGAAACCAAATCTGTAATTGAGACAACTTTTACTTTAGAAAGACCTGGAAAAATTTATAGTCCATTGGCCTAGATTTCAAGAAACCAGGCTACCTATATGGTACTAAAACTGCATGCCTTAGCTACTCAGAGAATTATTTTGACATGGCTTTGTAAATCATAAATTACTACAAAAATTTGAGCTGCTATTATCACTCAACATATCTTATATTTTCTTTTATTTGACCTAAGAGTTCCTTTTAGATCAAGAAAGTTTGGTACACTTTTTTAGTTTCTGAGATTTTATAAAACTGCGTTATCAAATCATTAATTTATACAAGCTCCTTAATCTTACCATTGTAAAGATTTTAATTTTTTCTTCTTTCTTTGTAGCATTGCTTCTCTTTCTTTCTGTCTCTCTGCCTGTCTGTCTCCTTCACTCCCTCTCCCTCACCCTGTCTGTCTGTCTGTCTGTCTGTCTTTCTCTCACCAGCAATAGAGATAGAGTAATTTATTTGAAATGTGACATCGTACTTCCTGGCTTTGTGACCCTGGGCAAGTTACTTAAATTCTGCTGGTTTCAGTATCCTTAACTATAGAATGAGGATAATAAGAGAGCACCTATGTTTAAATATTGTTGTAAGGGTCAAATGAAGTAACATTTTTAAAAGTTCCTGAAACATAGTAGGTGCTTAACAAATGTTTTTTCCTTCTTCCTGTCCTTGATTTTCTTTTGTAATATATGCTGCCTAAATAATAGGCTGGACAATTAATGAGAATATAATTACTTATATTAAATGAATTTGATTTAACAAAGATGTTATAACATTTCTGAACCTCAAAGTTTTGGTTCTCATTCTGCCTTGCATGTGATACATTTATCTATAGAGAGTTTCTATACTTGTATGAAATCATAGGTCCAAAACAAGTGCTAATATATCCTAAAATATATTCTTCCAAGAATAAATGGCAACCAAAAAATAATTTCATGAGACAGTTGCTCATTTCTCCTAGCAAAAAGACTCAGTACATTAATCCTCTATCCAATTTCCCAGACCTGGCATCCCACCATCACCTACCATGATATTATTGGGATTTGCCTCATAATGAAGAGGCTGAGATCTTTGTGCATCTCAAGAAACTCTATTGATCCAGGGAACCAGAAAGCATCATGTTGCATGGTCATTGATAATCTTCCCCACAAAGAGAAGTGGAGAGATATTTTATAATTCCTCTATCTCTCAATGTGCTTCCAAATCCTTCAATCAAAACCCTTCTGCTACTTCCTCACAACTACTAGCTCAAATAGCTGCTTTTACGTATATCCTTTATTTCTGTGCATGTAAGTCATTTCATATTTTTTCAGGGAAAGTTTGCATTTGAGATAGCCATCATAAGTTTGTGCAGCATATTCACAGCCAGCACTCTCATATCATTTCACAATTTGTTTGAGGTACTATGTCTCCCATCCTCTTGATTGAGACCGGTCCTTTCCTTAAGAATAGATGTTCACAAAACCCTTTCCCCACTAAGCATATGTATTAAATGTAACCCAATGAAGCAGAAACCATATCTCAACATCCAATATAGTATAATAGTTATTTAAAAACACAATAGCCAATAAATGTTAACTTAACACAGAAGACATTCTCATGTTATTTGACATATAATGTTCTCATGCTGTTCCCTTTAGAGAGCCTGATAATCCCTACAATGATGGTTTTATAGAAGCAGATATATTCAGTCAACTTAATCCTGCCTATATCTTTTGTCACTATTGATAAATGTGATCTTGACATTCATCATAATCTCCTTAAGATTCATAACAAGTCCTATCCAAAATAATTCCCCTTATCCCTGTGTCATTAAACATTTGGTAGATCAAAGATATAGAAAATGTCTATGAATAATTTGAAAATATTTTAATGATGTCAATATAGGTATAAGGAAAAGTAGAGAAGAAATGGGGAAATGACTTAGGACTAAGAAATGAAAGAGACTAATAGAGTTTTCAGAATCTTCAAGCTTATATATCATTAATAGTTTATTCTTCTTTCCTTCCTTCCTTCCTTCTTTCCTTCCTTCCTTCCTTCTTTCCTTCCTCCCTCCCTCCCTCCCTCTTTTCTTTCTTTCTTTCTTTCTTTCTTTCTTTCTTTCTTTCTTTCTTTCTTTCTTTCTTTCTTTCTTTCTTTCTTTCTTTCTTTCTTTCTTTCTTTTCTTTCCTTACCTTCCATCTCAGAATCAATACTGTGTATTGGTTCTAAGGCAGAAAAGCAATAAGGGGTCATGTGACTTGCTCAGGGTCACACAGCTAGGAAGTGTCTGAGGCCAGATTTAAAGCTAGGACCTCCTGTCTCTAGGCTTGTCTCTCAATTCACTGAGCCACCTAGTTATCCTCCATTAATACTTTATTTGAAGAGAGAAGCTGAATGCCTTGAATATACAGACTACAAGAAATCATAAAAAATGAAATTGGAAATGTTTAAGGAAATGAAAGGTAACTGAAATGGGAGTCATTTGGGAATAACTCATCTGTTTATTCTCAAATATTGCCTGGTTAGATGAAGTGGAAGGAGTGATACTAAATTAGAAGGAAGAATAAAAATGAGGGGAAATAAAAATGTGCAATTGCAACAGTCTTGACCCAACAATTTAGAACAAATTGTTAACATTAAAAATGGGAAATGGAAGAAAAAAAAGTCACTGACTCTTGTTATAACCATATAATTTTATACCACTTTAGTTTATTTAGTAGTTCATTTTAATCTACCACAAGAAGACCCAAACAACACACACACCCTTATTCCAGTAAATATTTTATCTCCTAACCAAGAATAGACAACATGGCAGCAAAGGATGTATAGATTTTGAATACAAGCTCCTTATAAAACCTTATGGCAGAGGATGTGATGGAAGATTAAAAGCAGCACTGAATAACCATACAGAAACATATATTGGAGAAAACTACACAAAGCTTCTCAGAAGATTCATTATAACTCTTAACATCCTGACAACAATGAATACAACACAATGTGAAATGAAATGGATTTCTCAGTATTTCTCCTGAGGTCCATTTTCATCTTTCATGATATAGGAACCAGATGTACTTTATAAGGAAATAGAAACCACACATAAAAACAAGGCAAAATATAAGATCTACCTAAATACATAATGTAGAAATCTCTCCTAAAGGTGTTACAAATTTAAAGTAATTAAGGAATAAATATTAATAGATATCAAAGAAGATTCTAAAATAATGAAAAAGATCAAGATAACATTGTAACAAAAATATGAGAGAAAACCAGAAACTACTGAATGATACTTTTTTATCTCATCTTTATGTAAATGATCTATGAAACTATAAAGGGTATCCTTGATGAAAATGTGAGAAGGGAAATATAGCTTATTTTTTTCAGGTAATTGTAGACCACATTTTTTATAGTCTCACAATTAGAATGTGTAGAAAAAAATCCAATCTTCCTCATTTATTCTTTGTTGGTTACAAAAAAGCATTTGACTTGGTAGAACAAAACCCGTCATTAAAGGTTTTCTCCTAACTCATTCTGCAGTTAATGTGCTGATTCAGATATTCTAAAGGAATTACATTTCCCTAAAGTTAAACTAAATAGGCCTCATATAGATGAACTTATTAACTGAAGTGTTTCACATCCACCTCTTTCTAATTGACTTAGTAATTGTAGGGGGTCGGCTACATAAGAATGAATAAATTATTTTGTCAGGACATTGAATAACTATTTTATCATAATACTTATCACTGCTATTTGGATGACAAAGTCTGAAACTATACCAGAAATTGCTTTACAACACTTACCCTGAAATTGAATAATAGTGTATGCTACTACCCAGCTGTGTATGTATCTTTCAAGAAAATTATCATTTAATTAGCAAAGAAAATCAGTCATGTGAAATCACAACCATTCAGTTTAGCTTTTGGATCTATTGTAGAAAGGATGGTCACAAGTCCAGAACAAACTATCTTGATGACACACTCATTCAAAGGGTAAAGAATATTAATCATTATCAAAAAAATCTCACAGTTCTTTATATAATCATGCTGAAACAGCTGTCAAGATTTTCTACTAATATGCCAAAAAAGATGCTCGTCTGATGTTTTAGCCTAATCACTTTTAATGGAAGTTCAGTGAATAAAAAAACCAAGAGTAGTTTACATAAATGTACAAGGAGGGCTTATATTAACCACTTAAGTTACCATAATGTAAATGAATAACTTAAGAATACCTATAACTTTTACTTAGTGTCATTGTAAGTATCATCTGTAGAACTGAACCCATTTGAGTACACTATTGTAATTCCTTTTTTTTCTTTAGATGTTTTAGAGAAAAAAAGTTTTTTTTACAAAAGAGTGAAAGTATAACTTAAGAGCAATAATTAAATCATATGGACACAGATCACTGGATTTAAAGTTGGAAGTTACCTTAGGATTTACCTAACCTGAACACTTTATTTTCTTTTTATTGAATTGTTGTTTGTTCCCTTGTATATAGATGAAGAAACAGATTCAAAAGGTTAAGTAATTTGGCAAGGCCAAGCTATTAATAAGCTAAAGAAGCACAAGTCAAATCTATGTTTTCTGTTTCCAAACAAACTGTTCTTTCTACTTACTGCATAACATGGTATGCATTAGGCAGATTTCTTTTTGACATTTATTTGGCCATTGGATGAAAAATAGTTTCTAACAAAAGTGCAATATTAATTATTAAATGTAAGAATTAGAATTCCACCAGTTCTCTACTGTAATTAAGATACTCTTTAATAACTTCATTAGATGAAAAAGACTCTTTGTCTGAATTATAGAATCAATCAATGGACATTATGTAATGGACATAATGTAGTTTACACCTTGAGATATATACTTCATTGAGTCAATAAGACAAAACGTGTGATTGCCTACCCAACCAAGCTATCTGTGCTCCTAACACCTTTTAGAAAAGCAGAGAAATTTATTTTTTTAATTTAATTTTTTTTATTTTGAATATTTTCCCATAGTTACATGTTTCATGTTCTTTCCCTCTCCCCCAAACCCTACCCAACTCCCGTAGCTGATGCACAATTCCACCG
Organism: Gracilinanus agilis; assembly: GCF_016433145.1. Classification (NCBI taxonomy): domain Eukaryota; kingdom Metazoa; phylum Chordata; class Mammalia; order Didelphimorphia; family Didelphidae; genus Gracilinanus; species Gracilinanus agilis. The sequence continues at coordinate 437,751,778 of NC_058130.1, read as the reverse complement.
GGTTTTACATGTATCGTTGATCAAGACCTAATTCCATATTATCTATAGTTGGACTAGAGTTATCGTTTAGTGTCTACATCCCCAATAATATTCCCATCAGCCCATGTGTTCAAGCAGTTGTTTTTCTTCTGTGTTTCTCCTCCCACAGTTCTTCTTCTGAATGTGGCTAGTTTTCTTTCTCAAAAGGCCCTCAGCCTTGCTCTGGATCCTTGCATTGCTGCTAGTAGAGAAGTCCATTATGTTCGACTGTGACACAGTGTATCAGTCTGTGTACAATGTTCTCCTGGATCTGCTCCTTTCAAAAAAGCAGAGAAATTTAAATAGATACCCTGTCCCAAGTCATCTAGCCTAGCAATAGATGATTGTTATGAGTTTTAGTTTGAAGCAATCACCCCCTCCCATAAGAAAGAAGTACTAACCTTTTTAGCGGGTTAATTTGTCTTTTAATTCCTCCCTTCCTTGATTATATCGTCAGAGAGAAGGAATGAGTAGGAAATGACGCATCCAACGAAAAGCAGAAGGAGAAATGCCAAACATAAGAATGGTTAAATACAAAGAGATAGGCATAGGAGCAAAATCACTTGAAAGAAAAAGAGTATAAGTGTGAATATACTGCGATAAAGAGAATGATGACTGTGAATGCTAAATAAAACATGGATTCTTGGAACTCAGTAAAGACTTCTGCCTAAGGGGAACTTCATATAAAAGCAGAAAAAAAGACTTCAAGTATCAGGAAATATCATTTTGTCATGTGTTCCCTTCATAGTACTTTACCACTCATAATTTAAATTTGAGTCAACTCTCTACTGACAGGTTCTTTATATAGGGAGAGTATGTGCCTGCAGGTTTGTGAGAAATATTTTTTCAATCATCTTTACTGTCCTACTTTAATAAATACTTATAATTGAAAAACATTTTTTAAAGTTAAAAAAATTAAAGTTCTTAGTTAATAGGTAATAAGAAACATATAGGTAATAAGCTTGTACACAGATTATCATACAATACATATGTCCATGTTTGTCATGCTTTGAAATAAGAGACATTGCTTATACTAGGGAAAAATTCATTGAGGAAAAAAGTAAAGAATGTCATGTTTTAATTCACATTCATGCTGTCTGTTCCTTTTATGGTGGTGGAGATCCTCTTTTTGTCATGAGTCTTTTAGACTTGTCCTGGGTCCTTGCCTTGTTGATAACAGTTAATTCACAGCTGATCATCATACACTATTATTGTGACTGTGTACAAAATTCCCCTGGTTCTGCTCACTTCACTTTGCATCACTTCATATAAATCTTTCCAGGTTTTTTTTTTAGTGATCATCTTGTCTATGGCACAATAGTATTCCATTATAATCATATACCACAACTTGTTCAGCCATTCCTCTACTGAAAGATATCTCTTCAGTTTCCAGTTCTTTGTTACCACAAAAAGAGCTGCTATAAATGTTTTGTATAGGTAGGCTCTTTACCCTATCTTTAATCTCTTTTAGCTATAATCCTAGTAGTAGTATTTCTGGTTCAAAGTGTATACACAGTCTAATGGTCCTTTCAGCAAGGTTCCAGATTGCTCTCCAGAATGGTTATATCAATTTTCAGCTCAATCAACAGTGCATTAATATCCTGATTTGTCCATATATCTTCCAACATTTATCATTTTCCCTTTTTGTCACGTTAGTCTTTCTTATTCTACTTTTTGAGCTTTATCTCACCTTATTCTACTTCCCATGCATAATAATCCAGCAGTGTCCTACTCACTATCATTATATAATTCATAAGCTATGCTGACTAAATGTCTTTGCTTAAACTCTGTTACAGACATGCCTTTGAAACTTCCATCATTGACTTTGAAAATTCTACCAGACCAAATATCAGATTATGAATTAAATTTTCTGTGTTCTCCTTTGTAACAATCCTTCTTATTTTGGATGTAATGATTTTTCTTATCTTGCACTAATTTACTTGTAGTTTATCATTTTGAATTTTGCATAATATAATTCAATATATAAAGAGGCTTATTATATATGACACAGAATTAAGGGGGGGCTTTCCCTCTATGAGTAATATAAAGTGGAGAAATGAAGGGAATTATGTTTGCCTCAATCCCCTGCATGTAAATTTTGTACAGACTGGTCTTTCTTGGGAAAGATGGTTATTCCATTAGAAGTTGACTTCACATATAATATAAATACCAGTGATATGTGTCAGTGTATAAGCAGAGTTCCTCATCTTGTAAATATTCTCACTTTCCAGGAAAGCTACTAGAAAGTAAAAAGGATATATTCCAGATAAAGATCAGCAAGGGATCCAAAAGGGACCAATATGTTACTCACAAAAGGCATCTCCCTTTCCTCCCTTTATCTTGGACTTTGGCTCAGAAAAATATCTCTAGCTGACAGGGATATTTTGTTGTTTCCTTCTCTTTCCCACCTACTACTTCTCCTGCTTTTGACCTTGAACTGTCTAAGGAATATAAAAATAGAACTGAAAGGGTTTGAGATCTCCAGAGGAAATGAACATTATTTTGCCATTTTTCAGTTCCTTTGCTGTAAGCTAGGTACTAGATGCATCTTCCACTTTTATACAAACTGACCTATTTACCAACCTATATAACAGTGGCTGATATCAAAAAGGGAAGAATCAAGGGCAAATCACTACTAAATTCCTCATATAACAATAGAATACACAGTTGCAAGGAGAGAAAGAACAGAGAAGAGTAGCTCCATGGGACTGACTAGGACAGTTCATTAAAAATGGAAACAGCCAATGGAAACACTTTCATCTGGTGTAGGTGGAGAGGATTCCCTTTTCTTATCTTTCCCTTTTGAAGAGCAAGACAAAGTGATTTTATAGGAATAGATCAGTCTTGGGATATAATTTTTCCTGACTTTGAAGCAAGGAACGAAGAACACAGTCCATCTCATTCAACCTTTACTCCATCTGCAACTAGCTCTTAACATGGCAGAACCCTGCAAACTACTCTAGCATAATTGGCTCTGAAATGCTTTCTTAGAGTCTTTGTGGGAAGTAGCAGAAGATGCACAAATACTCAATTCTTCAAAGCCTGCTTGGAATAAAACAGGATAATTCTTATTCTTATCCTCTTGATCTAACATCATATTCTTCCCTGAATTCCTTGTGAATTCACCCCCAAATCTCCCAGTTCTATGATATTAGGAGAGAGTGTAGTTTCTTTATTTCTGTATTTATTTTGATGCTAGGCCAGATTACAACTTAAAATTACATTTTTATATGGTATTTCTCCCTACTAGATAGTACCATGAAGTAAGGGATAATTTTATATTCAAATATTTAATCACTTCCCTTCCACTTAGAACAGTAGTTTTCTTTTTTTTTTAAACCTTTAACTTCTGTGTATTGGCTCCTAGATGGGCAATGGGGGGTCAAGTGTCTTGCCCACTGTCACATAGCTGGGAAGTGTCTGAGGCCGGATTTGAACCTAGGACCTCCTGTCTCTAGGCCTGACTCTCAATCCACTGAGCAACCCAGCTGCCCCTAGTAGTTTTCTTATAATAGTTTCTTGATGAACTTTGAAATTTGAACTGTATGAAATCATTCCCATTCAGAAAAGTTGGCAAAAGTTCTTTGTTGACTTCCCACTTTTCTTTCAGTTAACTCCTTCCTAATTCTAATGCACTTTTTATGATGGTGTCCTACATTATGTCAAAGTCCTTCATTTAAGTGCCCTTCAAAAGGAAGGATTTGCCATTCTAAAAGAAGGTCAATACTATCAATGTGACCTGTACTGAGGAATGCTAGGCAAGGACAGAATGATGAGAACCTATGATTGGGCTAAGCCAATAGGATTCAATATATTAAAGATTCTAGCTAAACAGGAGATACAACTGCTAGAGTTAATGTATGGTAAGAAAGCTAGTATGAAAGGTAAAATAATCAAATTTTAAGAATTTACCACTGTTTGTGATACTTCAGGATGCAAATATACACAGTTAACTTTGTTTAGATAAATAGACTAGGATTTGGAGATTTGAAGCTAATTTTGACAATAAATTCTACAAATCACTACTAATAAGAGGAATGAGAAATTAAAGTTATTCAGACATCTGTGTCACACACATCAGACTGGCAAAATATGATCAGAAAAAGGGACCTGGGTGGAAACAAGCACTTTGATTTGTGCTTGGCTGGTAGAAACTCAATGTGTCTAGCCATTCTATAAAGTGATTTCAAATTATATATAAAATATTAATAGACAATTTATGCCCTTTGACCTAGTTATAGCACTGGTAAACTTATACTCCAAAGAGATCAAAGATATAGGAAAAGGTTCTATATAAAAATATTTAAACCAGTGCTTTTTTTGGAAATTAAAGAAATGGACACAAATGGAATGTCTATCATTTGGAGAATGATTGAATGAATTGTAGTATGTCAACAAAATGAAATTTTGCTGTAAGATATGAAATGTAATAGGATTTCAAAGATCCATAGAAACATGTATATGAGCTGATGCAGAGTGAAGGCAGAACCAAGAAGACAATTTATTCAATGCCAACAATGTCTTGTAAACACTTTGAAAACATTAAGAATTCTAATTAAGGCAATTATTATCTATGATTCCAGCATAGTGATGATGAAACATGCTCTCCACATCCTGGCAGAGAGGTGATGGGGAGCCCAGTGAGACATATTTTTTGAACATGGTCATTGGGGAAATTTGCTTGACTATGTATGTTTCTTAAGGATCCTGATTTTTCTCTTCTTTATTTTTTAATGATAGAATTGGAGATTAGAAAGATTTCAATTAATAAAAAATAAAAAAAATTAAAAATAGATATGTTAGATCCATCTCTTGGAGACTTATCTCATGATGTAGGAGGAAAACATATATACATTTAACTCTACCATAAGGGAGAGACAATGTGGCATAGTGGCTAGAGGTTTGACTTTTGAACAAGGAAAAATGGGATCTAAGTTCTTCGCCTCTGGAACATCGAGACTATGTTATCATGGATGAATCATTTAACCTCTCAGTGGCCCCAGGATACCCTCTTAGATTAACAGTTGCTGATCTATTTTAGTGGAAGACTCTTTGCCCAAGAAGTTCACTATAATGACGATCATTCCTCTAGACTAGTGGTATCAAACGCAAATAGAAATGGATCCCTGGGATATCCATGTTGATTTAGAAAACCACAGAGGAGTATTATCTGCATTTTATTACATTTTTATTTATTTCATTAAACATTTCTCAACTAGATTTTAAACTGGATCAGCTACACTGGGGAGTTTTGTTTGTACAGTGAAGGCTGAGGATTGTGAGTTTGACATCTCATCTAGACCACTAGCAGACCTTTAAAGGAAAGGATACATATTAGGTTAATTGCAAAGGAAATAAGCGAGAGAAATTTTAGGAAGAAGAGATTAACCTCAGAGGGAAATACGGCCTAATGGAGGGCATAACATTTCAGTTGGATATTGACGTAAGAGAAGGACTTCAATATATGGAGACAGGCATAGGAGAGGTCTGTTGTAGTCATAGGGAAGGATATGAACAAGGCATAGAGATGGGAAAAGTTGGGAAGACAGAACAGAGTTTGCTGAGTTCCAGTTTGTCTGGGACATAGATGATATTACATAGAAGATTATCGGAGAGAAGACTAGAAAAGTAAATTGTATCTAAGTCAAAGAATCACTTGAATGCAAACATACAGTTTATATTTTATTTTATAAGAAGCAATTAGATGGCATAGTGGATGGAGCAATAGACATGAATTCAATAGGATTTATATTCAAATCTAGCTTCACACACTACCTGGGTGACCCTGATTATGTCACTTCAAAATCTGTCTGCCTGTTTTCCCAACTATAAAATATGTTGATGAAAATAGCACCTATATTCTAGTAATGTTGTGAGGAAAAATGAAGCAACTAAAGCATTTTTTCAAACTCTAAAGCGCTATATAAAGTGAAGGAGGAACTATGGCTATAGTGACTCCTTAGGAAAAGTCTAATCCAGTCATATCAAGGGTAAATTGATTAGGAATTAGATTAGAAGAAAGAAAACATTATTTATGAGCTATTACAATAATCCAAATACAAGGGCAAGAATTAGGATTGTGGCCATGTAAAAGGGGATGGATGAAAAATACATCATTTAGGCAAAATTAATAAGACTTGTTTGGATTGTGGGAATGGAAAAGTGAAAATAAATGATGCTAAGTGCATGGGCCTACGTGACTGCCATTAACAAAATCTGGGTATTTGAGAAAATTGTTTAATGGGAATAGAATGGAGAAAAATGATGAATAAAGATTCAAACACATATTAAGAAATGAAAAACTATTCATTATGCACTTATGTACCAGCAATTTTGTCAAATGTTGTGGATTTATAGTAAAGAAACAATCTTTGTCATTAAGGAGCTAACATTCTCTGAAGAGGGAACAAAACAGGAGAATGGTGTCTAGGGTTCACTGTGAATCTTTACTTTTCTTTCTAGTATTATTTGTGTAAAAATTACAGTTTTCAAGCAAATATATTCTACTTGATTGCATATACTTTTACTTTTTTCCTCCTTCATATTCCCAGTGCCTTTAACAGAATAGTCACTCATTGGTGATTCTCATGGAATTAGTGTTGGAGATGGAAGTCAAATTGTAAGACAAACCCTTTTCAGAAGTTTGACAGGGTGGGCAGCGGAGGAGGAAAAAAAAAACTTTCAGAACCTTTCTCTAATTTTTCTGTGTAGAAAATGACAAACATTAGAAGGCCTAGCTTTAGTTTAGTGTTAACCATTCCTACCTATGTGTTACCTGGATTATCTTCCTCTCATCCCTCCATACCCAATTCTCCTTTGTTTATCTACCTCATTGATTAAACACTAAACCTTTGAAAAGTAAAAATCTTGGAAGTGTCTCCTTTCCATATCATTTAAAAAACATCGGAGATTACTAATTTGGAATGGAGAGAAAACCTTCAGCAAAGAAAGTTCATATGTGCAAGACACAATACAGAAATGAAGGTATAGCAAATTGAGAAATTTTTTGCTCTTTTAAATATCTATTAAGTTACTTCATTTCTAGAATACATTGATCTCTTAACTTTTACTCTCTTGTCAACCTGCAAAAGAGTTGCAGTAGGTACATTGCACTATGAGTGAAATTTTCACAGTTTCAAGTATATATTTACCTTCACTAACTCAGTGAGGAAAATTTAGTAGCTACTCATAACATATTAACTGCACCTTTCTAGCATCCCCTCATCTGTTTACAGTTTTTTGCATATAGCTTAATCTCTCAATAGAACAAAAGATCTTCAGGCTTTCACTGCATTAGTCAATAATATTCAAGGATTTCTGTAAATCTTTTCCCTTAGTGTTCTTATTTCTGATCTAAGTGGCCACAAAATGTTCTCTTTGTCAGTCTTGTATTTTTTCAGTTTGTTCTTTTCCCTTTCCAGTAGAAGGATAATTCATTTTCTTTATGAAAAATGTATGAGATCAATCTAACACAAGTGAAGATGCCAGGATCATTTGTGTCTGTGTCCTTCTCTTCACATTAATGAAAATAACATCTAAGCTTACTCTGACTCAACCATACATCTAAGCAATAGATTATTCTCTACTTTTGGCATCATGATCTGAACAAAGGAAACTAATATGCAGACATTATCATAAAGTACATCATCTAAATATAAGAGTTTTATTTGCCTTCTGTTTCAGTCTATTCATCTGTCTTTTTGGCACTTTCTCACTCCACCTTTCTCATGTCTTTCCTTTTTAACTCTCAGATTTCTCAATCCTCTACTGAAGTAGCAGAATTATAATCCCAAATAGGACATATTGCAATTTGATAAGAAAATATGTTAGGTAGTCATTGCTAACAAGGGAGATATTAATCACATTGGTAGATTTGAAGGAAAAATATGCCCTTTTTGGGATTATAAGAAAAAAATAACGTGTGTGGATGTGAGTGTGAGTATAGGGCAATAATGGCAAAACTTTTTGAGATTGAGTGCCAGGCCCCACCACCACCCCACACCCCAAGACCAAATGCTGAACTCCTCAGTCCACAAGGGCCAGGTGTATCTCGTACCCACCCTTACATTAGCCCTTTACAGGGGAGGGAGGAAGCACTCCCATTGGGCTGCTGGGGTGGGTGAAGTGAGGAATGTCCTCAGCAAGTGCAGGGATAGGGAGGGGAGTGGTCAAAGAGTTCTGTTCCCTCCCAGCTCTGCTGCCTGTGAGTTGCCCCCCTTTACTCCTGTTGTACTCCCATTGTGCTGCTGGGCAGAAGGGCCGGTAATGTGAAAAATGTCATCAGGCATGGTAGAGAGGAGGAAGGGAGCAGTTCCATCCAAGTCTCTCTGCTTTTCTAGAAATGGAATTCTGGAGGGATAGGTGGATGGGGAAATGGGGAGGGTGGCCATGTGCCCACAGAGAGCACTCTGCATGCCATATTCGGCATGGTTTGCCATCACTGGTGTAGTGGTAGTGAAGAGGAAGTTTACTAAAGCACAAACAAGCACATTTTAAATTTAATTTTAAATTTTTTTAGATTACATGTTGGCACATTTAACATTTGCCTTCTGATAATTTGTAACCATGTTCCTTCCTCTCCTTCCCACTCCTAATTATTTCCCTCTCCCCAAGAAGTCAGGTAAGATGATCTTAGTTGTACATATATTATCATATAACACATATTCCCATACTTGTCATATAGTGAGACAGACACATTTTGTTTACATCAAAGAAAAGTTCATGGAGGAAATAAAGTCAGGAATGGTATATTTCAATTCTCATTCATACTCTGTTCATTCTATGGCAATAGATAACCTTTTTCATCATAAGTCTCTTGTAGTTCTTCTAGATCCTTGACTTCTTGCTAATTGCTAGATCCCTCACAGCTGATCATCATACATTATTGTTCCAGTGTACAATGTTCTTCTGGTTCTGCTCACTTCATTTTGCTTCCCTTCTTAAAAGTTTTTTCAAGTTTTTTTCAAGATCATCTTGTTTGTCCTTTCATATGGCACAATGGTATTCCATTACAATGATACACCACAACTTATTTAGCCACTCTACAATTGATGGACATATTTTTTGTACAAGTAGAGCTATTTTCCCTCTATCTTTAATTTCTTTGGGATACTGTCCTAATAGGAATATTCCCCAGATTGATGGTATCAGTTCAGAGCTTCATCAACAGTGTGTTAGTGTCCCAATTTTTCTGTAATTCCTCCAACATTAATAATTTTTATTTTTGTCATTTTAGCAAATCTGGTAGGTATAAGATGGTATCTCAGAGTTATTTTCACTTGCATTTCTCTAATCAATAGTGATTTGGAGCACTTTTTCATATGACTTAAAATAATTGTAATTTCTTCTCCTGAAAATTGCCTGTTAATATCCTTTGACCATTTGTCAATTGGGGAATACTTTGTATTCTTTTAAATTTGATTCAGTTCTCTCTATATTTGAGAAAGATGCCTTTGCCAGAGAGATTGAATATTAAGAATATTTTCCCAGTTTGTCATTTGCCTTTTAATATTGATTACACTGATTTTGTTGTGCAATACCTTTTTAAATTAATATACTAAAAGTTTTCTTTTTTACATTTCATAATGTTCTCTATGTCTTGTTTTGATCTAAATTATTCCCTTATCCAAAGGTTATTTTGTGATTTCCTAATTTGTTTATGGGATCCCATCAGTTATTTCTAAGTAACGTATCCATTTTTACTTTACGTTGATATATTGCATTGTGTTGGTCTATGCCTAATTTCTCTCATAATTTTTTTCCATTTTCTCCAGCAGTTTTTGTCAAATAATTGAATTCTTCCAAAAGCTTAGATCTTTGTGTATTACAATAGTAGGTTACTAATTAATTTTTTTTATGTTGAGTACATAATCTATATTAGCCAATGCCAGATTGTTTTGGTGGTTGCCACTTTATATTATAGTTTGAGATTGTTAAAGGTGAACTACTTTCTTTTTATATTTTTTCATTAATTCCCTTGATACTCTTGGTCTTTTGTTCTTCTGTATAATCTTATTATTTTTTCAATCTCTATGAGATAATTTTGGGTAATATGATTGACAGGATACAGTAAATTAATTTAAGAAGAATTGTCATTTTTATTATATTGCTCAGCTGACATATGAGCAATTAATATTTTTCCACTTGTTGAAATCTGACTATTTGTGAGAAAAAAAAGTGTTTTGTGTTTGTGATCATATAGTTCCTGGGTTTGTCTTGGCAGATAGATTCCTAGGTATTTTATATTGCCGAGAGGTATTTTTTTTTTGGTTTTAATTATTTTTTTATTTTTTTAACATTTATTAATAATCATTTTTAACATGGTTACATGATTCATGCTCCTACTTTCCCCTTCACCCCCCACACTCCCCCCACCCATGGCCGACGCACATTTCCACTGGTTTTGTCATGTGTCCTTGATCAAGACCAATTTCCAAATTGTTGGTGGTTGCATTGGTGTGGTAATTTTGAGTCCACATCCCCAATCATGTCCACCCCGACCCATACGTTCAAGCAGTTGCTTTTCTTATATGTTTCCTCTCCTGCAGTCCTTCCTCTGAATGTGGGTAGCATCTTTACCATAAATCCCTCAGAGCTGTCCTGGGTCATTGCATTGTTGCTGGTACAGAAGCCCATTACATTCGATTTTACCACAGTATATCAGTCTCTGTGTACAATGTTCTTCTGGCTCTGCTCCTTTTGCTCTGCATCAGTTCCTGGAGGTCTCTCCAGTTCGCCTGGAACTTCTCCAGTTTGTTATTCCTTTTAGCACAATAGTATTCCATCACCTGCATATACCACAGTTTGTTGAGCCATTCCCCAATTGAAGGACATACCCTCCTTTTCCAGTTTGTTGCCACCACAAAAAGCGCAGCTATAAATATTTTCGTACAAGTCTGTTTATCTATTGCCGAGAGGTATTTTAAGTAGAATTCTCTTTCTATCTCTTAATGTTGGTCTTTATTAGTATTATAGAGAAATTCTGATAATTTCTGTGTCATTTCATATCCTATAACTAATGTTTTTAATTGTTTTCATTAGTTTTTTGGTTGCTTCCCTGGTTTTTTCTGGGTGTACCATACTATCTGATAAGCGTGATATCTATATTTCCTAATTTCCTATTCTAATTCCTTCAGTTCTTATTCTCATTTCTATAGGTATCATTTCTAGAACAATACTGAATAGTAGTGGTGATAATCAGCATTCTTGCTTTTCCCTAATGTTATTGTGAAGGCTTCTATAATCCCCATTATAGAAAATGTTTGCTGATGGTTTTAGAAAGATGCTATTTATCATTTTGAGGAATGTTCTATTTATTCCAATATTCTTCAATCTTCTTAATAGGAATAGGTAGTGTATTTTGGTAATGTAGGTATTTTAAACTCAACAAATTCAAGTGACCTCATTATTCTCTCCAAAAAAACCACACTTCTTCCATATTATGTACAAAAGCACCACCATTCTCCTAGTCATCCAAATTCTCAATCTAATTGTCATTCTAATATTCTTACTTTCTCAGATTCTCCCATCTTCAGTTGTCAAGGCCTGTCATTCCTATCTTCAAAAAAGATGTCATTTGCATCCAATTCTCTCCTGTGGCACTGCTGCCTCCTGGGCACAAGCTCTTACCTCACGTTTGGACTATTGCAATAACTTTCTTTGATTTTTATTCTTCTTCTTCGTATTTTCTGTGCTTAGAAAAAGTCTTTGAATGCTGACTGAATGACTGCTCAGAAATAACTTTTGAGAATTGAGAAACACTTGGAGAATAAACAAACAAATAAATAAATAAATGCCTTTGGTGGCTCTTATTTGATGGCCAGTTGCAACACTTTGATGTCCAGGCTTTTAAAGAAAGAATCATTAAGTATTCAGAATCCTCCAGAGAGGGTATTTGTCTCTATGGACCATGTGCATACATACATACATATAGCATCTGTAAATGAAAATTCAAATTGTTTCTAAAAAAAGAGAAACTGACCCTGAAATGTTTATTTGATTATTTTTATTAAGTTTATATTTTTGTATTTATATAACTATATATAATTATATTTATAAGTTATAGGAAAATGATGTAGCACCTTTACCAAATAAGAAAGGACTATTTCTCTACATCATAACTGGTTAATTCAATTTTATACCAAGTAAATTAATATTTCCTATTAATCTAATTCACTTTCAAAGAGTATATACATGTATGTATCCATCTAAGAGCAATATTTGAAATACAGAAATTAATGTAGTTGAAAATGAGACTTTATATTATATACAGACAATGTTTATATGTGTATTTGCATGTACATGTGCATGTTTATGTAAATGGTCAATCCTCATTATTCCTGCACTTAACTTTTAGGACTTTAGGCATTTGCCTTATTTTATTATTAACTTCATTTTTACTGTCATGTTGGCAAATGGCTACATTTACAGATATGTACAATAGAAAAAAAATGAGAGGCACAGATGCCCTGCTTTACTGACCATCTAACTAAAGATATGGATCCTATCATCAATCATAGTCTCAATGCAAATATTAGCTCAAACCTTTGCTACGCTCCCACACTTCAAGACCTTTAAGGATTTCAAATGGCCAATGAAGGAGATGTTGTTTGTCTGGTTATTTCAAGCTGGTTCATCCTTTACAATCCCTAATGCCATCCACTGGCCATGAAAGGGAGTGCCAGAGTTGAGATTGGGAACTCATTAGTCTTGATGTCTTCTGATAGCAACAACTGAAATCCCAGTATTCTCTCCCTTGGTTGTCAGAGTGTGCCCAAGGAAGAAAGGTTTATAGTAGTACAGTTCAGTGCCCTTCTACTGCCATTTGACAAAGCAAAAAGTAAAATTTACATGAAAAATATCTTAGTTTTAAGTATTTGCTATACAGTATTTATGATATTGTAGATTTTATGTGTTATAAAAAGTGAGCATTGTCTTAAATAAATATTTTTATAGAGATCTTAGTGCAAAAGGACGTAATATTTTATAGAATTACTAGCAAGAAAAATGTTTTTCATGTTACCAATTTTATTTTGTGTTTTGAATTTTAGGGGTTATTTCATGATTATTGTGTTAGAAAAAGTACATGTTAGTAAAATTAATGTTTTGTCATAAAGGATTATATGTAGAAAATGTATTTTAAAATATTTGTAGGAAGAGATTGTAGTTTTTGGTGAACATGGGAACTTAATACCCTCTTGTTCATAGATTCAAGAAATCAATATTCTTATACATACATACACACACAACTTTAACACTGCTTTCAAGAATGTCAGCCCCACAAAAGTTGAGAATTAACCACACAATTTATCATTAAATTATTAGACAAAAGTTATTAGAAAAGTAAATAAACCTTAAAAATATCCAGTGAGGGGAAAATAGTCATAGTCAATGGAATCATGGGATATTCCAATAGAACAATTAATATTAAATAATATTTCTGCTTGTATATAAAGTTCACAAGAGAAGCCCTACAATGAAAATAAGTATGTGAAAAAATTAACCCAAATTTTAGAGTTTTGATAAGTTACCAAATTTCTATGGCTTTTCAAGATGTTTTTTTTCAGATGGAATATTGAGATTTTTATTTTATCATCTTTATTTTATCATCATTTTATTTTATCATCCATATGGCATGAAATAGGTAAATGAGCTCTTAACATGATTTGCTTATGTATTAATTGAAATCTTTACCCTACATGATTCTTATTCAAACTTAAATTATGTTACATGCTCTAGTGAAACTAAAAAAGGTCATTACTCAAAGGATGTCCTTGTTCCATAAATCTTATTTACAATATTAGTGCAATAAAGCTATTATCTGAGTACAATTAATTTATAAAGATGTTAGTCTAAAAAGTTCAAACCACTTTGTGAATACTGTTGCACTGTCACTTCAGAAACTCAGTTAATTGCCTTTTGAAATATAGTTTGTTCTTTGGATGTTCTAATTGATTTTGAAAGCATTTTCAATTAAATTAGCAGTAGGAAAAAACATCTCAAAATAATATCCAATTATATTTTCTTACAAAAAGCAAACACCTTAAAGTTATGTATGTTGATTATATGCAGTAGCAGTTATTTCATTTCACTAATATTTGGTGGGGTTTGAGTTGCTTCCACACATTCTGCACATTCTAAAGAACAGATATTGAAAACAACTTTCAAGTTCATTTTGTGTGGGTAGTTTAGGTTTTTATTTTGTTATATTTTTAATCTTGGAGGAATTAAGAATGTGCTTTTTCTCCATATCAGTATTTCTAAAATGCTTAATATTTTAGGACTGGGTCCAAAAATACTTCTACTCGTAAAAATACATTTTCTTCATGTCTGAAATTAATTTAAAAAAATGTTATAGTTTATAAATGAAGTAACTACCAAATTTTTTCCTGATAAACAGGGTTTCTTTGTTTAACAATTTCATTCTAAACATTTCATTCCTTCCTTGATCCATTTAAATCAGTGATTCCCAAAGTGGGCACCACCACCCCCTGGTGGGTGCTGCATCGATGGGAGGGGTGGGATGATGGCCACAGGTGCATTTATCTTTCCTATTAATTGATATTAAAATTTAAAAAATTAATTTCCAGGGGGCTAAGTAATATTTTTTTCTGGAAAGGGGGCAGTAGGTCAAAAAAGTTTGGGAATCACTGATTTAAATATATACAACTGTCCTCACTTTATGCTCAGTATGCAAGGAGAATGGATTGCATTGATAAAATTGATTTGCTATTCTAGGCAATTTGAAAAGCACTGACATTTATAGAAAGCTTTAAGTTTTAGAAGTATTTTCCTTAAAAAATGACCATATTTTAGCATTGTGATTCACTTCCCCATTTTTTCAGATGAGCAAACTGAGATTTAGAGACAGTATGTGAACTCTCCATTATCACAGTCAGAGACTGAGTTCTAACCCTAAACTCATGTTACAAAGATCATTACTCTTTTCCCAAACATTGTTTTCCCATGGTGTAGGCATATAAAAATAACACTAAAAATATTCATGTGAATAGCTTACCATTTCTACTTAATTACCAAGACACAATACTAATTAAACTTATCCTTCAGTTGAACAATGTGAACAATCCCTTCAAATATTAAGGTCAGACTTTTCCACATCTTCTCATCGAATGTAGTTCTTTTCTCTGTTTCCATATATTCTACAGAGAATCTCAGCCTGTGTCAGGGAGACCTGAGTTCAAATAAGACTAGCTTACTAGCTATGTGACCCTGGGAAAGTCACTTAACAACCTCTATTTAATTCAATTTCCTTTTCATAAAATGGGGATAATAATAATACCTACCCCTCATGGTTGTAATGAGGATCAAATGAGATAATAATTATAAAGTGCTTAGCATAGTGCCTGAAATATAATATACGCTATATAAAGGTTGCTATTGTTCATTTTACTAATTAAATGACAGACTAACTGCATAGTAAATTTCAAGTTCTGTTCCTTACTGAATACTATTTACTTATTTTTAAAATTTCATTTATCTTGTGGCCTTAAAGAACAAATCAACTAATCAACAAACCACTCAGCAGAACAGAACTCAGAACACTGAGGAACACTCAGCAGAAATCCTCTATGATCCTATCATCCCATAGCTTTTATTTGACTATTTTCAGAGTCATATTTTCATACTAAACTAAACACATTTCTTAAACTAAGTTTAAGCCACTACTTCTTGTGCATGATTATAGAAGAGTTATATGGAAGAATTTTCCTATAGAAGAATTCTACTCTGATGCCTGATCATGACATAATGGTTCAATGATTCTTAAAGGTTATACTGGAGGAACAGATTTTCATGTGGTTCTTACCTTGCTAGAAAGAGTTAAAATATCAATCCAGTAAAAGATCATATATGCCTGTTGTCTAAAGATCATACTGACTATAATCAAAGAAAATGACCACTTGTTTAGCCACAGGGTAATTCAGAGTCGTGAAGTTTATAATCTTCATTGGTGATGAAATTATGGATCCTTGAGGTATTTATGTACACATTATTTGAGAAGAGACTAGGCTGAGAACGATCTGAGTAGAAATTCAAAGGCATATTTTTGCAGACAAGACCTATGGACTTAGAAGTCAGTAGCCCAGGGGAGAAACTGAGTTTCATCGACCTTAGAAAATCCTTAGAGGAGTCTAACAGCTTCAATAATGACGGTATATTTTTCAGAATCATGATCCAGTCCCAGTTTCATTTTACCAAGTCTTAATGATATACTAAAGATATCAAAGAAGAGAAAAGTCTTACTCTGACAAAGTCCCTACTGGGTCCTATTGCATTTGGCCCTTGAGGAAAAGCTGCTCAGGGCCAAAGTCTCAATTTCCAGCACAAGGCAATTTCTACTTCTGCTACCTTTGTGATCTCTTGAAGATCTTGAGAAACGGTGACCTTCTGATGTGAAGAGCAACCTTCCCTTTGACCATACACCTTTCATTTCTTGCTGTGACTGTCTTTTGAGGTAAGAGGAAGAAGAAAGTTGGCAGAAATCAGAACTTCCTAATCTGAAACCTTCAGCAAGAAGTAATGAAATAAGACACCCCATAATGATTTTCTTACCATGTGCCTTCCATCCAATGGTATACTTGCCTCCAGACTAATCTTCAGCCTCCTCTGGGACGAGGGGTGGATGTTAATTTCAACTAATTTCTCAAACCTGGCCATATACACACATTCCAGTGATTCTGTACCCCCATTGGGCCTCATCCAAACTCAATTACTCATCATCTACCTCATTACTTACTCCCAATTTCCTCAATTATCCTAACCCAAAGTTCCAACTAAAATACCACCAGTCCCTTCCATCATGCCCTTTGGAATGCATGTTTCATAGACAGAGCAGACATAGTAAGGCAACACAGTTCTTCTCATTTCTTCTATAGTTGAGCAATCACCGAAACTTTTCTCACCCATGTCCTGATTCCCCAGCCCCTCTAGACATCTTTTTCAGTAAATTATTAGCTGTACCATCACTCATTCCTCTTGGTTTGCTGACTGAAGCAGAGAACTTGAAATACTCTTTGCTCCCTATTTGCCAGTCCAACTCCATCACTCAATAATTTCTCCTTTGAGGTCTATGCTTTTCAAATCTTCTACCTAAATGAAATCCCAGTAGCTATTTTCTTACACCTACAGGTCACCACTATGTCTTCCTCAATAAGTGTAGTATACATCTTGAATCTTTCAGTGTGTGTCCTCATGCTCCATTTGGGCTCATTTTTCTTCACTTATTGTATTTATTTGATGATGTCACTACTTCTGTTGGATTTAACTAACATCTCTATGATGATGATTCTCAATTCTACCTATTCTGTTCTAATTTCTCTGCTGACCTAACTGGATGCCTCATAGACATCTTAACCAACATATTCAAAAGTAAACTCATTATCTTTCCCAATTCTCTACCCACCAACTTCCTTATTATAAGTCAAGGGCAACACCATTTCCTTAGTCTCTCTACTTCACAATCTCATTGTTATTCTTGCCTCCTTAGTATCTTTCACTGCCCAAATCCAATCTGTTGTCAATTGTTGCTTACTGATTTCACCTTTGCAACATCTCTCAAATTTGTGCTCTTTTTTCCTCTGCTAACAATCCTAGGGCTGGCCTTTATTTTCCTGCTCTAGTACTGTTGCAATACCCTGATTGTGGTTCTACCTGCCTCAAGTTTCCCTTCTACAATCTATTCTTCTTTCAAATGCTAAGATCATATCACTGTCCTATTCAATAAATTCTAGTGGTCCCTATTGTCTCCAAGATCTAATTTTAAAAAAATCTCTGATTTGCATTCAAAGCCCTTTATACCTTATTGTCCCTCTTCCCCATCATCCAAGGTATTAGACTTTTTACTCTCTAATCATACATTCTTTGATCCACTGACACTGGCCTCCTTGTTGTTCCTCAAACCAGAGAATTTTGGATACTTTCTCCATTCGTCCCTCCTGTCTGGAATGATTCCTTCCTCATCTCTTGTCTACTGGCTACCCTGACTTCCTTCAAATCCAAACTAAAATCTCATCTTCTACTGTGTTTTCCCAGTCCTAATAATTCTGGTCTCTTCCCTTCCATTAAGTAGTATTTCCTTTTTTCCCCTTGTATATAGTTTATTTATAAATATTTATTTGTTTTCTTCCCCATTGGATTGTGGGCTCCTTTCCATTTTTTGTATCCCTAGTGCTTAGCATAGTGTGACACAAAATAGGCATTTAATAAATGTTTATTAAGGTGATGAGGGTCTATAATAAGTTGGTGGCAATGTCACAGGAGAGAAGGAGGTTCATATTACATATGTGAATGCAGAATTATCAGGACTTGGTAACTTATTGGAGATGGGGGGATGAAACAAAATGAGGAGTACAGAATGACAACTAGGCCATGATCTTGGGGACTTGGGAGGGTGGAGGTGTCCTTGAAAGCATTAGAAAAGTGAGAAAGGGAGAAATATTTGTGAGGAAAGATGAGTTCAGTTTTGAAAATGTAGAGTTTAAGATATGTATGGGATACAAAATTTGAGACCTAGAAAGAACACCAGGATTACTTATGATCTTACTTATGATATATATTAGCTATGTGATGTTGATGAGTCACCTTAGGCCATGATTCTCAGAAAATTATGTCATGGAGAATTTGCTTATCTGCATTGGTAGAGGGAATTTATTCCTAAGGAAAATTCCTTATGCCAGTGAAATGTCAGGTTTGGTCCTATTCTTTCTCATATCCTAAGCATTTATCATATCATCTAGCACTTAGTAGGTGAGAAACAAGTGTTCATTGGTTGAATAAATAGCCATAGTAGTGTTATCATAGATTCATAAAAATAAATATAAAACATCATTTATTTGCAAATAATACTGATGCAGTAAAGAGGAAAATTACAACAACAGTTTTGTAATAGAAATCTGGAAATAAATACATCAAAATACAAGTACAAATTTGCCTAACAGCGTCCCCCTAAAAGTTCTGTCATTGTTAAGAAAATATACTGAGGAAGATTTCAACTATAGTTGTCTTAGTCAATGAATTAAGCCAGAATTTCATGGGGAAAATGCAGCAAAAGTAAATAAAGTGAAGTATGCTTCAAAATGCATTCGGATTCTTATCTGTTCTTTTTATGGCAGTAGATATCCTTTTGGTCCTGAGTCCCTTGGACTTGTCCTACATTCTTACCTTATTGATAAAAGTTAAACCATTCACAATTGATCCTCTTATATTATTGTTGTTACTGTGTACAACATTCTCCTGGTTCTGTTCACTTTACTTGCATCACTTTATATCTTGTCTGTCATTTCTTACGACACAAGAGTATTCCATTAATCATGAACTACAATTTTTCAGTCATTGCCCCAATTGATGGACCTCAAGGTCTTTGCCATCACTAAAAGAGACTCTATAAATATTTTAGAACATATATTTTCTTTCCCCTTTTTTGATCATTTAGAAAATAAACCTATTAGTATTATTGCTGGTCCAAGACTATATACTGTTTTATGGCCCATTGCATATGGTTCCGGATTTCTCTCCAAAATTGTTGAATCAGTTCACAGCTCCACCAACAATACATTAGTATCCCAATTTTTCCATATTTTCTCCAACATTTGCTATTTTCCTTTTTTGTCATGTTAAGCAGTCCAGCGATTGTGAGAAGGTACCTCAGAGTTGTTTTGATTTGAATTTCTTTAAACAGTAATGATTTAGAATATTTTTTATAGAGCATATATGTAATTTTGCACATATATCCCCATATAATCTGCCAAATGGTAGTTTTATTAGCTCTTTGCCCATCCTGATACATTCAATTTCTTTTTCTTCTTTTATTATTATTGCTAACATTTCTAATACAACATTGAATAATAATGGTGATAATGGGTATTCTTATTTTATTCCAGAACTTATTGGGAAGGCATCTAACTTAACTTCATTGCAGATATTTGTTGCTAGTTTTAAATAGATACTTCTTATTAATTTAAAGAAAAATCTACCACCTTAGCTTTCAAGGGTATTTAATAGGTATGTGTGTTGTACTTTGTCAAAAGCTTTTTCTGCATCTATTGATATAATCATAAGATATTACATGTTTTGCTGATGTAATCAATTATGTCAAAAGTTCTCTTTATTTTAAGGCATCCCTGCATACCTGGTTTAGTCATAATATATAACCTTTGTGATAATTTTTGTAGTCTCTCATCTAACATTTAATTTAAAACATTTGCATTCATATTCATTAATGAAATTGGCCTATATTTTCTTTATTTGTTTTTGCTTTCCTTGGCTAGTATCAGTACATTTTTTTCATAAAAGGAATTTATTTGACAGGACTACTTCATCAATTATTCTAAATTATGTAGTATTACAAATAGATGATCTTCAAAAGTCTGGTAAAATTTAATTCCAAATCTTTCTGGTGCTAATGTTTTTTTTAGGTTTTTTTTTATAGCCTGTTCAAATTTTTTCTTTAAAATAGGTTTATTTAAATATTCTTTCTCTGCCAGTCTAGGCATTTCTTGTATATTTCCTGTAGCACAATGTTGATATACCATCACTTTCATATGCCACAATTTTTTCAGCCATTCTGTACTTGATGACTTCTTTTTTCCAGAGCTGCTGTATTTTTGCACATAAAAGATCTTTTTATTTCCCCTTTGATATGTGTTGGGTATAAACCTAGCAGAAGTAAAACTGCTTCAAAAGTCTACACTCTTGAGTAAATCTTTATGTCTATTTTCTAATTGCTTTCCATAATGTTTTGCACTTCTGGATAAAGCAATTGTCTATCAATGTGATTATTTCACCAGAGCTCCTCTAAGATTTATCATCTTTATCAGTCTAAAAGGTATGAAGTAGAATCTTTAAATGTCTTTAATTTGTGTTTTACAATTAGTAGGAATTTTGGAGCTACTGTATATATTGTTCTATATAGTCTCTTTCTTTTTTTCCTTGAGAAATGCCTGTTCCCATATTTAGAACATTTATTAGCTGTGAAAAAAGTTCATGTTTCTTGGGAATGAGTTCTGTATCCAGAAAAAAAAAAACCTGCTGCAAAGATCTTTTCCCCAATTACTTTTTTATGTATTGTATTTGTATAAAATCTCTCTTTTCCTTATTCCTCTGAGTTTTATTGATATCATGCAGAAGTGCTGTTTTTATTTTAAATCCTTCCAGTTTGCTAAAGCTATTGTTTCAATTATTTTCAGTTAGTATTTAGAATTCTTTAAATATATCATCATATCATCTAGAAAAATATATAATTTATTTCTTTTTTAGCAAAATTTTTCACTCAATTTCTATCCTTTCTATAATTTTTATAGGCAGGATTTTTAATAAATTGTAAATAGAACTGATGCCAATGGATGTATTTGTTTTACACTTGACCCATTATTTTACATATAGTAATATTTCTTGGTTTTATATTTATTCTATTTATAATTTTGAGGAAAGTTTCAGCTACTATTGTTTTTAATTGAGATGAATGTAGTATTTTCTCAAATAGTTTTTCTCTGTCCCTTGAATTACTCATGATTTTTGTTGATTTTTTGTTTAAATGGCTAAATTAGCTTATAGTTTATATATGTATATCTACATACGTGTATATATATATATATATACATATATATATATATACTAATTCAACACTGGAATTTCTAGTATGCTATTTTAGCCTCTTATTAAAGTTATATGTAAAAATTTGAACTCACAGTAGTTACTTATTTTAACTGGATTTTAAGTTTTAACTCTCCCTGGTTTATATATCAGGACCTAAACTATGACATATAAAGAATTTGGTAAGATTTTTTTTGCTAGTTTTGAAAAGTTTAAGTAAAATTGGATTTATTTGTTCTTTTAATGTTTGAGAAAATTCTGTCATGAATCCATCTGATTCTGCTGTTCCTCCCCAATTTGTGAAGTGAATTTATGGTTCCTTCTATTTATTATCTGAAATTGGTTTGGTTAAATTCTCTAAATCTTTTTCTTTTAATCTAAGTGTTTTATAGTTTTATAAAAATTCATTAATTTTATTTGTCATTAGATTTATTAGAATATAGTTGGGAGAAAAGGTTTCTAATTAATATCCTTTATTTTTTCTTCATTTGTTGAGAATGCTCCCTTTTTACTTTGATGTTTGTAATTTCCTATTTTATAATCAACTTAATGATTTCTTTCATTTAAAAAATATGTTTTTAGGAAGTGAGTTTATGGCATTCACATTCACAATTACACTTTCTCACTATTTCATTCTCTTAAACATTTTCCTTCCCTATACTTTTTATTCCTTGTTTATTTCATGTTGTTATCCTTTTAGTTTTTCCCTTTTAATCTTTTCTTTACTACAAACTTAATGTTTATTTTTCTTATGACTTAACTTAATCTTCCCTGAATCTACTCTTGTAAGCTCTCCATAACCTTTTTCCTGTTCTCTCTCTGAATCCTGGTTGTCTTGAATGTATTCTTACACCTAATTGTATGTTTGTAAATGATTTGTTCCCATTTGATTAGGTTAGATCAGTGATTCCCAAAGTGGGAGCCACTGCCCCCTGGTGGTGCTGCAGCGATCCAGGGAGGCATTCATGGCCACAGGTGCATTTGGGGGTGGTGAATAACATAAGGGGGCAGTGATAGTATGTGACAGGGGGCGCTAAGTAATATTTTTTTCTGGAAAGGGGGCGGTAGGCCAAAAAAGTTTGGGAACCACTGGTTTAGATGAAACTGAAATCACATGTTTTTTCCTTACTTTCTCCATGTTTATATATAACCTATTTTTGTGTTAATAAATTAACCAATCTTTCAACCCATTTTTCCTACATTATCCTCCCCTTTCACTTTTACTTTTTTTTCTGTATATCAACAAAATAAAACAATTCAGTCTGAATTGGCTGCTTTCATGAGCCCATATGATATTAGTATTCAGAAAAAAATTCCTTTAGAACATAGGCAGTTTATCCTTAAAAAGTTCTTTCTTATTTTTTCCTTGTACTTACATTTTTATTTATTTCTTCACTCTTGTGTTTTTATTTCTTTTTTTAACCCTTGTTTTCTGATTTAGAGAAAGCCAAAAACTAAGCAAATGGGGTTTAGTGACTTGCCCAGGGTAACACCGCTAAGAAATGTCCAAGGCCAAATTTAAATGTGGGTCCTCGCAACTCCAGACCTGGTGTGGTGCTCTATCCACTACACCACCTAGCTGACCCTTGTGTTGATGTATCCAAGTTTCTTTTCAGCTTCACTTTTTTTCCCATTAGGAATGTTTATATTTCCTCTATTTCAGGTCATTTTTTTCCCTTGTAGGATAAAACCTAATTGTTTTCTGGTTGGAAATAAAAAGAATGTTTGGTTAAAGACCTTTATCTTTTGCCTTTAGCTTACTATATACTTTCCAGAATCCTTTAAAATGATAACTATTAAATCTGGGCAATTCTGATGTTGGTTCTGATTTTAAATGTTTCTGGCTGGTTATAGTATTTTTAAAAATCTCAATGATATAGTATTAGGCCAATTGCCCTGATTTATTTGAAGAGAATCCTAAATGAGGGATTCAACCTTGGCCTTTTCCTTCACTTTGTATTCCAACTTTTGCTCTTTCCTTTGGATGAGGAGAAAAAGAAAGGAAAGGGCTTTTCTTTAATCTTTAATTTAAATATGAAACTGTCCACTTTTGGTAGTATAAACCAATTTGAAGTATTTTTATTATTTGGGAGAATAATGAAGGAGATTTTTTTCTTTATCACACCATGTTAAAGTTCTTTTCTTCCAAAAGTTCTTCCAAGTTAAGTTCCATCCCTCTTCTTTTTTGTTTTCTCTAAAAGTTCCTGTGTGGAGGGATTTTTCCCCCCTTTCACACTAAGGATTTAGCCCTTTTAGCCTCTTTGGAGAGGCTGTTTTGTTTTGCTTTGTTTTACCTTAGTTCCATAGTCTTTTAGTTTTTCTTTAGTCCCTTAAGGGGTTTCTTACCCCTGAAGCTTTTTTTACTGTTTTCAGACTTTTTTCATTGTTCAGAAGTCTTTCCCTTTTTCCCCTCAAGATATTTGTTATTGTAGAATCATATTTATCTTATGTCCATGGGTGTGAGTTGTTTGTAAATGGGATATTTAATGATGGGAGACCTGAGTTCTGCTGTTTCCTTCTATTCTGCCATCCTTATACTGCTATTATTTTGGTCAGAATTGACATGGAATTTATATTTACATGAAATTGTATGATATTGTTTTAATATCCTCATGATTCTAAGAGACATGGACACGGACAGTTGACTTTGAAATATATTAAGGGCTGGGAACCTCATCTCAAGGACCATTTTAATGAGTGATGAGCCAATTAGCAAAGAGCTATGTATGGGCAAGATATGTACAGAATAGGTGGAAGGTAATCTCAAAGGGGAAATCAGTAGGAGCTGAAATATCTGGGAAAGGTCTACAGTAAAAAGTGGTATTTTAACTGATTTCAGAACTAGAAAGCCAGAGACACTAAGAAGCAAAAGAGAGGAAGCATAGGATTCTGTGCATAGATGATAGATTGTTAAGAGAATAGAAAAAAGTACAGATTAAAGAAATAGAGAACCTTGTGGGAGAAATAGTATAATAGTGTAACTGGATTGTAAAGTACAATAATGGTAGTAAAGCAAAAGACAATGAGAAATATATTAAGAGACTACATTGTAAAGAGTTTAAATGTCAAATTTATGATTTTTTATTTGGCCATGGAGGTAACAGAAGGCCATAATATTTGTTGAGTAGGACAGTGACATAGTTAGATGTAGGCATTAGGAAAATCAATTTGGCATCTATATATAGAAAATGAATTGGAGTAAAGAGAGACATAGGCAGGGAGAAAAATTAGAAGTCTATTAGTTATTTAGGAATTTTAATGTAACAAACACATTAAAAAAAGAATTCCTGCTTGATGATAAAGGGGAAATTGAAAAGAAGGGAGGGTCTTTTTGGTAGGTAGTGAAATATATTTCTTAACCATAAAACTTTCACTCACATCGATAATAATACACCTCCCAAAATATTGTATCCTTTTGAAGTTGTTAAAAATGTTATGTTTATCCTCTTACTATCTAGGAAAGAGGTATTTATAGAGCCCCAATGACACTCAAATTCATGAATAAAGATGGAGATTGACTTCAAATGTTTTTTCTCCTTTAAGTAAGTTGAATACTATCTAAGAAATAATACCTGAATTTTCATCTTTCCTTAACAGTTACTCAATTTAAAAATATAACCACATTGAGATGAAATGTATATAGTTGAGGGGGAGTCAGTAAGAGAATTTTTTTCAAAACTTGTTTAATGAAAATTTTAAGCTGACATAAAACCATAGTGAAAATGACATCCAAATAAAAAATGAGAGCAATAGATTCTAGTTTAAGGTACAAAACAGCATGTTTAATGTGATCAGGAGATCGATTGCATAAATCATAAGACATTAATGTCATTAGGACTTTATACACTGTTTGGACTGATTTAATATAAGAAATAGTAAATGGAGTTAGGGCGAAAAGGTAGAAGTAATGGGTTAATAGTAGTTTAACTCATTTTATTTTTCTCATAAAATGAGATTTCTAATAAAAAATGCATTTGTTTGATGGGTTCTTAGAGACATTAGTGGACCACGGGAATATTATAAAAGATAGTTTTTATATAACAAAATAAGCCTTAGCTTTTTCATTCTGAGCAATGACATTTGATATAGTATAATATTATACTTGTAAATAGAGGCCTGTGAGGAGAATTTTAATTAACTAAAACCATTCATGAAATATTTTTAAGGCACTAATGTTTAACAAAATGAGGGCATCAAGTAACTGGGGAATTCCTGTTAATTTAGAGTTAATTCAAGTTACTCTTGATAATCTCATCTCATTTGTCTTGCTTTCTCTCTTAAGAAAAGGTCGACAAACTGAAATTAATGATCCCAGTAGCAGTTCATTGTTTGAATGTCTTGTTCCCTTGCTTGTTTGGGCTGGCTCCTTTCTGGGAATAGTTTCTGAACTGAGAATCAATCAATTATTTCAGTTCATAAAGAAAAATGGACTACTGTTTTACTGGCTTCTTACAACATGGCTGTTGCTATTAAAAGCTTAGTTTGCTAGCTAGATCTATTATCAAAGATGTATCTTCTCATCTCACATGTTACATGAACACTTCCCTCTCAAAATATTTACTTGTTAGACTCTCAGAAATAAACAAACCTCAAAGTAAAGGATATACATTGACATATTGCAGATGGAGGAGTGGGGACAGAGTAGCTTCCCCATCTAGCAACTTAAAAAATCATTTCCCATATACCCATGAAGAAGAAAAATCTCAGAAAGTCTGATTAGTAGTGAGATGAGACACAAGAAAAGATGAAATGAGAAAGGATAGACGTTGGATCTAATCAAAAGACCTTCTTGCAAATTAAATGTCAATTTTGGATACAATTTCACACTATCTAGCAGGACTAGGACTAGCAGGTAAGATTCACAGCTCTTTTTTTCTCTTCCCAGTACTGATCAGACTTACTTTCCTGGTGTCTGTATCATCTGTGAAAGCTTGAACCATTTATCATTTTGAAAGAATTACTTACAAAAATTTTATATTACAGGCTAGGGCAGGAAATAGTTAGATTTGGAGTTAGTATACCGGGAGCTGAGCTATAGATTATCATTTACTATCTCTCTTCCAAAATTTTCTACTTCTTTTTGCCATATCAGCCAATCTGATGGGTTTAAGGTATTATCTCAGAGTTCTTTTAGTTGCATTTCTTGAATTAGTACTTATTTAAAATATTTTTCATATTGCTATTGAAAGCTTTGATTTCTTCCTTGGAAAAATAGCTCTTTATATATCTTAACCATTATCAAATGGGGAATAGCTTTCATTCATATATATTAGATTCCATTCACTATTTATTTTAGAAAAGAGACATTTATGAGGGTAATTTGCTGATGAGTTTTTTTCTCCCCTACTTTCATACTTTTCTTCTAATTTTAAAAGCATTGGGTTTATTTATGCAAAAAAGTTTTAATATTATGTAGTAAAAACAATCTATTTTAATTCCCATTATGTTTTTTACACTTTTTTTTACTCCAAATGAATTTTGTTATAAATTTTTACACTATAAGGTAATTCTTTGGTAATTTGTTGTAGCATAGAATAAATAAATAAATTATGAAGTATTTATAGTTTTTATATTGGATTGGCTTATAACAATTAACCTAATTATTTAGATCTGTGTTTACTTGTGTTGAGTGTTTCTCATTGTTTTTATATAGTTACTATGTGTGTGTTGAAAGGTAGATTTTCAAATATTTTCTACTGCCTATAGTTAAAATTTTTGGGTTTTTAAAAGTTGCTTCATGACAGATTTTATTGGCAACAATGCAGAAATGGTCATAATTGGTATGTTTATTTTTTATTCAGAAAATTTTCTGGTCTTTAATTGTTTCACATAGTTGTTAGTTGCCTTTCTAGAGTGCTCTAAGTAAATTATAACACCTGAAAAGTGATTATTTTGTTATTCTTGGTGTTAGTTTTTAAATTTTTTTAGTTGCATGCCTAAATCACTGATATACGTTTTCTATCCTTTTTTAATTTAGAGGTATAATGTTTCCCCTAAATACTGCTTTTCTCATTAATGCCCAAATTTTGGTATGTTGTATCAATTTTGTCATTAGCTTTAATGAAATTATATGAGTTTTTCTTTCTTAACCATTCTTTTGGATTAAGCTTTTTAATGTCCATTCATTTTTAACAGATCCTTTATTTAAATGCATTTTACTTCAAAAATACATTTAATTTTTTTGCTTTTCTTAATTTGTTTGTGAATTTTTCATACTCTAATACACGTTTAGTTTTTCTGAAGATGCCATGCACAGCTGACAAATAGGCACATTGTCTTCTCTTCCCATTCAGTAATATTCAGAAGTCTATCATATTTAACCTTACTAAAACTTCATTCATCTCCTTAACTTCTCTCTGGTTTGTTTGTATTTAGGTCTGAGAGAATTAAATCAAGGTCTTCAATTCTTATGGTTTTACTACTTCCTCCTTTAAGAATTTATATACTACCTAATTTGATAAATATGTAAATATATTTATATGTCATTGAGACTTATTCATTGTGATGTATTTAGTAAAAAGTAGTTTCCCTGATTATTACTTTTAATTAAGTTTATTTTGCTTTTGCTCTGTCTGAAATCATGATTGCCAACACTGTCTTTTCCTCCAGCTGAAACATGATGGTTTCAGCTTAGGTCCCTTATTTTTTTGTTTTTCTTTATGTTTCAAGTGTGGTTCTTGGAAACAAGATAGTGTCAAATTATTGTTTTAATACATTTTCATAACCTGCTCTATTTTATGGGTGAGTTTATATCATTCACAGTTATGATTGTTAGTTGTGTTTTTCCTCCATCATATTCTATTTTACTTTTTTACTCTGTAATCTAAGAGTGGTTTATTGTGACCAGTGTCTTCCAAAAAATACCTTTCTTCTTGCATCCCTCTCCTCTTTTACCCAACTATTTTACCTTCTTTTAACTGGTTGAGTAAGATAAATTTCTATGCTCAACTATTTTTTGTATTTCCATCTTTCTTTGAACTAGTTGAAATGAGAGTACCTACACATCTCATTGTACCCTCCATTTTATAAACTTAATTCTACCCTCATTTATGTGACATGTTTCTGCATTCTTTCATCCCCTTGTTTCTTCTACCATTCTTCTTGCCCACTTTTCTATTCTTTTGAAATCATCCACAAAACATGAATTCTCATTCTTATTTTTATGCTTCCCTCAAGTCATTTTTGATGTCCATTTTTCCTCTGTACGATAACACTTAGTTTTGCTAAGTTGACCAGATTTTAATTATTTATCATTTGCCTTCTAGAATATTATTCCAAGTCCTCCATTCCCATAAACTATTGGTTGCTAAATCCTGCGTGACTTCATGGCATTTGAATAATTTCTTTCTAGCTGTTTCTACTATTTTCTCATTGACCTAAGAATTGAATTTGGACTATAATATTCTTATGACTTTTCATTTAGGATTTCTTTCAGGAGGTTATTAACAATTTCTGCTTTGCCTTTTGATTCTAAGATATTGGGACAGCTTTCTTTTGTAATTTCTTGAAAAATTTATCTTTGTTCATGATTTTCAGGTAGTGATTCTTAAATTACCTCGTCATTGTCTATTTTAGATCTTTTTTTCTGACAGATATTTCATTTTCTTCTATTTTAAGCCTTTTTTACTTTACCTTATTCTTTCTTGATATTATGGAGTCATAAGTTTCCTGTTAGTCATGTCAAAATTTTATGGAATTATTGTGTCTCTTTTATCATACTGTTCATTTTTGCATCAAAACTTTCATGTATGCCTCTATTTTTTTTGCCTTTTAACTTTTTCCCCCTTTATCATTCAATTTGATTTTTAAAATCACATTTGTTGGGGAGAAACTAATATACTATTGGTGTAATTGTGAATTAGTCTATGCATTATATAGAACCATTTGTAACTATGACCAAAAAGCTACAAAATTGTTCCTGTGTTTTGATACAGCAATACCATGACTAGATCTATATCTGAAAGAGAATAACAAAAGTGATGAGTAACTATTTGTACAAAATATTTGTAATAGTTCTTTTTGCAGTGGTAAAGTAGAAATCTAGGAAATGCCCATCAATTGGAGAATGGCTAAACAGGCTGTGTTATCAAGAGTAAGTAATCTGAGTGGGTCAATGGGCAATTTGGGTGTGAGGAAGGATAAAGGGGATATTAGGTGGTTATAAGGTGATTGGAGAAAGAAAGAAGGTATGGGAAGGTATATAGGAGATAAAGAAAATGGCGTATGTAGGAGAGGGCAGCTTCAAACAGGTTTATTCCCAGAGGCTTGAGACCAAGGATACAGGGAAGAAATTAAGGCTAGTAAGAAATGTTTACATTTGGCTAGAGGGTTTCTCTTGTTAGTTTCTAAAGTCTCTTGAGAGAGGAGTCGAGAGGGCCCCTCCCTGCCAGTCAAACTGATGGGTGGAGGAAGTCTTGGGTAGGTACTTCCTGACAAGATGGATACCCCCAGTTCTCTCAAGAAATAAAAAGAAAATGATTCCTTCTCTCTTTAGCCCTTGCCTCAATTTTCGATACAGTGATTCACCAGAGGCTTTGAGTAGGTAACAAGGGGATTTATTAATCTTAGGTTAATCAGAGGGAAAGAGGTTCAGGTTTTCTAACTGCTGCTAGGGAGAGGGGTGATGGTGGGGGATGGGTCGCTGAAAGGTTTAGACTGAGAGAGCCTGCTCTACCAGTTGGGAGATTTGACTGCCTTTTAAGTAAAGTCCTTATTAAATCAATAAAACTAGGGGTAACTTATTTGAGGATACTTTACTTGTCTATAGAAACTAAAACCCACAATGTCCAATCACCAAGCCCTCCTTTCCACCCAGGGCCCAAAGGAAATTCAGGGGAAGGGAAGGGAATGTACATGGAGAGATCAGGGAGAGGTCCAGAGAAATGAGATAGGTTTAAATTTCCCCAAGACAAATAAGCACAGGCCAAGGCCGAAGCAATTAGGCCAGAGCCAAGCCAAAAGGCTGAAGCCAACAGGCTAAGCCAAAGCAAAAGCCTCCAGCCACAGTGAAAGCCAGAAAGCAAAAGCCCCGTCAGTTGGAACTTCACCTCTATTTATAGCTTTAACTTTTTAAGTTCTAACTGACTTTCTGAAGATTCTAAGATTTCTAACTGACTTTTTGTGATTGTTAGAAATTACAGAAGCAAAAGGTTTCTGTTATCCACCTTGCATTACAGCTGTTGTATATGATTGTGATGGAATATTATTATAAAATGATGAACAGAATGACTTCAGAAAAACCTAGGAACATTCATATGAACTGATACAAAGCAAAGTGAGCAGAACCAGAACTTCGTAACAGCAATATTGTAAAGATGATCAGTTGTGAAATAATTAGCTACTCTGATCAAGACAATGATTCAAGACAATTTCATAGGATACATAATGAAAATTTTATCTGTCTTCAGAAAGAGCACTTATGTGTGAGTTGTAACACAGAGTTTTTAAAATTTGTATTTCTCTAATAAATAGTTATTTGCGAAAAGAACCTTTTTACATATTCTATATAACTTATGAGGATAGGAAAAGTCTAAGCATGTTATAAAAATATTTAACAGGCTCTCATTGACCATTCCTTCCACTGTAAAATAAAAATGACATCTTCGCTTAGCTATGCATAGCATTAGGGATCAGTAAGTAATATGCTCATTTCGAACCAAACACAGAGGAATAAGGGAGAAAATTATACCATAATTCAAGAAAAAGTAGGTAAAAAAATCAAGAAAATCAAGGAAGGTCACTAGGAATGTTAAGTGTTGATAATGACACACAATCATTTGACTCTTTAGTAAAGGCATGAAAAGGCCATCTTAAGAGTTAACTTTAGAGTTAGACAGAAAATCTAAAAGTAAGGATTTAATTTCCAGAAAGCATAGTTATTGGTAAAAATGAAAAGCTTTTAGAAAGGATGGCAGAAATATATGAAAAGAAATAAGAAGGGACATGTCTGAAAAAGCAGAGGGGAGTTGTAACTTGTGTCAAGAGGCTAGAGGATAGACTATGACATAAAACAAGAAAAGAAAAAAGTACAACAAAACTATTTTAGCTATGTAAATATTTATTATGAAACAGAATGGTGCAGATCAAAAAAATTTCTATTGAGAGGACTTGGACTGGATTTGAATTCTTGTTTACCCATTTATTATGAATATGAACTTATCCAAACTATTTAACTACTCTGGTCTTTGGTTTATTTTGCTATAAATTATAGAGATTGAATTAGCTTAGGGAAACCTCTCTGACTAGATTCTATGATCTTTGAAAATCATAATGTTGCAACACCCCTAATACATTCCAGAAGATGACTGGAGATAATAGTTTAACAAAGGTAAGGCAAAGGTAAGAAATGCATTCAGGAATACATTTATTTCATTGTTCTCAAGTTTGCAACTATTTTTTTCTTCAAAGAAACTCTTGTTGTGAGTTTCATGATGAAAGAGAGAAAATGAAGGATATAAGAGCCAAGAGTTTGGGGCTTACACTGACGCTAATAGACCTAATTGTTGCTGCTTGCTCCCTTAGTGCAAGCCTTCAACTACCATGTCCACAAAAGGCTGATACATGAAACTATGGTTCAATGATGTATACTGTCATTTTTGAACCAAAGGAGTTCATGATTACTGGAGGAATTAATTCTGAAACAAACAAACAAAAATAACTACAGAATTCCTAGACTAACACTTTAATGGAGATGTATCATCTGGTTAGGAGAGAGGATTTATTCTCATTTTATTTTCCATTGCCCTGGTTCATTGTGACCCTTGAACTCTGAAAAGAGACTGAAGCTTGGAAGTGGGGAGAGAACTGGCATTAAGAAGAACTCTAAAGAGTAACTTAAAAAATATGCTATTCATTTTCTTTGTATGTATGATGAAGGTGTATGGATACAGTGTGGATTTGGTTTGCCTTTGCAATGATGTAAATTACAAAGAATTGAACAAATTTTAAAAAAAAATTCTCATGTGAGTGGAAAGGAAAACTGTTTAGATATTTCTCCATAATTTTCACAGTTCTGAGTAATATTTCATTGACTTTTCTTCTGCAGTTTGAATTTTTCTAGTGAATGGAACTGAATATGAACAGATACACAATAGTTGAGTATGTGAATCTATTTATGGTTAAGCATGACAGAGAGCATTTCAGGAGGGATGAATATAGGCAGAAACAAAAATGATATTGTGACTTTGTTATAGTAAAAACCACAAAGGCAGAAAGAAGAGATAAGTAAGGAGTTTGGAAAACAAGTCACAAAACTAATGATAACATGGAAAAGACTTTATTATTTAGTCCCTCTCTACTATGCTTTTCACCTTAGAGAGTGACTATAGTAGCATGCTGCCCAATAGGTATATAATGTTATACTCATTAGTTAATTAATAATGTAATGTTAAATAACAATGTAATGCTATTCTCACTAGATAATTAATCAACCACTTGATTTTCTATAGCTTACGGAAAACACGAAAATTAGCCAAATGTGAATGGGATATTTGAGTTATTCAGATATTTACTACATGTCTTTTGGGGGTCAAAATTTGAGCATCTAGCATTCTTGACTTGACCTTAAAGTAATTCATATTTCACGAGGTGAAGGTACTAATAAAAGGAACTTTTACTATGAATTTCATTCTTCTGAAAAATGATAAATTTGTTGCTGAGGTGGAAATAATAAGAAATTTTAGAAAGCAAACACTTAATTTTTTAATTAGAAAGAGAGGAGAGAGCTGTCAGTTTTATTCAATATGATATGAACACTAGATTTTGGGAACTGAGACTCAAAAAATATTCAGGCAAAGAACAGACCTCTTTAGAGTTCTATAACTCAAGTGGTGACTCTATATGTAGAGAGTGAAAAAATTCATGCTGAACATTATACCTATAATATGTGGTGAACTGGATTTAGTATATTACGGATTATGAGAGCTAATTTTGAAATGTTTAGGAATTTTGTGAGCTAGCTGTTTACAGCCAGTCTACAGTTCAATCAACTTTTGCACTGGTAATGCTAATTGTTATTTTAAAATGAATTAGTGCATTTTAATACCTAATAGTCAATTTTTTAAAAAAATTGTTTTAATAATGAATTTTTGAAAGCAAACTTAGTTGTGTTTGGTTTTAGTAGTGCTGGCTAAATGCTGAGAAGAAACTTTTTGGTATCTAAAGCATTGTTAGAAACTTTTTCCTAAAATCATGCTTTGGTACTATTTAAATCATTTATTAGAGTTATCACTTGATAATTCAATTTCTAAAATAAAACAAATTAATCATTTAAAATATTTCCTCTATAAAATATATTCTACCTAAGACCAATATGATTAAAATCAAACCACATGAAAATCTTTAAAATGAAATTATTAAAATTGGCCAGCTACTGGCACTGAAATAGGTGGTATGTAATTTAGAAGTTGCTAACTCCATATGGCATATATACCTTGTATTATATGTGAAATTTCCTCTAAATGGAATAGTGGATAAATACTAGACTTCGAGTACTTGAGGTTAGATCCCATCTCAGAGATTAAATAATGTTGTGGCTCTTGGAAAGCCATTTAATCTCTTTCTCAGTTTCCTTAACTATAAAAGGGCGATAATAATAGTACCTAACTTGCTGTTGTAAGGTTCAAAGGTATAAAGTGCTTAATGCAATCCTTGGTACAAAATAATGTATTGTTTCCTCTTCCCTCCCCTCCTCTTCCTTCTCCTCTCCTTCCCTTTCCCCTTTTCCTCCCTTCCTTATTTCCTTCTTTCCTTCTTTCCCTTTCCTAATTTATCTAAGAGATTAGCTAATTTTTTGAAAGACTGTCTTTTTTCAATTAAAATCAACTAATATTCAGAAAACAAAATTCATTAACTGCAGAATAAGAAATTTGGAAAATTAAACTTTTTATAGGAAAGAATAGATGTCAAGTTGATAATT
This sequence comes from Gracilinanus agilis, assembly GCF_016433145.1. Classification (NCBI taxonomy): domain Eukaryota; kingdom Metazoa; phylum Chordata; class Mammalia; order Didelphimorphia; family Didelphidae; genus Gracilinanus; species Gracilinanus agilis. The sequence goes on along the minus strand of NC_058130.1, from coordinate 437,717,238 downwards.
CCCTTTATTCAGTTAGATTTTAAAATTTCAATTAATTAAAAATAATTCTATGGAAAAGGGAAGGTTACAAGTTTTATTATGCACATACTATATGCCAGACACCATGTTAAAAGTTATTTAATTTGATCTCAATAACCCTTCCTAGGAATATATTACTAGATAATATAAATTGACACATGAAATTATATCTTTTATTAGACAAAAACAATGAGTAAAGCATTTTTAATTATTTTGACTTATTAGAATCATCTTCTTGACTTTATGAAGAACTAACTTCCCCATGCATAACTGCTGGAAAAAATGTATCATTTATGTGAAAATTTAAAACATGAAATTGATTTCATTTAGGATTTTATAGATAATAACATAGAATCAAACAATGTTTCAATCTTTGCAACTATACAAAAATATAAAAACATACGTAGTACTATTGAAATTAGTAGGGCCAAAACTCAGACAGGATACATTTTAATAAATACAATTTGTATGAATGTAAGAAATAATTTTAAGATAACTATAATACATAGGAGATAGCATGTCAGACCTGGAGCCAGACTCATTTTCCAAAATGGGTCATGAAGAGTTAGACACAACTGAAAAAATGACCAAAGAACTGATAAAAACATTAAAAGTAAATCATGTTTCAGATTTAATAGCAAAAAAAAAAAATCACTGGGAAAAGAACTGATTGGGATGCAATTCCTTATGTCAAAATATAGTTAAATTGCAGTCATGGCTTGGATACAGGTATAAATATCGCAAAATCAATAAAATATTTCCTTTCCCAGGGATCTGACAAGTATATTATTCCATGTTCACCTAATTTTCTTTTAGTTTCCTTCTTTATATTCAAGTCATTGACCCGCTCTGAATTTGTCTTGGTGTAGGATATGAGATGTTGATCTAAACCTAATCTCTCCAATATTGTTTTCTAATTTTCCCAGCAGTTTTTGTTAAATAGTGGATTTTTGTCCCAAAAGTTTAGCTCTTTGGGTTTATCATAGACTGTCTTGCTGACGTCACTTCCCCCAAGTCTGTTCCACTGAACCTCCCTTCTGTCTCTTAGCCAGTACAATATTGTTTTGATGACCCCTGCTTAATAGTATAGTTTAATATCTGGTACTGCTAGGCCACCTTCCTTCACATTTTTTTCATTATTTCCCTTGATATTCTTAATCTTTTTTCTTCCAAATGAACTTTGTTATATTTTTTTTCTAAATCTATAAAAAAGTTTCTTGGTAGTTTGATAGGTATGGCAATAAATAAGTAAATTAATTGGGGTAGAATGGTCATTTTTTTATGTAAGCTCATCCTACCCATGAGCAATCAATGTTTTTCCAGTTGTTTAGATCTAGTTTTAATTGTTTGGAAAGTGTTTAGTAGTTGTGTTCGTATAATTCCTGTGTTTGTTTCGGTAGATAGATTCCTAAGTATTTTATATTGTCTAAGGTGATTTTAAATGGTATTTCTCTTTCTAACTCTTGCTGCTGTGATGTGTTGGAAACATTTAAAACCAAGCAAGTGTTAGAAAAAATTATAAAATGTAAAATAAATAATTTTGATTACATCCAATTAAAAAGTTTTTGTACAAACAAAAACAATGCAACTAAAATCAGAAGAGAAACAACAAACTGGGAAAAAATCTTTATAACAAAAAACTCTGACAAAGGTCTAATTACTCAAATATATAAGGAGCTAAATCAATTGTACAAAAAAAACCAAGCCATTCTCCAATTGATAAATGGGCAAGGGGCATGGATAGGCAATTTTCAGATAAAGAAATCAAAACTATCAATAAGCACATGAGAAAGTGTTCTAAATCTCTAATAATTAGAGAAATGCAAATCAAAAATGACAGCAGGGGAGAATAATGAATGTTGGAGGGGATGTGGCAAAATTGGGGCATTTTGGGCACTGCTAGTGGAGTTGTGAACTGATCCAACCATTCTGGATGGCAATTTGGAACTATGCCCAAAAAATAACTAAAAGATTATCTGCCCTTTGATCTAGCCATACCATTGCTGGGTTTATACCACAAAGAGATCATAGGGAAAAAGACATGTACAAAAATATGTATAGCCTCACTCTTTGTGGTAGCAAAAAACTGGAAAACGAGGATATGCCCTTCAATTGGGGAGTGGCTGAACAAATTGTGGTATATGCTGGTGATGGAATACTATTGTGCTCAAAGGAATAATAAACTGGAAGAATTCCATGTGAAATGGAAAGACCTCCAGGAATTGATGCAGAGTGAAAGGAGCAGAGCCAGAAGAACACTGTACACAGAGACTGATACACTGTGGTACAATTGAATGTAATGGACTTCTGTACTAGCAGCAATGCAATGACCCAGGACAATTCTGAGGGGTTTATGGAAAAGAATGTCATCCATATTCAGAGGAAGAACTGCAGGAGTGGAAACACAGAAGAATAACAATTGCTTGAACACATGGGTTGATGTGGACATGATTTGGGATGTAGACTCTTAACGACCACCCTATAACAATTATCAATAATATGGAAATAGGTCTTGTTTGATGACACATGAAGAAATCAGTGAAAATGTGCAGCAGCTATGAGGTGGGGGCGGGTGTTAGAAGGTGAGGGAAGAGAGAGCAAGAATATGAATCATGTAACCATGGAAAATTTTTTTCTAAAAAAATAAAAAAACTAAATTTAAAAAATCAATAAAAGCTTTCTGTAAAAATAATTGGGTTTACAAAGAGAATTGTATATTCTGTTAATTTGTAAAATGTATGCTACCTATAGCGTAATACGTATAACAAATGTATATACAAATATAAAGGCATACTTGTTTTTGGAGAGCTGAATGTTAAATAACAGCTCTTCACTGCCTGTAAGTGTCTGGTGATTGCCACCTTCTTGTCCTTGAGCCTATTTTCTTTTTGATTAGTTTCTTTGTCTGTTTTCCTAGGTGAACAAGGAGGAAATGATAGCAATATGAAATCAAACTCAGCTTCCCTCATGAATTAAATCAAAATTATGTAAGAAGCTTTTAAGTGGAGAGAGACTTGAGACAAGAAGATCATTTAGGAGGCATTTAGAGTAATCTGGAAGAGACTAGCTAAGCAAAGGGCCTGAATTAACATGGTAGTTGTTTGAATAGAAGATATAAGTTGAAAAGTTGAAGGAAGAAAAGTCAGAATTCATAAACTGAGTAAATATGTGAGGTGAGAGGCAAGAGTCCAGAAGGATACTGAATTAAAAAAAAGAACTTACTCCAAGCACAGCCATGAAAAAAGGAGTGAAAATTAAAAGACAAAGCGCCAAAGGACCGTACTAGCAAGGCATATGAATCAGCAGAGTGGTGCCTTGTTGCAGTTTGTAATGGGAAGGGCATCAAACAGACCACCTAACTGCATTTGGGATCACTGGGATAGTAATACTAACAAAAATAGAGCCAAGTGAAATACAGAAGAAATGCTAAGGTTTGAATATAAGGAAGATGATCCTCACCAGTCATCCACAATGGACATGCAGAAGAAATGGAAAAACATAAGAAAATCCCTAACACAATGAAGAAATATTATGGAACAAGAGAGCCTCATTTATGAAATGCCAAGGGGAGAGAACAACCCAATAATGATTACAAGAATAGAACTCTGGGGAGCCAGGCCTAGAGATGGGAGGTCCAAGGTTCAAATCTGGCCTCAGCCACTTCCAAGCTGTGTGACCCTGGGCAGGTCACTTGACCCCCATTGCCTACCCTTACCGCTCTTCCACCTATAAGTCAATACACAGAAGTTAAGGGTTTAAAATTAAAAAAAAAAATAAAAAAAAAGAATAGAACTCTGGGAATGGATGAAGAACTTCATAAAAGAAATGGGAAGATATTCAGACACTCAAACAGATATGTGAATTTATTAATTTGGGTTTTCCTCTAATGGTGCAAATACTAAGCCTGCCCATCATATGTCACTCTTGTCCATGTCGTAAAAGTTCAACAAAGATGGTCCACTCACTTACATGCTAGAATCATTATCTTGTTTTTGATATTGAAAGAATTCTAATAGATCATACCTTCTGTTTATTTGTTATCCATTGCTTTCATTGGGTGATTAGTCCATCTTTTTTTGGGGTCATTCATTTCCCTCTTGGCATTTTTTGCTATTGTTTCTTCAAAACTTTTGCTACATTTTGAAGCCTGATGACTCCAACAATGTACCCTTCTTTTGTCTCTGTGTGCTACTCATTTTAATTTCTCCCACAATTCACAGTTATAACTGATAGGATATTAATATTAAAAGAGAGACTTTTGTTCCTGGGAGAAGTTTAAAGTTATTAAAAGCTTCAAATGTTTCACATTTAATCTACTCTAGAAGAAGAAACGGGGAGTCATATTAGAATTCTTGAGTCCAAAACCAAAAAACAAAATCTAGAAAATCTTGCCAAAGTAGTGGATACCCAGGAAAACAGAATAGAAGAAATCAGGAGCATTGAGACTTTTAGTGGGACTCCAATTCCTTTTATCTATTCAGGTAGCAACAAAATATGGAAGGAAGAGTTTATAATTGGGTGATAATCACTGATGAGTACTAACCTCAGATAAGCATGGTTAAACATGTTTAAAACACTGATTCCAAAGCTTTCACTTGTTTTAACAGTGGCTGAGAGTTGCCAAGGAAAAGAGAATATACTGTCATAGCTGTAAATCAATCATGACAAACTGAGATAGAGACATTATGACAAAGAGAGTATATAGAATAAATATATAAAATAACGCCTTAGATAATGTTCATTAACCTATTTATTTTTGATGTGCAATGAATGAAAGTGCTCAGCAGAAACATTTAATAACTTTTTTTTCAAATTACCATCTTTTAAAAACTGCTCTTTTCAGAAATGCAGAACATTATAGATACTTCTCAGCTTAATAAGGATCCCTGGGATTTCAGAGGTATTTTACTTCTAAAAAAATTGCTTGGTCATTTGCTTAACTCATTGTTCCTTAAAACATGTGTGAGTTTTATAATATAATCATCATCATTTTAACGTAGTATAATAGAGTCAATGAATGACACCCAGAGATAGCATCCTTGTTTAAACTGTTTTCTTTACCAAAAATGAGCTAGGCTTTGGGAACAGGAACAAAGAAGTTGTTAAAAGCCTGGGAAATCAAACAGGAGGAGAGGGAGACACTCTGTAAGATTATGTAAAAGGTCTAGATATGTTCAGCTAAAGACAACTTGATTTATGTTCTAGAATGCTTTCTATATTTTTATTTTTTAAAAATCCTTACCTTCCATCTTAGAATCAATGCTGAGTATTCATTCCAAGGCAGAAGAGTGATAAGGCTAGGCAATCATAATTTGTCCAGGGTCATACAGCTAGGAAATGTCTGAGGCCAGGCTTGAGCTTGGGACCTGCCTCTATCCACAGAACAACCTAGCCCTGATAAATGAAAGTGCAATAAGTCTTTAAATAGGGTTACACTTGAGATTCTGTATAGCCTTAGGCTACATTTCACTACTTAAAGGGAGGCAGCTGTAATATTGTGGAAAGAACAGTAACTCTGGAGTAAGAAGATAACCTCCATTCAAGTTCTGTTCTAGATGTTTACTTGAATGGGATTTAAGGAAAAATCATTTAACCTTTCTGGGGTTAAGTTTCAGAATTGTAAAATGAAAAAATGGGACCAAACAAAATCTGAGAGTCCATCCTCCGTAATATATCTCACTAGTGAACCCCCTGTGTATCCGAATACTTTCTTCCCCCAGAGTGACATTGTTCTACTAATTATTCTCCTACTTACCTGACCATCCTCTCTCAAGACTCCTCTACTAAATCATCATCTGTGTCCTGATCTCTATGCAAAAAGCCAATCCTGCATCACTGGCACACGTATTGCATATCTAGATGACATGATGGACAGAATGGGAGTTAAACTGAGGAAAATTTGATTCCAATCACTACCTCAAATATTTATTAGCTATATGACCTTGTCTATGTCATTTAACTTCTTTTTGCCTCAGGTTCCTACTCTGGAAAATGAGATTTGGACTCTAAGATCATCTTCAGTTCATGATACTATGATCTCTACTTAGATTTCCATATGCATCTCAAAGCCAGTCTGTCCAAAATGGAATGACCAACTTTTCCCTTAAAAACTCTCCCTTTCCAAACGTCTTTATTATTGTTGAGGACACTACTATCTTTTTAGTCATAGATGATCACAATCTTGGCATCATCCCGGACTGATGCTTCCCTATCAATCCCTCCCCGTATCCAATTGTTTGCCAAATATATCCCTTTCCAACCTGTCTTGCATCTGTCCCCTTAATTCCCCTAATATAGCTTTTACTTTGTCCAGATCTTCATCAGCTGTCACTTGGATTACTCTAATTCCAGCTTCTAGTATCTTCTCCAACCATGCTTGACACAACTGCTAAAATAATATTTCTAAAGAACAAGAGTAATCAAAGCACTACCCTGCTCAAGAATTTTTAAGGGTTCCCTATGCCTTCTGGGGAAAAAATGCCAAATCTTGTTTGGAATAAAAAAAACATTAAAAATAACCCAGAAGCCTAACCTTCAGATTCATTTTCCATTATCTCCCAGAGCATTCTATTTATCATCTCCATATCTCTGCCCAACTTCCTCTCATCCCCAATCTGAGATGCACTCTATCCATATTTCTGGCTCTGAGAATTCCTGGCTACCTTAAAAGCTCAGCTGTGTCACCTGCTCTGGGGAGTCTTTCAAGAACTCATTACTTCATAGTTATCTATCCCACTTAAAATATATGCAAAAAGATATGAATGTAAATATACATATACACAGATATATATATATATACATATATAAATATGTATATATATATATATATAGTTTTATTTACAGGTTGTGTTTCCAAGCAGATTGTAAAATCTGGATTGTTTTTGTTTTCTAATTGTACTTCTAATGCCTAGCACAATGACTTGCACATTATAGATGCTTAGGGTTGGATTGGATTGGATTGGATTGGATTTTCCTTAATATGATGCAGCCTGTTTATAATCATCATGTATTTTTTCATTACCTGTAATTGTGATTCTCCTGTGATATAAGGATATATGAGTCACAGTTAACATGATTTCACTGGAATAATTTTCATTTTTAAAAATATGGGGGAAAGAGTAGTTTGCAATCATTAAAAGTTATTTACCAATTTCTTCAGTATGATTCACCTCAATCTCACTCACCTAAGCACAGGACCATGAAAAGAATTATGAACTCAGTGAGTCACCTCTCTTACTGTATGCCATAACTTGGCATATATGAATGTTTCATTTTATTTTCCCTGTGCTAGTCAAAGATGCTCAAGAAATATTTAACTAGATTATGTGTGTATTCATATGTGTGTTTGTTTCTCTCTGTGTGTAAATATGCCTACTATTTTATAATGGCCACATCACATAACTACTATTAGGTAATGATTTATTTATGAACCAATTTATGTTTCTTTGAAATAATAATTTGACACAGAATTTCTACCAAATGACATTAAGTTTTCTCCCTCTGGAAAATTTTCACTTTATATGTATTCAAGAATCATTGTGGAAAGCTGATTTAAAATAATTAAAGCTGACATCATAGGAAACAGGGAATACAAATTAGCAAACTGGTGAGGATAGAGTTTATTTCACTTCAGTCATTTTCAATTGTATCAGACCCTTCTTGACCCTATTTGGAGTTTTCTTGGCAAAGATACTGGAGTATGCCATTTCTTTCCCCAACTTATTTTACAGACAAGGAACTGAGGCAGAGTTAAGTAACGGGCCCAGGATCACACAGCAAGAAAATGTCTGAGACCAAATTTGAACTCACAAAGATGAGTCTTCCTGACTCCAGGCCTGACACTCTATCCAACGTGCCACCTAGCTGCCCCTTTTGTCTCACAGCATTCTGAAAATAATTTAACTTGCTGACAAGTACATGCCTTGATTATAAAGGTTTATTTCAAGAAGCTGTTTAACAGATCTTATCCTCCTTTATTCAAGTGAAATATCAAACTTTTTTATATATCCAAATATATCATTATTTACTTGTGGACAATAATCACCTTTAGTCAAATTAGACAATCTACAGATTGGAGAAGCTCTTCATTCTCCACTACTGCAGATGCTTTGTTAAGTTTTCAGCAGTGATTAAACTGATCCTTCCAATTCCAAGAATTAAAAAAATTAGCTTTTGATGCTGCCATGAAAATTATTTTTTTTTGTGAATTTGGTGAGCATCAATGTCATAACCTTACTTCTTTATTCCCTTGGCAATGGTGCCAAGGTTGGAATGAAACCTCGAGTGTACCATTTCATGACTCTTAATGTTAATGACTCTGCTTGTATTGGAGATCACAATTGCATTACAGATATTTTATGCCCAAGTCAATATTCCCAACTCTGCCTTACTTCCCTCTGTTTCTGGCACACATTTGTAGGAAGTGCAACCCACATGAAAGCACAGCACTTGCTTTTGTTTTATGTTCCCTAAAGTGTTTTGAGCTCTGACTAGTGTCAGATGAACAGCAATAAAATAAATTTTGAGGGGAGAAAAAGCAAAGTAGAATCTACACTCAGTTACTAAGAAGCTTTGGGGAATTGGAAAAGGAATTAAAGTACGGTTTAGGGATTTCTTTTTTTTTCCTCTTCTCTAGCTCCTCTGTGAAATTTATTGAAAAATAAATAAATAAAAGGAAGGAGAAAATCAACTTGTTTTGGTATTGCTTTCTTAGTCTGTGCTATGTATATAACACAAAAAATACACTTACAGGCTTCAGGCTTTCAACTGCCCTCCCCCCGCCCCCACTAAGCTCAATGTCAGCTTCTATTCAATTTATTTTTTTCAGGACCACTTAGAGGTAGACATGAGAGAGGAGGCAGAAATATATCTCAAAAGCTCTCTGACACTGTGACCTCTCTTTGAGGGTCTTGACTCAATCAACAGGGAATGACTGTATATTCTCAAAACTGAATTGGTGGGAATGGGAAGAATAGGTTTAAAGCCAAACTATGAAGTTCCACTAGATCTGCTTTACTGATAACAACACACTAAGAGGAATACCCAAACTTCCCTTATTTCTTTCTTCAGCCAAAATAACCAGACAATTCTATCACTATGTGTTACTGTAGCAAACCTCAACCCCTTGAGAGTACCCTCAAAACTTGGCTTCATGCTAACCTCACTTGGCTGTCTTTATAGCCACATTTGATAAGTTTCATGTGGCCTAGTTCATCTAAAATTCTTGACCCATTAAGGTTTTTACTAAAAGGATATTACATCCTGATGTCTGGACCCAAAACTCCATTTCCAGTTCCAGAATGTACCCCTTGAATCAACTAAAACAAGAATGAATTGACAATGATTTTTTTGTCTGAATGATCCAGTTAGTCATAGTCTTGTTTCCTCAATATACAGAGCATAGCCCATTAGTTAGGATGATTCCAAGTCAGGCTGTATAAATATCCCTATGAGGCAAGTTTTTTTTTTTAATTAAGTTTTTCATTCAACAAACAAGTGTCCAAAAAAGTTCAGTTTCCAAGGGCTGAATAACTATCAACACTATCCTACAAATCTTTATCACATTGATTTCATCCTTTAGAACTACTAATACTTTTAGTCATGATGTTTTTTCTATTTGTTGCTTACATATTAATTAGTCTGATCTTCCTAAATGGATTACATAGCATAGTTTTTGAGTATAATTAGTTTGTCTAATGTGGAGCCTGCTAGGTCCCCTTTTTACATGATCAGGATATCTTCCTTTAATTGGCTGCATGTCTTTTTAAAAGAGATGAGACTGAGCTAGTTACTCTCTTTCCACCATCTTTCAACCACTTTTTCTAGTCATTGCTAACTTCTATGTCCCAGGATGACACCATAAACTGAATTGGTGAAAAGCAAAGTATTTCCTTCTCTGTATGCTTCCTTTTTATCTCTGGCTCATAGAAATGGGCCTAGAGATCTTTTTTTACTATATTGTCCTCAGATACCATGGGAGATCCATAGGGACTTGAAAATCAAGTCACAGTGACTTTGGAGTCAAGATTAAAGGCCAAGTGGTGTAGCCAGTCCATTTGGCATAGAAGCCTTTAGAAACTAGGGTGCCTGAGTTTTTTAACTTAAGCCTGGGTTTTGAACTTAAGTATATTAGTATGTTTTATGGGAACCAAACTAAGATACAAATCAAATCACTTTCCCCTCCTGAATGAGTAAAACAAAGTAGAGAGGGATTATTTCTTCCATGTGTTATGGGGATATTAAATTTGTGTGTTAGTTATTAAACATTGTTAAGTAAATATTCCCCTTTTAATAGTTCTACAGTGTTAAACAAGTATCTCAATAATAAATGCAATTCTTTATACTTGTAGTTCTCAAAGTGACTAGCAAAGGAGAGGATACATAGTAGATATCTAATAAGTACATCTGGTTGGATCTTGGAAAAACAATCAGTATTTTGTAAATGGCCAGAATATCAAAGTCTGTTAAAGATTTTATTTAAAATGATGATACCATACTAAGTGAACAAAAGATGAAAAGAGAAGAGCCTAAGAAAGGATATTTTAACCAGAAGGACTTTTGAAAGATCAGAGAGAAAAGACACATTTTTTCTAAATGAGATTATTAAATGACTTCTTAAGTATGCTATTTGGTGACTGGAGGTGAGGGGCAGGACAGACGAAGGAGGGAAAAGCTGAAATGGTCTACATCAGTTGGCTAAAGCATAAAGGATATGGAGCTGTTTTATAAAAATTTTGTCAGGGCAATATTTTATGATATGACTGAAGATCATCTTTTTATTTTATTTAATTAAAAACTGAGCTTCTCTATCCAGGCTAGAACTATAGTGGCCCAATCCTACTAATAATTGGCATGGAAGTTTTGGCATGCTCTGCTATAAACCTCTACTAGAATATTCCTCTTTAAGTAACTTAATGTCCCCTACCTCCCAGAAACTCATCATAGAAATGCCAGACAGCACAACTATCTGGTGACTTTGTTGTTCAAAACTCTTCAGCTCAAGTGATCCATCAACCTCAGTCTATCCAGTACAGGGATTGCATGTATAAATATCTATGCTCATTGCATATAAACCATCTTAGACTATTAGACTTCTATTTTTAATAGAAATTTAATATTTCTTTTATTATGTTTCAATTACAGTAGAAACAATTTTTAACAATTGCTTTCTGACTTTTTTCAATTCAAATTCTCAATCGCCTCTTCCTTCCCCTCTCCATAGGCAGCAAGCAATATAATATAGTTTATTCCAGTATTGTCATGTTATACAAATTTCCCTATCCCTCATTTTGTGAAAGAAGACATATATAACATGTGAGGAAAAAAAAAACTCATGAGGCAAACAAGGCAAGAAATAGCATGGTTGAATCAGTATTCCTATTTTGACAGTCTTTTATGGTTGAGGGTAGCATTTATCATGATGTGTCTTTTGTGGTTATCTTGGGTCTTTGCATTACTTACTGATAATAGTTTAGTATTTCACAGTTGATCATTACACAACATTTCTATTACTATACACAGTGTTTTTCTGGTTCTGCTCATTTCACTTTGCATCACTTAATAGAAATCTTTCCAAGTTTTCTATTTTTTTCTGAAATAATCCAATTTGTCATTTCTAATGGCACAATGGTATTCTATTACAATATACCACAGCTTATTCTACCATTCTCTAATTGATGAACATCCCTTTAGTTTCTAATTTTTGCCACCACAGAGTTAGCTTCTATAAATATTTTTATACATGTAGGCCCCTTTTCCCTTCTCTATGATCTTTTTGGAATATAGACCTAATAACGGTATTGCTGGGTAAAAGGGTATGTACAGTTTTATAGCCTTTTGGGCATAACTCCAATTTTTTACCCAGAATGGTGATATCACTATATACCTCTGCCAGTATTGTATTAATGTTCCAATTTTCCCTCATCCTCTGCAGCATTTATCATTTTCCTTTTATGTCATATTAGCCAAATTGATAAGTGTAAGGTGGTTACTCAAAGGTGTTTTAATTTGAATTTCTCTAATAAATAATTATTTAGAGCATTTTTTAAATTTAAACATTTATTAATATTTATTTTTAACATGGTTACATGATTCATGCTCCTGTTTTCCCCTTCACCCCCCAATCCCCCCACCCATGGCCGATGCACATTTCCACTGGTTTTGTCATGTGCCCTTGATCAAGACCTATTTCCAAACTGTTGGTAGTTGCATTGGTATGGTCTTTTCGACTCTACATCCCCAATCATGTCCACCCCGACCCATGCGTTCAAGCAGTTGTTTATCTTCTATGTTTCCTCTCCTGCAGATCTTCCTCTGAATGTGGGTAGCATCTTTACCATAAATCCCTCAGAGCTGTCCTGGGTCATTGCATTGCTGCTGGTACAGAAGCCCATTACATTCGATTTTACCACAGTATATCAGTCTCTGTGTACANATCTATTTCCTTCTTGAGCTCTGCCAGTTTCTCCTTTATGAATTTGGATGCTGTGCCACTTGGTGCATATATATTGAGCAGTGTTATTTTCTCATTGTTTATACTGCCTTTAATCAGGATGTAATGGCCTTCCCTGTCTTTTTTAATCATATCTATTTTTACTTTGGCTTTGTCAGAAATCATAATAGCCACTCCTTCCTTCTTTTTCTCATTTGATGCCCAAAAGATTTTGCTCAAGCCCTGAACCTTAAACTTGTGTATGTCCACCAGTCTCATATGTGTTTCTTATAGACAACATATGGTAGGATTTTGGTTTATAATCCACGCTGCTATTTGCTTCCGTTTTATGGGCGATTTCATCCCATTCACATTCAGAGTTATAATCATCAGTTGTGGATTTGCTGACATTTTCGTATCCTCCCCTATTCCTAACCCCTTTTTCTTATACTATTTCCTTTTAAACCAGTGGTTTGCTATTAAGCTGCTATCCCTTATCCCCTCCCTTGATTAACTTCCCTTTTTACTTCCTCTTTTATTTCCCCCCCTTTTGTTTTTAAAGGCCTTATGAATTCCTTCCCCCTTCCTCTCCCCTCTCTTTTTTATGACCTCCCCACTCCCCTGCTCCTCTTGGTTTATCCCTTCTGACTTTCTCAGAAGGGTTAGATAAGAGTTTTGTGTCCCAATGGATAGTATAGCTACTCTTCCCGCTCCGGGTTGATTACACTGAGAGTAAGGTTTGATTATTACCTCTTAATGCTCTCTTCCCTCTCCTTATAATAGTATTTGTCCCCTCTCCTTCCCATGCCCTCTTTGTGTGTAATAGAATATTCTATTTTTCTTATTCACTCAAGTTTCTCTTGGTGTCCCCTACTATTCACCCCCTCTTTCCCATTCCCCATGTCATCATAGATTATTTAGTGTTCCACCCTCACCCTGTGAATTATTCTTATGATTACTATAATAGTGAATACTATAATAGTGAATAGAGTTCACTACAGAGAATTATACATAACATTTCTCTACATAGGAATACAGATAATTAGATCTTACTGAGGCTCTTAAAAAGGCAAATTTAAAAATTATAAGTTTTCTTTCTTTCCCCTCTGTTTCTTATTGACCTTTTCAGGTTTCTCTCAATTTTTGTGGTTGGATATCAATCTTTCCATTTAGCCCTGGTCTTTTCTGTGCAAATACTTGGAATTCTTCAATTTTCTTGAATGCCCATACTTTCCCCTGGAAATATATAGTCAATTTTGATGGGTAGTTGATCCGTGGTTGCAGGTCCAGCTCTCTTGCCTTTCTGAATATCGTATTCCAAGCCTTACAGTCTTTTAGCGTGGAGCCTGCCAGATCCTGTGTGATCCTGATTGGTGTTCCTTGATATTTGAATTGTTTCTGGCTTCTTGTAAGATTTTTTCTTTTGCTTGAAAGCTCTTGAATTTGGCGATTATATTCCTGGGCGTTTTCTTATCTGGATCAAATGTTGTGGGTGTTCTATGGATCCTTTCAATGTCTATATTGCCCTCTTGTTGTAGGACTTCAGGGCAATTTTGCTGAATAATTTCTTTTAGTATGGTGTCCAGGTTTCTATTAATTTCTGGTTTTTCTGGAAGACCAATTATTCTCAAATTGTCTCTTCTAGACCAGTTTTCTTGGTCTGTCACTCTCTCATTGAGATATTTCATGTTTCCTTCTATTTTTTCAGTCTTTTGACTTTGTTTTATTTGTTCTTGTTGTCTTGAGAGATCATTACCTTCTACTTGCTCAATTCTAGCCTTTAGGGATTGGTTTTTGGCTATAATATTTCGGTTTTCCGCTATGATCTTTTGGTTTTCGGTTATAATCTTTTGGTTTTCAGCTATAATCTTCTGGTTTTCCTTTTCACTCTGGTTATTTCTGGTGTTCAATTTGCTTATCAGTTCATTTGATTTCTGAGCCTCACTTTCCAATTGCAAAATTCTACCTTTTAGACTGTTATTTTCTTGCCAGATCTCTTCCATTTTCCTCAAAATCTCAGTTTTGAACTCTTCCATAGTTTGTTACCCATTTTCCTTATTTTAGGTGTGTCCGGATGTTTGTTTGTTCTCCTCCTCTGTTTGCTTGGTTGTCTGGATTTTCTCTGTGTGAAAGTTGTTGAGTGTTAAAGAGTTTTTTTTCTTGTTCTTAATCTTTCTCTTCTGAACTTCTTGAGTCTGGGTAGCCATCATTAGCCCAGCAGCTTCTCAGCTTTATCCTCGCGCTCAGGGTCTGTCCACGGTCTTTTGGCTCCTGAGATATGAGGTCTGGTTTTTTCCAAGGTCAAGCCCCCTGGTCAACCCCCTTGCTTGATCCTCTGCAGGAGGTTCCTTTACAAGTCTCAGGGCGCTGCTTCCACAGTCGTATACCCGTCTGCACTGGTTCCCCACTCAGGGTTTCAGAGCTTTAGCTCATGGCTGTGTCTGCCTCCACCCATGCCTCTGCTGTACCTGGGCTCTGAGCCTGCGCTCTGCGCCCTGGGCCCACCCTCTGCACCCTGCGCCCGTCCTCTGTGCCCACGCTCAGAGTTCGTGTGTGTTCTTTAGCTTTTTGGGGTCCCAAATCTTGCTGCTCTCAGGAACAGTCCCTGGAGCTGCCAATGACTCGATGGGTGTCCCAAACTTGCTCTATTTCTTTTTAGCTGGCTTCAGAGCTATAGGTGGTGTGTGTGGTGGGGGTGGGGTGGTTGCTCAGGCCGCGATTTAGTGAGAGCTATTTCACCCCTTTATAGCATGGAAATGCCCTGATTCCACGTACCTTCCACTCTGTACCCTGTTGTGGGGTTCCTCTGTTCGTCTGGACTTGTTTTTATGTCCCCTTGAGGAGTTTTGAGTGTTTAGGTCAGGAAAGGTTAAGAGCTGCTTTTTACTCTGCCGCCATCTTAACCCGGACCTATTTAGAGCATTTTATATGACTATAATTTTAATTTCTTCACCTGAGAATTGCTTGTTCAAATCTTTTGAGATTTTACTGAACTTTAAAAGATTTCTGAAGAAGAAATATTCTCTTCTAATATTTAATATATATTCTTTCAGTAAATGCTTCTAATTATATACCTAAAATCTTATTGATATCTTTTAATTACTCAAACTCCATCTATGTACTTAACAGCATATCAATCATTATGAAGTCTTAAAAGATTATGAAGCATTTCTTATGAAACTGAATAACTTAGATGCTCAAGTGTCAAGATCTATTTATCATCTCTGATAATCTGATAAGGACAGTTTAGTTGATAAGGAGATAACTGGACACTGAACATCTTTTATCTCATGCTTCCAGCTCTGTCTCCCAGAGCATGAAGTTTATTATATATAATTCAATACTCATTTCACACAAAAGAACCCCCCCAAAACTTTGCAGATGTGCAGAAGTTATAAATTATGTCATATCAAAACACAAACATTGGCTTCAGAATAGAACAAGGCCAAGGCTGAATTTTGACTGGGCTCTTATCAGAAAGCCAAGTCAGGCAATATCCCTCTCAGGGTTGAATTGCCCCTGCTAAATTTTGGCCTTGGCTATATCAGGCAGCTACATTCCTAGTCAAAGAGGGAAGAATGTTTAACTTCTGGTTAGCTAGGAACTTAAAGCTTTACAATAAGGCCACAATACTTTTCAACAAGAAATTACAAGGATCACAAAAGGGGTCAAAAGAGGAGTCTCAGATTTTTATCTGTTCTCTTATTGGCTTCCCACACTCAAGGATTTGAATTTCATTACTGCTGCTAATAAACAGCAAAACTTTAAAGGAAAAATATGAGTTTCTGAAATAAACCTTCTTAAGGACTGATATCTGAGAACTGGATTCAGAACTATGATTTAAAGAATAAGAATAAAGAATCTTTACCTTTCAACAGAAAGAGGTAGGGAAACAGCTGCCTATATATATCTGCCAAGTTGGAAATCATTTAGAATGGCAACTCATGGGTGGGGGGAAGGATAGTAATAGAGATATCTAAAACTTACAAGAGATAAAATTCAGGATATAATTTTAGTAAGTAGAATACTGAGTCAAATAAAATAGGATAAAATCTAATAAAGAACTATGTGAAATTTTATAGTTGGAACCAAAATATTTTAGATATAAAAAGATAGAGTACATTTGTCTTGATAGCAGTTCATTTGGAAAAAAAAATGATATGATGTCTTCAGTGAATTCTAAGCTGAATACAAGTTAAAAGTATGGTAGACAATAAAATAATCACAATGCATTAAAAGCTTTACAGTATCAAAGAGAAGGTGGTAGCCACCTTTATATACTAAGTGCCCTCATGACTTAATATCAGGTATCAGGTCAGTCTTACGAACAGCGATAAAGGGTCAACAGTGAAAAGCTGGAGGTGGTCTAGATGAGGGTGACAAAAATGGTGAAGGCTTCAAGCAAACACAGAAGGAGAAAAGGAAAGGTCATAAACATTAGTTATGCACCTAGATTGTACTAAGTGCTATTCAGATATCTCAGTTAACCTTCCTAAGGTACTATTCTGATCTTTATATTACAGTGGGAGAAACTGAGTCAGATAGAGGTCAAATTTCTTGGTCAGAGTTGCACAGCTAATAAGTGTTTAAGGCCATATTTTAACCAAATTTAACCATATTTCAAACTCCATGCCCAGCTCTTGATCCTGAACTCTATCTATTGTACCACCTAGCTGCTGCCATAGAAGAATCAGTTAATAAACTGGAGATGTTTAGCATAGGACAATAGATCTCTTTAATATTTGAATGTCTTTCATGTGAAAGAAATCCTAAAAGGCAGAAATAGGAACAGTGGGTAGAATTGTCTAATAGACCAAAATTTCCAGCAACTAAATTAATATAAATATGGAATGGGCTGTTTTGGGAAGTGGTATGTTCTTCTTCAGAACGATTGCATGATCACTTATTTTACAACATGTTGTAGAAGGGATATTTTTTTCATATATCTATTAAACTAAATGAGAAGACTTTCAACTCTGAAATTCTATAATTCTTAATCCCTACTTTAGAAAACCTAACCCTGTTCTCAAACATATATTTTTTATTTTAGTAACAAATTTCCACACAAGTTTTCTGACGTCATGATTCAAATTATCTCACTTCCTCCTTCCTTCTCCCCTCCTGGAGCTGGCAAGCAATTCAATCTGTTTTATACATGTATTATCAAATAAAACATATTTGCATATTATTCAGTTTGTGAATAATCTTATGAAACCTGAACCCCAAAACAAATACCCTAATAAACAACTGATAAACCATATGTTTTCTTCTGCATTCCTATTACAAAAGTTCTTTCTCTAAAGGTAGTTAATATTCTTTTCCATAAGTCCCTCGCAATTGCCCTGGATCATAGTATTTGTGTTAGTAGCAAAGTCTATCACATTTGATAGTTCCACACTATTGCAGTTACTATGTACAAGGTTTTCCTGGTACTTCTTATTTCACTCTGTGTCAGTTCATTTGGGCTTTCCAGGTCTTTCTAAAATCATTCTATTCATCATTCCTCATAGCACAATAGTATTCTATCACCATCATATATCACGATTTGTTTAGCCATTCCCCAATTGATGGACATCTCCTTAGTTTCCAATTCTTTGCCTCCACAAAAAGAGTAGCTATAAATATTTTTGTAAAAACAGGTCATTTACCATTTTAAAAACTCTCTTTGGGATGCAAACCTAGTAGTGGTATTGCTGGATCTTTTTCAGCCCTTTGAGCATAATTCCAAATTACCCTCCACAATGGTTGGCTCAGTCCACAATTCCACCAACAATGCATTGTTGTCCTAATTTGGCCATATTTCCTCCAACTTTTATCATTTTCCTTTAGTGTTATATTGGACATTTGATAGGTGTGAGGTGGTACCTCAGAATGTTTTAATTTGCATTCCTTTAATAAAGAGTGATATAGAACATTTTTATATGATTATTGATAGCTTTGATTTCTTCATCTGAAAACTGCCTATTCATATCCTTTATGATCATTTATCAATTGGGGAATAATTTAGATTCCTATGAATTTCATTAAGTTCTTTATATATTTAAGAAATGAAAACTTTTCAGAGAAATTGGCTATAAAAACTTTTCTCTGTTCTTTCCTTTCTAATCATGGTTGTATTGGTTTTGTTTGGACAAAAATCTTTTAATTTAATATAATCAAAATTATTTACTTTACATTTTATAATGTTCTCTAACTCTCATTTGGTCATAAATTCTTACCTTCCCCATAGATCTGACAGGTAAACTATTCTGTATATCCCAAATTCACTTATAGTACCAAATTTATAATTAAATCATATGTCTATTTTGACCTTATCTTGATATAGGCTCTAAGATATTGATCTTAACCTAATTTTTGCCATATTCTTTTCCAATTTTCCCAGAAGCTTTTGTCAAAAAGTGAGTCCTTATCCCAAAACCTGGGATCTAGTGTTTGACACTAGATCACTGAGGTCATTTACCCCTAATCTATTCCATTGATACATCCTTCTATTTCTTAGCCAATAACATATTGTTTGGATAATTACTGTGTGATATTACAGTTTAAAATCTAGTACTGTTAGGTCACCATCCTTCACATTTTCTTCCACCTGTCATATTTGATTTTTTAAAGAACATTTTGAGTTTGTCCAGTGCCTGAGAATAATTCCCATTTTTCTTTGATGTTTTGCATTTGGTTGCTTGGATCTCACTGTCTCCTGTTGACTCTGTGCCATGCTTTTTATCTCTATAGAAATTTTCTAGGGTTTGGTGTTTCTCTTGCTGTTTGCTCATTTTATCAACCTTTTTTGCTTGTGGATTGGGAGTTCTAAAAGCTGATGATAATTCCTCCTCTGCTGATGGCTTTCAGGAGTCAGCACACTGACCTATTTTGCCCTGGGGTGAAGGGCTCCACTACAGATCAGGCTTGAAAGGGACAAGGGCTATGGATTTTCTTGCCTCAGAAACTGGTGGTAGTGCCTGGGGCTGGTGCCAGGGCCTGGGACTTTGAGGGACAGACAGGTATGGAGTATTGGATGTTCTGTTGTTGGTGTAGTCAGGGTCCCAGGATCCCAAAGTTGGCCTATTCCCAGGCTTGGAACCTGATGCAGTAGGTGTAGGGATGGGAGGTCAGCACTCCTCTGTGTGCAGTTTTGCTTCCAGTTCCCTTTAACCCTTGAAAATCAACTCTCTGTGCATACCTTTCAAGTTGTGTCCAGCAGAAGAGCCCCCATATTTAATCTTGGTATTGGTTTTTGACTCCTGTCATTTTGAGGACTTTTGAAAGATTGATTTGGAATAATTCACAGAGCATTTTCAGGTTTCACTGCTACTAAGCCACCATCTTGACTCTGCCCCCCACTATGTTTTTTAAATCACCTGCTTACCTCCTCCATTTGCCATTCTCTAATGAAACCTATTTATTATTATGTAACCAAAAACCATCTGTGTTCTCCTCCCACATCAGAGGTTTATAATATTGATCCATGCTTTGGGTTTTCTTTTAATGATAGTATGGTGTGGGTGTGTGGGTGTGAGTATGTATACACATATATATGTATACATATATAATATTTATCATCATGGTCATCAGATTAACATAAGGAAGAATTATAATCATGAGTATTCTAAAACAAAAAACGATCTTTTTTTGTAATGGGTTGACCATAAAATACCTATAAACTCAAAAATGGCTAGATGCTTGTAGTTATGTCATAGTAATTATTATTTATTTATAGATTGAACAAGAATGCTTCTCATTTACTTCCAACCAGGAAAACTTTATTCTGTGATCTGCAATCCTATGCAGAGTTTAAAATTGTTTTTTTTTTTTATCCTCTATACCCAGTGGCAGACTTTCCTTTGGAATTCAGCCACAGTCTCAGAAGTCAGAATTCTCATTTTATAGTCCTTTTCCTTATCAGGTTCCAACCCTCTATAGTTGCATAGAATCAAACCTTTTTCCATTTTTTTCAGAATATTGCCTCCTCAATTGTCTCAATCTTCAACTTTACCCTATCCACTTGCTCGTTCTCTCTTGAATTCATCCATGTTCAAGTCTTCTCAATCTTTAAAAATCTTCATTAGATCATCCTATATCCCAAAGATATTTACCCTTTTTACCCTTTCTCAAGTGAACTCTTAAAACATCATCTAAGTATACTGACTTCACTTTCTCTCATTTCATTCACTGCTTCACAATTTGCTTTCAGTCTTTGGACATCATAATTCAACCAAACCTGCTTTCTCTAAAGTTACTGATAAGAACTGATTGAGTATAGTGAATAGACCCAGGAGAATAATGTATATAATAACAATCACCTTTTAAAGACAAACTATTTTGAAACATTTTAAAACTCTGATCAACACATTGACTAATTATAATTCCAAAGAATACATAGTTAAATTACTGCCCACCTGTTGACAGGAACATTATACACTCAGTATGTAGACAGAGATATTTATAAAAATATGTACAATATAATAATTTTTATTTCACTATGTATATTTATTACAAGTTTTGTTTTACTTTTCTTTTTCCCAGTTTTAGAGAAGGAAAGTCTTAGAGGGAGAGGAAAAATATTTTATTAATTGATAACAAAATTAAATTTAAAAAATCAACTTCCAATGATTACTTCAATGCCAAATGTGAAGGCTTTTTCTCAGTTCTAAATATTCTTTACATTTTTAAAGTTAGCATTTATATAGAACAGTAAAGTTTTCAAAGTGTCTTGTTTATGTTATCACAGTTGGTTCTTATAACAGCCTAAAAAAGTAGGTCCTATTTTAGATCCATTTTATATAGGAGAAAGCTGAAGTTGAGAGAGATTAAGCAACTTAGCCAAAATCACATAAATAAGAAGTCTCTGAGTCAGGATTGGAAAGCAAGTCTTCCTGACCAATTCTAGCATTCTATTCTCTGAAAAGAGGCAGCCAGATGGTATGGTATATAGCATAGTGGACTTAGATTCTGTTAGACTTGGTTTTAAATCAGGCCTTAGACAATTTTTAGTTGTGTGAACTTGAACAAGTCATCTAACCTTTTCTGTCTCGGTTTCCTTATCTTTAAAATGGAGACAATAATAGTATCTACCTTAGGGTTATAGTATTGACCAAATGAGATAACCTATGTAAAGGATTTTACAAACTTTAAAACATTATATAAATGCAATTATTATTATTATTATCCATTAAAATATCTTGCTGCCTTTTTATTTTTAGCATTTGTCATTTTTGACCCCCACCTCTCCTCCTGGATGGATACCCTTTCCTTCCTTGGTTTTCAAGACTCTACTCTCTCTTGATTGTCCTCTTACCTATCTGACTCCTTCTAATCTTGGCATTTACTTGAATTCTTCTCTCTCCATCTCTCCACATCCAAATCAGTTGCCAAATCTTATTTTTGCTTTCAAAATATTTCTTGCATTTAGCCACTTTCTGCACTCAAAAAGCTACCACTTAGTTCAGGTCTTCACCACCTCTTTCCTAGATTGCTAGAAGAGATTATTAATTTGTCTTCCTTTTTTAAAAACTTTCAGCACTCTAATGCATCCTATATAATGCTGCCAAAATAATTTCTTTAAGCATGAGAATAACCAGGTGATTCCTCAACATAATCAATTCCTGTTAGTTTCCTATTGCTTCTAGAATAAAAGGTAAATTCAATTTAGCTTTTAACTCCTTTCCAATCTGTCTTCAATCTACCTTCACAGACTTACTATGCATTATTTCCCACTCTGTACTCTGCAATCCAGCCAAACTGGCTTTCTGTTTCTACTGTCCTCCATTCAAAACACTCCATTTCCTTCTCTTTGAGTTTTCACAAGCCATCCTCCATGCCTAGAATTCACTCTATTCTTACTTCTGCTTCAGACCCCTTCTCTTCCTTTACATGTAGCTCAGGTATGATTGCATGAACTTTGTCCTGATACTCCCAACTTTGGTAGCCTACCTGCCAAACTATATTTTATTTAGCTGTTTCGTGAAGCTCTATAGATTAATATTTAATAATATATATAGTTCATATACATATAAACTTTATATTTATGTATACAAATATATTACTTTATATTTATGCTATATAGATATTTTATATGTTCTTGTTTCATCCATTACAATGTAATCTCATTTTAGCCAGGGATTGTTTCATTTTTTTAATAAATACTTGTATTACTAGTACCTAGCCACATAATAGGTACTTAAATTTTTTTTAAATTTATTGATTAAATAAGTAATTTTACTGTTGTGGCTTTAAGTTTTGTGATCTTTAAACAAACAAGAATAACTGGATATACCACTAGAATAACTAAAAAACAATTATATTGACATTCCCACTCTAAGTAAAATCAGATATGAAAAAGTTAAATGGAATGATAGCAAATGACTAGAGATATAAGTACAGCTTAAATAATAAATTTCTACATGGTGAATGAATAAAAGAAGAAGTCAGAGAAACAATTATATTAAACAAAATAAAACTGGGACAATGTAACAAAATAAATGGGACTAGGCTAAATAATCTTAGTTGTATAGTTCCGACAATACAAATTTTCCAAATAGACAAGGATAGGATTAATGTGTAAAGGGACTCCTTCCTCCCAAGATCTTGAACTTTCTGCTTTTCTGAGTCAGTCCTAGGAGCATGACCAGGAAGTAAGGGTTATGGGCCCGAATCAGAGAGACTTTGATTGCTTCCTGAGATGTGATAGACCAGTGCACAGGGAAAGGAAATGATGTGGAAAAAGAGGATTATTATAAAAAAGGGACCATAGAGGAGAAGGGGGCTGCAGTCTTTTGCTGGGGGTCTTTCTGGAATTCAGTATTGGTGGCTCTGGCAGAAGACACTCTCATTGACTGGTAAGATTAGGGTCGTAGGCTAGTTTTAGTTTTATAGCTTTTTGAGTGTAGTTGCAAATTATTCTCTATAGTAGCTAGATCAATGTTCAATTCCACCAATAGTGCCTTGCTGCACTGTTTTTCAACATCACTTATTATATGACATTGCCTCCAACATTTCTTATTTTCTTTTTCTGGTCATGTTATCCAACATAGGATAGATAACTTTTTTATCCCCTTCACATTTCTCTACTTTATTGTTTCTTCTCTATTTTGTAAATAAATTTCTGATGAGATATAATAAATATTGGCAACCACATCATTTCATAAAATTTTTATCCAACCATTAATTTTCCCCTTTATACTAGTTAATATTCATTGTAGATTGAGTTTGCTAATGGTTTAAAAATATGCTATTTATCATTTTTAGGAAGTCTGAAATTATTTAAAATGAAATTTCTATTTCTATGCATTACTGTAGTACTTTGTTGCTAACATAGAAATACTGATTCATGTGACATTTTGTTATATCCTGCAACTTTACTAAGTTGTTAATTGCTTCAGCTAGTATTTTTTATTAATTCTATTAGTACATCATCATAATATCTGAAACATTTCTAGTTTTGTTTCCTCATTTCCTATTCTAATTCCTTTAATTTCTTTTTCTTCCCTTATTGCTATAACTAGTATTTCTTATAACATATTGAATAATTGTGATATAATGGACATCTTTCCTTCACTCTGTTTTGGGGAGACAAATTTATTTCCGTTTCAGATAAAGTTTCATCTTGGTTTAATAGCTACTATCTATCATTTCAGAAATGCTCCATTTGTTCAAAAGCTTTCTAGTGTTGTTTTTTTTTTAATGGTTTTTGTATTTTGTCAAAGGCTTTCCCCCCTAGATTTACTGATATAATTATATTTTTTGTTTTTTTTTTAATTTAATTTGGTCAATTATGTAGATAGTTTACCTATTATTTACATTCTTGGGATGAATGCTACCTGGACATTGAATATGATCATTGTAATATGTTCTTGTAATATTCATGTTAGTATCTTATTTAATCTTTCATTGATATTCATTTGAGAAATTGGACTCAAGTTTTCTTTCTCTTATTTTGATCTTCCTGATTTAGGTATCCCAATTATATTCGTGTCATAAAATTATTTGGCAAGAACTCCACTACCTACTTTTGAAAAGAATTTATATAGGGGGCAGCTGGGTGACTCAGTGGATTGAAAGCTAGGCCTGGAAATGGGAGGCCCTAGGTTCAAATCTGGCCTCAGACACTTCCTACATGTGTGACTCTGGACAAGTCACTTAACACTAATTGCCACACCTCATCACTCATCTACTTTAGAACCAATACTTAGTATTGATTATAAGATAAAAATAATTCATAGAATTGGTATTATTTATTCCTTAAATGTTTCATAAAATTCATTCATATAATTTCATCTGATCTTGGAATTTTTTCTTAAATAGCTCATTTGTGGCTGATTCAATTTCTTTTCCTAAGACAAAGTTATTTAAATATTCCATTGCCTCTTCAATGAATCTACACAGTTTATATTTTTAATAAAAATTACCTGTTTCACTTATATATTATTGGTCAAAAACACTTAAGAATTGTTTCCATATTATCTTCATTGATAATAAACTTGCCCTTTTCATTTTTGACACTAGTAATTTGATTCTTTTCTTTCTTTTTAGTTAAATTTTCCAATGGTTTATCTAGTTTATTGTTCATAATTTCATAGTTAGGTTCTTTATTCATTTTTTTATTTTCAAGTTTATTAATCTCTCCTTTGATTTTCAGGATTTCCATTTTGGCATTTAATTAAGAATTTTAAGTTGCTCTTTTTATGTATTGGCATGCTATGTTTATGTATTTATGTATTGTTTTATGTATTAGCATGCTATATTCAAAGATCTGCTCTTTCCTTCTTTAACTGATATACTTATTTAGAGATATAAAGTTTCACCTAAGTACTACTTTGGTTGCCTCATTCAAATTTTGGAATGTTGTCTCATTGTTGTTCTCTTTAATGAAATTATTGCTTGTTTCTATGATTTGTTCTTCAAACCACTCATTCTTTGTAATTTGATTATTTAGTCTCTAATTAGCTTTCAATCTATGATTCCTTGGCATTTTTTAAAGTGTAATTATATTACATTGTGATGTTAAAAGGGTGAAATATATATATATACACACACATTTAACTATGTGGTTCTTATGCCCTAATACATGGTTGATTTTTCTCTAAAAGTGCAAAGTATAGATAAAAAAAAGTTATATTCTTTTCTATTGCCATTTTGTTTTCTCTAGATGTTTATTATAACTAGTTTTTCTAAGATTCTATTCATCTCTTTTACTTCTTATTTCTTTTATAGTCATATTTTTCTAGCTTGAGGAGGATAAAATTGAGGTTCTCCATTAATACAGCTTCATTTTCTTTTTCCAATTTTATTTAATTTATTTTTCTTTAAATATTTAGATAAAATGTCACTGAGACCATATATAATTAGTTTTGATATTACATTATTATCTATGGCTCATTTTTATCAAAATATTGTTTCTCTACCTATCCTTTTACATAAGTCCATTTTAGGTTTTTCTTTGAGACTATGATTGCTATCCCTGCCTTTTTTGCTTCAGGTGAAGCATAATAAATATTGTTCCAGACCCCTAGTTTAACTCTGGGTGTTTAGCTCTGTTTCAAGTGTGTTTCTTATAAAGATTATGCCATTAAATTCTAGTTTCTACTCTATCCTGCTGTCCATTTCTATTGGCCAATTGGTCAATTCATCCTATTCTTATTCACAGATATGACTAACTTCACATTTTCTTCCATCCTATTACCTTCTGTTTTTCCTTCTCTCTCTCTTTTTTTTATTCTGTCTCTGCTTCTGAACATTCTCTCTTTTTATATCCCCTCACTTTTATCAATCATTTTTACCTCTTGTACCTTTCCCCTCTTTCTCCTTGGTAGTTAAGAAAAATTTCTATACTCAATTGTATATGTGTATTTTCCCATTTTGAAAAATTTTAGATGTGAATGTAGTTGAAGTATCACCCACCCACTACTCTACTTTCTGTTTTAAAAGCTCTTCTTTGGACACATCTTTTATATTAGATAATTTTCCTCATTATACTTTTCACTTTGCTGTTTTCCTAGGTATCTCTCTTAACTACCTGTTTTTTTTTACTTCATTCCACAAAAATGAATTCACTCTCATGCCTATTTCTCTATTTAAAAATCCTTTTAATTACCTTAATAATTATAAATTTCTCATTTAGAAATTGTAAGGGGGAAAAGGGGTTTTTTGGTCGAATATATTAAGGATTGGTTGCCAGCGAAAAAATCTCCAATTAAGGAGTAACCTCAAGTCAAAATTGACTTTTATGGAATTTTATTTACAATTGAGAAGAGGAAGAAGAAATAAGGAAATAGGAATCTAATAAAATAGGTAAATTACTATGATCCCTTAGTTAATCCAGGTAGATCTAATTAACCCACCCAAACCAAGAGTCAGAGGGCCAGAGGCCCAGAGGTGAATGAAGCAAAAGCTTCAGTCACAGAGTCTCTATTCAAGGGAATTTCCTTGCGAGAAGTTCAGGAAGATTCAGTCTTTAAACTCACCACATGGAATTCCAAAGGAGATTTAAGAACAGTCTCACCAAGGTCTCAGGGTCCCAGCCAGCACTCCTCCATGAACCAGAAGAGCTCCTCCACCAGAATACCATCTTCTCCAGAAGACCTCCAGACTCACTCAACTCTCTCTTTTTAAAGGGGTTACTTATGTGTCACTTCTCATGCCTCCCTCCTAGTTTGTGTGTCCAATCACAGCAGATGCTTCTCTTAGGACTGCCTTGGGGGAAGTCAGTCAATTCTGATTCCTCTCCTACTCTAGCACACATGGGTTACAGACCTCCCAAAAATGGAGATGTTTTTACCTTTGGTAATTAAATCTAAATATGGGCAGTGTAGATTTAATCTAAT
The DNA here is from genome assembly GCF_016433145.1 of Gracilinanus agilis. Taxonomy (NCBI): domain Eukaryota; kingdom Metazoa; phylum Chordata; class Mammalia; order Didelphimorphia; family Didelphidae; genus Gracilinanus; species Gracilinanus agilis. The sequence goes on along the minus strand of NC_058130.1, from coordinate 437,689,971 downwards.
TATCACAAAATATAAACAGTTTAATTATAAAGAGTCTTTTATAATTTTTCTTTCACATTTACCTCTTTATACTTCTCTTGATTCTTATATTTGAAAGTCAAATTTTCAATTTAGTTCTGATATTTTATCAGGAAAACTTGCAAATCCTCTATTTCTTCATTATAATTCTAATTCCTTTATCCTCCTGGAATATCATATTACAATTTCTCCACTACTTTAACATATTAGTTTAATAAATTTTTTGTGATCTTCACTATGACTCCACAATACATGAATTGTTTCTTCAAGGCTGCTAAAATATTTTATTTTTGATCTAGGAACTCTGGAGTTTGGTACAATATTCCTGAGAGTTTACATTTTTGTACCTCATTCAGGTAGTGATTGGTATAGTCTTTCAATTTCTATTTTATCCTATAATTCTAGCATATTTAAATCATTTTCTTTTATAATTTCTTAAAACATGACATCTAGACTCTTTAAAGTATGAGTTTCAGTTAATCTAATAATTTAAAAATAATCTCTCCTCAATCTATTTTCCATGGCAGTTATTTTCTTTCTTTGAACTTTGCATTATTGTTTCTTGATGTCTCATGGAGACATCTATTTGCCCAGTTTGAAATTTTATGGAATTATATTCTTCAGTGGACTTTGTAACTCCAATTTCATTTAGCAAATTCTATTTTAAGTGTTATTTTCTTCAGTATTTTCTTGCCTCTTTCATCAAGCTATTAAGTGTCTTTTCATAATTTTTTTCATTTTGTTTTATTTCTTTACCTAATTCTTCCTCTTCTCTTCTCATTTGATTGTGAAAACAATTTTTAGCTTCTATAGAAATCCTTGATGGGGTTTGTTTCCAAATAACATATTTCTTTAAAGCTTGGCCTTCAGCTGTTTTTACTCCATTGTCTTCTGTGTTTGCATATTAATCTTCCTTGTCAACAGAATAGGTTGTTTTTGTCTGATTCATTAATTTTTGGTGGGAGGGTGTTTTTTTTTTTTTTTGCTTATTATACCATGTAATTTCTTGACTTTGAACTTTATGTTTAAAAGTTGAGCTCCATTCTTGATATATAGATGGGTAAGGCTACTGTCTCAAGCTTTAGGCTTTTTGCACTACTATTTTTCAGGGTTAGTTATGGAGTTTCAGAATTTTTCAGTGCTTTGAAAATGGTTTGATCTAAGAAGAGGTGTTGTCACTGATCTCCTGGTCTGTACTTGGTCCTCATCAAGGATTGGCATCTAGTCCTTTGGATTGGTAACTGATACAGTTTCTCAGGGTCTCTGCTGCCTTTTGAACAAAAGTGATAATGTTTCATAATTCTTCCACTCTATCTTGACAGAAAAGTTTTCTTTACTGTCCTTAAACTTTAGTCATTAGTGTTTATAAGCAATGGAGCAGTCAATCAGTGTCTGACCCAGCATCTAGTGCTAAAAGAATCAGTCTTTAGTAGTCTCTTTTGACTACATACTAGTTCCCCTTACCATTTCTGTTTTGATAGGCCACAACATTACTACTGCTCCTGTCTCCACCAATGAGTCCCACAATTGTTTTAGACCCAGAGTTTCTGAATTAGTCCCTTCCCTAGTGTAACCTATTATTCTCTTCATTATTTCCTAATTCGTCTTGGGATGGAAAAATGACTCACACTCAATATTTATTGTCTCTACTATTTCGGAATTTGATTTGAGGCTTTATTTAAAATTTTTTGATAAGAATGTTGTAGGAACTTAGCTGAATTCTTTTTCCAATCTGACATCTTGGAACCACCCCTGTAAATACTCTAAATTAATCTTTTAAAAAAACTATTAATTTAATCTTTTAATAATCTTTTTTGTTTTCAATTCTATTTCTCTAATACTTATCAAGATTTCTTTTCTTTTTTTCTTATAGTTGGATATATTTCAAAATTTCTGTAATTTTGTTATCATACCAATGTGGACATTCCCCATTTTACTACCCATACATACTTTCTATCCTTGAATAGCTCTTATTCAGTGTTCTCCCTAAATCCTCCAAAGACTATCTTGAATATAGTGTTGTATTTATTTAATCACTGTTCAGTCATGTCTGATTCCTATTTAACCAATTTTGGGTTTTCTTAGCAAAGGTACTGGAGTGGCTTGCCATTTTCTTCTTGTCTATTTTACAGATGAAGAATGGAGACAATGTTAAATGACTTGCCTGGGGCCCAAAATAAACTTAGGAGGATGAGTCTTCCTGACTTCAAGCCCAGCACTCTATCTAGTGCACCACCTTGCTGTTAAAATATAAGGCCTCCAAGGCTTTTAATTGATGTTTATGAATGAGAGGATAGAATTTTTCAAGTGCTTGTCTGGGTTTTAGTCTTTAGAAAGTATAATGTAACCATCTACTTTATTTCTCTCCAGAGTGCACTCCAGATTTCCTCTATCATGGTTTAGAAACTTTTTCAACCTAGAAGCTCACTCTAGTCCTGGAATTCACACTGCATTTATTCCTCTGATTGGATCATCCCTCTAAGCAGTTTTTTCTCATTATTCTCCAGATTGTACTTGGGATTTTCTATGCCATGATCCCACAGAAGAAAACTTTGGCATCCAGCACTCATACCTTTTAGCTTCCTTTTTATGATTTGTCTTCCTTCATTAGCATGTAAGCACCTAATTCTGCTTATATTCATACAATTAGCACAGTGCCTTGAATAAATGTTTGTTGACAAGCTCACTGATTTTTGACTGACTTAATATAAGTTTACATTAGCACTTGACTACACAGTATTGAGAGCATTAGCTATAAGTATCTTCTTTTTTTTCTGGTCTGTTTGAATCTTGAATTTACTTGAACTTAAAAAAAAATTAAACTTGACTTTAAAAACAGATGTAAGAATGCACCTCAACCACTCCCCTCTTCAAGATGTCAGTGACAACAAATATGCAAAACTGCATATGATTTCAGAATTCATTAGTTGTAGGCAGCTAGGTAGCATAGTTGGTAGAGTATTGGTTATAGAATCAGTAATCCCGGAGTTTGATCCTGCCTCATAAATTTACTATCTGAGCGACCCTGGACAACCCAGTTAGTCTCTCTCAGCTTCCAATTTCTCATACATATATATATATAACAGTGATAATAATAGTGTCTCCCTCACCAGGTTATAGCTAGAAATTGTTAATTTTACAGAACTTATTTTTGCCCTCTTTTTATTCTTTGCTTAAGGTATGGTTCTCTGGGAACATAAGGGGATATATTAGGAAATGTACATAATGTAAATATATATATAAATAATAAAATTTAAAATTCATATTTTATGAATACTAATTAGCTCTCAGACAATCAATCATCCTTCCCTCCATTCTATGATTGGCTTGCTATTTTTCCAGTCATATATGCCATTTATTCCATGCAAATCATTAAAGACAGCATACTATAGTTTCTGTATCACTACCATATATCTGTGGCTTTACAAGCCACCTGAATTTTTAATGTTCTAGGATGTATGGCCATACACAATCTTTGGGAAAATGTTGTAAATCCATAGTAACTACATATATTAACAATAGTAATAGTAATAATAATAATAACAACAATAAATGACATTTCATGATGCCTGCTACAAATCAGACCCTAGGCTCTCTTTTACAAATATTGTTTCATTTGATTCTTCCAACAACCTTAAGGCATAGTTGCTATTGTTATCTGCATTTTACAAATGAGGATACTAAGGCTACTAGAGCTTAAATAATTTACACAAGTCCACATTACCAGCAAATTCCTTTCTGATTTCATGGCTAGTACTTTTTCCACTGTCCCTAGCAGCTCCTCTCTCCCCTTCTAGAATCAGCCAGAAGCTTTTGAAGACCAACTATTAAATATTCCATAAGGAAATACACAAATCAGAGTTTTTCTTATCATTTTCTTAATTGTCTTGACTTAAAAAAGTGAATAATTCCAATTAAATTTAAGTGTAGCCTGTCAACATTTTTTTGGAAAGTCAGTTGTTAAACATTTATCGACCATTATGCCTTTGCTTCTCCCCTCCCCAATAGACCACTCTTTCCCAAAGAATTATACAGAAACAGAAAATATAGTACTTACATAGTTGGGATATAACTCATTAAACAAGCACTCATTCCCAGATTCTTAGTTTTAAGGTTATTTTTCTTTTTCACTAAATAACACTGCCCCCTCTAGGATTCCTTCTTTGGCCTTTCTTTAAATGACCTGGTCTTTCACTAGCAGATTTGCACAAGTCTTTATGCCTTATTACTACTGCATCATGATTTTTGCCATTTCTGCCCTTTATTCTCAAATGGTGTTCTGGAATTCTTCACATGTATTTCTCTCTTTAGTTCACACATCATGTCATAGCTCGTAATAGTTTTCCTTAGATCTCTTATTCCAGCCCCACTACCCAGTGATAGCCTTTACCTTTCTTTCATCAAGTACCCTTTCACTCATTTCAATTCAACTACAATATAAAAGTGCCTTCTATGTCCTAAGAGAGTGATGGCAAATCTATGGCATAAATGCCAAAGATGGCATGTAGAGTGTTCCCTATGGGTAGGGAGCTGCTCTCCCCTCCCAATCAATTACTACAAAGGCAGAGGGACTGGGGTACAGCTGCTCCCCTCCCCTTCACTTTGCCTGCTGATGTTTTTTGTTTTTTGTTTTTTGTTTAATACCTCCCGTCCCTCTGCTCAGCAGCCAACAGGGGTTAAGGTGGGCAGGTTCAAAGGCAGCAGAGCTGGAGGGGAGCAGAGCTCTTGGGCCTCCTCCCTACACTTGCTGAGGACATTCCTTAATTCACCCAACCAGCAACCCAATGGAAAAGCTTCTTCCCTCTCCTGTTGCAGGGGTAAGGGTGGGGGACAGGGTGCTCCTGGCACTTTGTGGGGAAGGGCATGGCATAAGGTCTCTGGGGTGTAGGGAGTTTGCCATTACTGTCCTAGGCCCTGTGTTAGGCAAAAGGGGATACAAAGACAAATATAAACATTCCATGCTTTAATGGAAGTCATATTTTAGTCTTTATAAAAAACTATGCTCATCATCCTTCCATAGGCATTACCTATTTTAAAAAGCACTTACCTTCAGTCTTAGAATAAATTATAAGTAGGGGCAGCTGGGTAGCTCAGTGGAGTGAGAGTCAGGCCTAGAGACAGGAGGTCCTAGGTTCAAATCCGGCCTCAGCCACTTCCCAGCTGTGTGACCCTGGGCAAGTCACTTGACCCCCATTGCCCACCCTTACCAATCTTCCACCTATGAGACAATACACCAAAGTACAAGGGTTTAAAAAAAAAAAGAATAAATTATAAGTATTGGTTCCAAGGGAGAAGAGTAGAAAGGATTAGGTCATTGGGGTTAATTGAGTATTTGAGGCCAAATTTGAACCCAGGACCTCCTGTCTCTAGGCTTAGCTCTCTAACCACTAATCTAATCACCTCATGGGGATTGCCTCTTGATTAGTTGTGCCAACAACAAGAAAAACAAAATAGTTATGTATGCCTCCAAGGCCAAGTACCACTGGTCTTTTGAAAACATTTTTTTTTTTTAAATATCTGAATCTTACAGCTTAGCTTCATCTCCCACATTTCCCTCAGGATCTCAAGTCCTGCCTCTTTTTTAGGGGACTTGAATTTGTCTGTCCCTCACTCCAGATTAGTTAATTTTCAGTTAATATAACATATGTCCTCTCTCTACCAAGACATTGTAGTATAACTTCTATTTCCTCAAATCTCCCAATGACTCTTGGCAGAACTTGCCAGTACGTTCTATTGAAAGTAGCATCTAAAATTCCCTGGTCATTTCAATACCTTGGCAAGATATATAATGATAACTTTCATCAAAGTTGAGACAAACAATAAATATAAATTTGATTGCTAAGAGGAGCAGACTGAGAAAATAAAATTTCCTGAATCTTTGGTCTGGAAATAAGATAAAGCAAGGTTTTTTTTCTCTGAAAAAAATTCTTACAGAAAAGGTGCTATAGCACATTTTTTCTTTTAACCTGAATTCTAATGATGCCTCTTACAAATACATACAGACCCATAACAACCCATTTTACCTCAGTTTTCTCATCTGCACAATGACCTGAAAAGGAAATGTCTAATCATTCTAGTTTCTTTGCCAAGAAGTCCCCAAATAGATCATCAAGAGCCATACATGACTCAAACTATTGAATAACAACAAAAAGGTCATATCATAACCAAGTTAGAAAAAGAAATTATCTTCTGAATTTATGGAAACAGGAAGTGATCATGATTAAAGAAGCAAAACAGGATTGTGTAAGAAAAAAATAAAAAAAATCTACTTCTATAAATTTTTCCAAATTTAAAAGTTTTTCCAAAAATGTAAAAATAAAAAAATATTAGAATGGAAAGAGGTAAATTGGGGGTGGGAGTGGGCAGGCTTTGTACTAAGTTTCTCTGGTAAAGGTCTAGTATGTAATATATTTAAGAAATTGATTCAGATTTATTAGCCTGATAAACATTTCACAATACATAAGGTGTCAAAGGATACAAACAAGTATTTTTCAAAGAAATAGATCAAAACTATATATATAACTATATAGAAATGTTCCAAATCACTATAATAAGAGAAATATAATTTAAGTCAGTATTAATATTCCATATCATATCTGTCAGATTTACAGAGATGACAAGAGAAAATTTTTGGAGTTTAGAAGGACAGTAGACGCACTGGCACTATTGATGGACACATCAACTGGCCCAATCATTCTGGAAAACACTTGGAACTACACTCACATTTTTTTTAAGCCCTTACCTTCCATCTTGGAGTCAAGACTGTGTATTGGCTCCAAGGCAGAAGAGTGGTAAGGGTAGGCAATGGGGGGTCAAGTGACTTGCCCAGGGTCACACAGCTGGGAAGTGTCTGAGGCCAGATTTGAACCTAGGACTTCCTGTCTCTAGGCCTGGCTCTCAATCCACTGAGCTACCCAGCTGCCCCCTACAGTCACATTTTACTACATAGCACAAATTTTTTGACCTAGCTATACAAATAGTAGCGCTATACTATTAGAAAATCAAATAAGGAGGAAAAAGGATTGATTTGTGCAAATATATTTATAATACATTTTTTTAAGTAGCCAATAATCGGATACTAAGCAGCTGTCCTATGGAGAACAAATAAACAAATTGCTATTTGTAATAAAATTACATTGCGCACTAAGAAATTATAAAATGGGCACTTTTGGGGGATAATGATCTTCTATGATCTGACAGAAAGCAAAATGAGCAAATATAGAATAATTTATATAGTGACATTATAGGGAGAAAACAACGTTTAAAAGCTTTGGAAATTTAATAATTTAAATAACAAACCATTAATATAGGATACTAAGATGAAACATGTCTCTCTTGTCCTGATAGAGATGTGATAAACTTAAAATGTGGGCACTTGTTAGGTGAACTATGAATACTTAGGATAAAGGTCTTAGTTTCATTTCTGTTGTTTTTGTTTTGTAGTTGTAGGATTTAAATTAATGCCCAATTTGGGGAAGACAAGGGAGGAAAAAATGATGAATGAATTTAAAAATCAATTGTAAAAAAATGTTTATAGCTGCACTCTTTGTGGTGGCAAATAATTAGAAAACAAAGAGATGCCCTTTGATTGGGGAATGGCTGAACAAATAGTGGATCTGTTTGTGATGGAATACTATTATGCTCAAAGGAATAATAAACTGGAGGAATTCCATGTGAACTGGAATGACCTCCAGGAATTGATGCAGAGCAAAAGGAGCAGAACCAGGAGAACCTTATACCACAGAGATGAATACACTGTGGCACAACTGAATGTAATGGACTTCTCTACTAGCAGCAATGCAATGACCCAGGACAATTCTGAGGGACTTATTTAAAAGAACGCTATCCACATCCAGAGAAGGAACTGTGGGAGCAGAAACACAGAAGAAAAACAATTGCTTGACTACATAGGTCTATGGGAATATGATTGAGGATGCAGACTCTAAGTGATCACCCTAGTGCAAATATCAATAATATGGAAATAGGCCTTGATCAATGACACATATAAAACCCAGCAAAATTGTGCATCAGCTATGGGAGGGGAGGGAAAGAATATGAAACATGTAACCATGGAAAATTTTTCATAATTAATCAATAAAATAAAAATCAATTATAAAAATGTAAAAGAAAGTATTAAACTTTATCCCTTTAACCACAAAAGCCTAATATTTTTTAGATAATCTGTTCCAGATTCTTATTTGGATATATAGAAAATCATAGAATCACTACATGGACTAGATTGTAAAGATAAGCTATTCTATAGGTTCTGGTGGGGTTCTTAGGAGACTGCTAGGTGTCCCTAAGACCTTTTAGGGTATCACCAAGGTCAAAAGTATTTTCAAAATATAACTAAAATTTTAATTTCTGAAATAGTAATTATTGATTAATAAAATTCACAAAAACAATAATTGTTTGAGATTCTCAATAATTTTTAAGCGTGCAAAGGATTTATGAGAATAAAAATTTTGAGAATCATATAAGTTCAAATCCCCAATGAGGATCTCTGAGGTGGAGAGAAATCGTTTTAAAGAGAAAAATTGCAATTATGTCACATGTGCAAGACTTGTTCAGTATTATGAAATGTGTAATCATATAAAATCTGTTATACTTTGAAACATAAAGGTAAGACACAAAAAATTTAAAGTAACCTATTCTTGTACTAAATACTCATCCAGAATCTCAGCAAGGGTTATATTTTGAGGTTTTTTTTTTTTAACTGCTTGAGCTTCTACCGAAATTATTAGACTCTAAAACTATTCTTCCTTGTATTTAGCAAGCAGTATGACCTCCACCTCTGGTAGGGGCTATAATATCAAAATTGTTGGTAGACATAGGGGTTAGCTAAACTATAAAACCTTGGAGTGTGTACAATACTAAAAGAGTTTGACTCAAGATGGAAAAAAGATTAAAGCTAATATATTTCCAAAGATTTCATTTTAAAGTAACTTATTAAATCATCATTGTGGATGACTTGTGTCAGTTCTATATTATTTTAATTCTTGTTTCTAATTATTTTAATTTTCTTATGAAATTTCTTAAAGAAACATTTTATTAATATCAATACTGATGTTTTACTAAAAAGCTATCATACACATAATGATTTGTAATCTAAATTCAAGAGAATTGTTCTGCATAATTCAAATATCACATTTACTTGGTAAATTTCATTTCACTTCTAGTTTATTTTGAACAATGAATTTACTTTGTAGTTTCAGTTTCATGTAGGTTCAACCAACATTTTTTTAATCTGATGTACATCCCTTTGATCTCATGCTTCTGTCATTCAAGAGATACAACCATGTTTTATTATTACCCTCCCTTCAAATAGAATAATCCTATCCTAACAATTTTGATTTCTTCTACACAATATACACACCTATTAAAAGTATATAAAATCCCACCTCTTGAAAAGAATAAGCTATTCTTTTCCAGGAGGAAGTATAATTTGGAGATTGTTTGAGCTAGTGCTAAAAAATCAATTCAGACTTTTGAGCCATAAAATTGATGACATGAAGATCTTTGCCTGAAATATCCAAAATGAAATTACAAAGGCACATTCTATTTAACATAGTTGAGCGCAAATGCCAATCCAGCCCATGTCTTGAATTTTCATTAGCAATATAACTTAGTACTAGAAGTTAATGGTACATAAAATCAATATATTCACAAAGTCCAAAGGGGACTGTATGACAATAATGAAGCACTGATGAAGTTAACAAACATTAGTACCTAATGGTAAATGATGTTTCAGCTGAGCTGAAGCTATAGAAAAATAAATTCTTTTCTGAACAGATTTTTTACTCTTTTCTTGACTGTCACTTTCCAATGACTCCTCCTCTGTCATGATCACCTTGTTTAAATACATTAAATAAAATTTGTAATCCAGCAAAACACATGAACAGATTGTCCGTATCTGTAAAGGTATGATGACGGACATCATGTCAACTGTTCTGTTTCTGCTACCTTCATTCTATTTTGTTATATTCCAATCTTCCTAACTATCTTGGCATTCCTCATAGCCATTCATTCTTATGATCCAATAACATTCCATTATATTCACATACCACAATGTTTTCTCAATGAACAAATAACTGCTTTCCTTTCAATTCTTTTCTACTACAAATAAATGCCAATAATAATACTTCTGCATAAAGGGAATCTTTCCCTCTTTTGTAAATAGATTATAAGGGAGCTAGGAAAGGCTATTTTTCATTTGTTTTCAAAGTGTAACAATACTCTAAATATACACAATTACACTTATGATAACAATTTTGACACATATAACTTTCAGAAAAATAATTTTCAATTTTATGAAAAACTAAAATGTTCTCATTATGATAAAAAGATATTACACTAACACTGCCCTAAGATGACTAACTTCTGATTTTGAATAAAATACACCAGTCAATCAAATATAAAGGTTATTAAATTTGGATTCAAAGATATACTTTTAGAAACTATATGTTCACAAATCAATGATTGAAAAAAAAAACCCCAAAGTTTCTACTGGAGAGATAAAGGGCTGAAGAGGAGGGAGAAAGAGAGACAAAAAGAGAAAGAGAGATAATTTTTTCAGTGATGGAGGTCAAGTATTCTGAAACATCATGTAGTCATATACAGCATGGTTATTTTCATATTGAAACATTTGTTAAAACATTAGTTAAATTGTATGTGGCTTAAAATAAATATGAATCATAAAAATATTTTGCCTCTGTCTTCTTTCGTTGGCTAGAATACACCTTGGGATAAGTATATCTGAATAGGAAAGGGAAGGGCCACTGGGAATCTCTTGTGCTCCAAGTGTACCAAATAATCTATCTTCTATGAAAATCTATGCTTTTTAGTGCTCACAATTCAGATTTTAAAGAACTTTAACATTTATTGAAGCACATTAATGTAATGTTCATATGGTTTTGTTAAAATCTCCAAAAATTCATACCTTTCATCTTGCTTCTCTTGCAACTTATATGAGTTTATAGTCTGTTCTTTTCAAAATTTATATGAAAACAGGGTCTAAAACATCTTTGTTCCACACTATATTACCTACAGCTCTGAAGGTTTTTCTTTTCCCCAAATGTCTGAATTTCATTTATAAGTGGAACTTTCAGATAAGAAAACTTCCCCTATCAATGACAAATATGAATTGTCATATCCTCTACGATGTAGAATTTCAGAGAATTGTTGAGAGCACCAACAAGGTAAGTGATTTGCCTAGGGTCACACGGTGTACGTAAGAGGCAGAATTTGAACCTGGTATGCCTGGTTTTGATACTGGCTCTGGCTATATATTATAACATGTGGCCAAGTTTTATAAGAGTTCTTTCCTGTCTATTCTGTTTTCCAAATTTATATCTGCAATGATTTTGTTATCTGTTAAACAATATAAATAATCCAGTATTTTGCCATTTTCTATGGCCTTACCCTGTTTTATTGACTCTGCCTTCAAATTATGCCTTCAAAGGAGTTTTACTTAGCTCTTTTAAAAGACTTGTGATCTTGTCAGTGTGAACACTCACCCTGATAACCAGAACAGATCACTGCTACTCCACTACATAAGTTCTTTCTTATATCATTTTCATTAGCATCCCTAGGCATTCCTCTGCATCCTTTAGAGGTAATAATGGAGGACTCACTTGTTCCAAGGTAGTATGATGGTCTGTGGGCTGAGAGCTCTGAAAGCCACCTTCTGCTGCTGGTTTAATCACCCCCTGAGATTGACAATGACCCACAGAGCTCAGAGCATTGTAAGTAACCTTATTCTGGGGCTCAAAGTCTAGCCTCAGTTTTGGGCAGGGACTTTTGATCTTACTCAGGCCTTGATCTGGTCTAGCACAATGTGGACTGCCTTGCCCTGGGGCCTGTAGTAACTTGACCCTGGGCTTTGTTAAGGGGTAATTATTTCTGGATTCACCCTGGGTACTGTCTTATACTAGGGCTCCTCATCACAAGCTGGGGCTGGGGCTCTTGGCCTTGCTCTGGAGCTATAGAGCTTAGATGTATCTTACAGACTGCCTGGCACTGGGATTCTGTACTCTTTATGAAGGTGCCATCTATGGCTGATAAAAAGTTATAGTTCTTTCTGTTTCAATTCAATTTTCTCCAGAGTTCTATGATATCTAACTTTTCTAAAATTTTATTCATCTCCTTAATTTTTTTCTTATTTATTTTTGCTCAGATTTCTCTAGTTCTGAAAGGGAAACTTTATTTTGACTCTATTCAAGCTTTACTGCCTATTTCCTCCTTTAATTTTCATTTGACTTTTCGTTGAAGAATTAAAAAAAAACTATTTAGAATATTTTTCCATGATTACATGCTTCATGATTTACCCCTTCTGTGCCCTCCCCCTCCTGGTATTGACAAACAATTCCATTGTGTTATACATGTATCATTGTTCAAAATCTATTTCCATGTTATTCATATTTGTAATAATCATCTTTTAACATCAAAACCCCAATCATATCCCCATCAGACCATGTGATCAAACAGTTGGTTTTCTTCTGGGTATCTTCTCCCACAGTTCTTTCTCTGGATGTGGATAGTATTCTTTCTCATAAGTCCCTCCGAACTATCCTGGGTCATTGCATTGCTGCTAGTAGAGAAAACTTTTACATTCTATTATATCACCATGTATCCATCTCTATGTATCGTTTAAGAATTTGGATGGAGAGGGGAATATAAATTGTGGGAAGATAGCATAGTAGGACATGAAGTTTCTTCTCCCTCCTAATACCAGCTACAAACAACCAAAAATAACTTCACAGAAGCAATACTAAAAGTGGAAAAAACAAGAGTCTGGAGTAAAGCTGACTAGCCAGGGACAACTAGGGAGAAAGATTTTTGACTTCTCTGACCTCAATCCTTGGCCTCAAACCATAACAGGCCCTGAGGACAGAAAGAGAGGAAATAGAGTGGAATCTACAAGGCAGCCCCTGGGGTCTGGACCATTGATCTCACCTTGTATGCAAAGCTGGCCTCAGCTCCAGGCACTCCTGTTGGCCCACAACTAAAGACTGAAGGAGTGGAAACTAGTGGGTCTACAGTGCCAGGCCCAGACAGCAAGACCTTATGCCTCATTGCTAACAAATGAGGGACCCAAGGAATATAAACTAGATACCTGCTCTCTCTCAGCTGCAAAAGTGGGAGAGGAGGGTGAGGAAAAACAAGCACCAGTGTGAATAAAGTTCCTGAGAGATTGGGTCCCTGACTACTGTTGTCACTTCCAGGAGAGTAGAATCCCTGGTTGCTGCCAAAGTGGGAGGCAAGCTGTTTCCTTGCAGCTGTAGTGGCTAACGTGCCCACAGGTTGTCATTGGAATACCTGAGGTCAATCACAGACTGAAGCTTGAGAGAGGGACCTGACATTACGACAGACCCTGGAATATAAAAAGTAGGACCTAGGAGAGAAACAGAGAAACACACTCTGTCTGTCTGTCTGTCTGTCTGTCTGTCTCTGTCTCTCTGTCTCTCTGTCTCTCTGTCTCTGTCTCTCTTTCTCTCTCTCTGCCTCTCTCTCTCTGCCTCTCTCCCCTTCTCTCTTTTTCCTTCTATCTCTTTGTTTCTCTCTCTGTCTCTCTCTCTGACTCTCTTATCTCTCTCTCTCCCCTTCTCTCTTTTTCCTTCTCTCTCTCTGACTTTCTCTCTGTCTCTGTCTCTGTCTCTGTCTCTCTCCTCTCCAGCACATTGGGAAACTTGGGATTGGCATTGGTAGTGGGATTTTAAAAATCAAATTAAAAACGAACAACCAAAGTAGAAATATGTGTTGATTATGTAACCCAATTGGTCTGAGTATGAAAGTAAAGCAAACAACTAGAGAAGGTGATGAGAGATTATTAGATGAAATATGGAGAAACATTGTATACTGTGGATATAAGGAGATGGAAAGATTATGAAAGCAAGAGATCTATAATAAATATAATCTTTTGTTAGAATTTTCTAAATCCTTTGTTCCTTCAGCATGCTCTCATAGTTTATATAGTTATATTATTATATTACACCTGAGGTAGCAGGAGAGAAGCAAATTCAACTAAGAAGTAGGACAACCTGAGTTCCAATCTCACCTCAAATACCTATTGTCTGTGTATTAGGCAAGTTAGTTAAGCTCTTCACACATCTAGGCACCTCTCTTAGTAAGAGAACAGTTATATTATCAACCACCACATTGTTTTCTTAAAGTGTGGCAATAATACTCAGCTACCTTAGTGTGAAGAATGAATCAAACTCTCTTTGTCTTTCAATCAGTGGTTTAAGTTAATCAATCAAAAACTTAAGTACCCCTACTTAGTACCTTACTAGTCACTAAGTATGAGAGTTCACAAGTCACTTGCTAGAAAGGCTGACAACTCCAGAGGCCACTGCCCAAACCCACCCACAGCAGGGCTAAGCAAATTGAAAGACTGCAATTGGTTCCTGTAAAGGCAGGAAGGGACAGGAAATGACATGGAAAAAAGACTTTAAAAAGTCCTGAACTTCCTGTCCAAGGGACTTCTCCTTGAGGATTCTCCTTTGGAATTATTCTTTGGAGTCTCTGCTCCTTGGATTTTCTCCTTTGGATTTCTTCTTTGAAGGACAGCTCCTTGGGGCTTTTGGATTTTGACTTCGACTTGGAGCTTTGGGTCTTTTGACTGGAGTTTTCAGTTTCAGGACTTGGAATTTGCCTTTGGAGTTTCTTGGAGTTAGAGACTTTCTTGTTGGGTTAACTGTTGCATTGGTGAGTTTTGCTCAGGAGGGTTTGTCTGCATTGGGACCTTGCCTGGATCCTGCACTGCTTGCTGGTGAGTGACTGGGATTCCCACATGAAGATTGTAACTCTTTTGGGGAGTGAGTTTCATTTCATGGGATCAGCATTTAGGGTAGGCTAGGTAGTCTCCTTACCTCTTTCCCTTCCACATTTCCCTCTTTTAACTAATATTCCAATTAAACAAAATTGTTAAAGGCTGCTAATGGTTTTCCTGACTTGAGGGATAATAACTGGAGACCACTTTTTATCATTTTTTCTTTAGTCAAAATCCCATTTTAACCCTTATATTAGGCAATTTGATAGTTTTTGCCTCTACAAATTTCTATCAACACTGGATTTTATCATTTTAAAATATCTTTGAGAATCTAATGAGTCAATTACTAATATGAATTTCTTTAATTATTAGAAAGTTGGAATAATTTTCTAGGTGGTTATAATTTGTGTTTCTTCTTTCAAGAATTGCCTCAAAATATTATCTGATCAATTTTCCAGTAGGAGAATAGCATTTATTCTGTATGTTTATACCAATTTTTCATTGACTATAGCTGTCAGATATTCATTAAAAATAGAAATGCCAATGATTTTTCCTACATGCTGACTCCTTTTTAAAAATTTGGATGAATTACATTTTGATATGCAAAAGCCTCTATTTTATATAATTATATGTAACTATTTTTCCTCATATAAAATCTTCCATTTGTTCGATAAATGAAAATTTTCTTCTTCCACACAACTATAGAAAATATATCATTCTGTTTTCTTTTAACTTTGTTATGATTTTTTAAAAATTGATCCTCTTGGAATTTATTGTGCAATAAGTTTGAGATCTGAATCTAATACCATTTTTTTCATCACACAGCTTTCCAATTTTCCCAACAGTTTCAAATAAATAATGATTCCTTCCAACAATGCTTAATTGTTCTTCTTTTTTATGAAATGCAAGCAAATTGTATGTCTTCAGTTCTAAGCCTGGATAATTTATTCTGTTTCATTGATCTATATTTTGCCCAGCACAGGATAGTTTTGTTAATTACCAGTGTATGGTATTATCTGAAACTTGTCAATCTTGTTCTTTTTTTCCCTTTCCCCCAATATTTCCTATTGACATTTCTGCCCATTTGTTCCTCTATGTAAATTGGTTTTCTCTTTAATTTTGTGAAGTAAACTTTTGAGATTTTATTGCTATTCATTAAATATATTAATATGGCTGGGAAGTATAAGCACTTGAATCCCAGCTATCAGGGAGTTCCGGAAACTGTCAAAACCTTTTGAGCTCTAGTATTCTAAACTTCAGTGGCCTATACCAGTTAGGAGTCTACATTTGATTTGATGATCTCTCAGAAATTGGGAATTTATTAGAGGGAGGAAGTAAGCAACAGATTGTCTAAGGAGGGAAATACCAACCCAGGTTAGAAAGGAAATGGGTCAAACTCCTATTTTGGCTTATGATTAGCATCAACACTTCCAGTCTGAAACATATAAAGAGACCTAGTCTCAGAAGATCAATTGATCAATTGATTAACTAATATGGATAGTATGGTTATATTAACTATTTCCTCAACTTAACTATAGAAATTTATTTCTTAAATTATTTAATTTTTCCTTTGCTTCTATAAAAACTAATTCAGAGGGGCACACATATCTTTCAGGCAGATTAATGCCAAGGCATTTTATATATTATCAACGTAAGTGGTTTCTCTCCTTTTATGAATTCTTTTGTGTTTTTGTTATAAGTGATCTGTCAGAATGTCTCACTTTTCCAATATGAAAATTACAAAATCTCAGACATGGAAGGAACTTCATAGACAATGTACTTTTTACTTCAACTTTTATCTGAACAACAAACTATAAACAACGTACTTGATAAGAGAATATCTCTCCCTTACCACCCCCTCACCCCCTTAGTCTGGGATTGGTGGGCAGATCCATGGTGTCAGAGTTGGAGGGGAGCAGAGTTCTGGGGCCACTCCCCTCCCTAATCCTAACCCTAAATTTCTACCCTAACCCTAAATACCTTTCTAGCCTTAAGCCAAACCCTGAGGATGTTTTTTCACTTCATCTTCCCCTCTGACCAATAGCCCAATGGGAACACTTTTTCCCTCATCTCTCTGGGGTAAAGGGTGTGGTGTTGGTGTGACACTCAGCTTTTGGGGGACGCACATCACAAAGTGTTTAGGTGGTGTAGGGGAGCACAGCACATGTTCTCTAAAGAGTTTACCATCACTGCTATAGAATATGGACTCAGGTCTTTAACAATCCTTGTTATTCCTTTTCTGAACAAGCTCCAATTGATGAAAGTACTTGCTAAAATTTGTTCTCAGAAATTAATATAGCTCCACTTCTGACATTTTCCTCTCTAAAAAAACTGCACATAATTCTTCCACATGGTTTTTAATTTGATACTCTTCTTCCTGCTTATTGAAATAATTTATTTTGGGATAGAGTATAAAATCAGTTAAAATAAATTTCTGTCAAAATGTTTTCAATTTTTCTAGCAATAATTTTTAAATATAGATTTCTTCCCCATCCAAAGTTTTTATTCTTAGGTTTATCAAAGAGTAATTTGAATTTACATATTTTTTATTATTCCTTATCCAGTCTTTTCCAAGGTTTTTACTTTCTATTTTTTTAAGCATTACCAAAGCAAATTTAAATAACTAATAGTTTCTCAATAAAGTGTATCCTTATATTTTGGTTCAGTTTTCTGATTCACTTGAGTTTTCTAAGAAATCAGTCATATCAACAAACAGAAATAATTGTACCTAATTATTACCTATGTTTATTTATCTATATTTACTTTTTTATTCTTCCTATCAATGGCATTTCTGGAACTATGTCAAATAAAAGTTGCAATGGTAACAGGTGCTCTGAAAAAGTTTCTATTATGATATCAGTACAAATATTTCAAGTTTGGGGTTTCAGATATAGATATATATTATCATATTTAAAATGGCTTTTCAATGCCTAAGCTTATTGATATTTATAGAAAATTATTTCACTGAGATTAAGGAACATTCTGTTTTTCTCCACTTATCCTTATCATTTAACACATAATTAATATTTAACAAATACTTATTGATTGATTAAGCCAATGTTTATAGTCCCTAATGCATTTTAATTTATTTTGTTAAATTTTTTCAGTTCTATATATTAAGCATATTTAAAAAAATTTTTGAGTTCCAAATTCTTTCCTTCTCACTACTCCCACACCCCTTGAAAAATTAATTATATCATGCATGTGATTATACCTGTGAAATTATACAAAACAATATCTGTATTATTCATATTGCAAAAGAAAACATTAACAAGAAAAATAAATAAAAGGTATATGTTTCAATTGGCACTGAGAGTTCTTCAGTTCTCTCTGAAGATGAATAGCATTTTTCATCATAGGTCCTTTGGAATTGTTTAGAATCATTGAATTAATTAGAGTAGATAAGTCTTTCACAGTTGACTATCCTTACAATATTGCTGTCACTGTGTACAATGTTTCCTTTTTCTGTTCACTTCATTTCGCATCAGTTCATATAAATCATCTCAGTTTTTAGGAAATCATCTTGCTCATCATTTCTTATTACAAAATAGTATTATTCCATCACAATCATAAATTTTCACATAAATATCATGGCTGCATCCCCAAAATTTGGATATGTTGCCTCATTGCTGTCATCCTCTTTAATGAAGGTATTGATTTCTATGATTTTTTCATTGATTGAATCATTCTTTAGTGCTTAGATTATGTAATTTCTAATGAATATCTAACCCATTTCCCCTGGCTTTTAAAAAAAGTAATTTTATTACATTACAGTTTGAAAAGGGTACACTTAAGGATTTTCACTTTTCTGCATTTGATTGTGAGGTTTTTATGCCCTGATATATGCACTATTTTTGTGAAAGTCCCATGTACAAATGAGAAAAAGATATATTCCTTTCATTTCTATTTCCATTCAGTTTTTTCGAAAGGTCTAGCATATGTAACCTTTCTATACATTCTATTCATCTCCTTGTCTTTTTAATAGTTATCTTATGCTTAGATTTATCTATCTCTGGGAGAGAAAAGTTAAGATTCCCCACTAGTATAGCTTTAACTGTCTATTTTGTCCTATAATTCATTTAACTTTTCCTTTAATAAAATAGGTTATGCCATTTAGTGAATATATGTTTAGTTTTAGTATTACATCTTTGTCTATTGTACTTTATAGTAAGATGTAATTTACTTGATCATCTCTTTTAATTAGTTCTTTTGCTTTTGCTTTATCTGAGATTATGATTGCTACTCAGATTTTTTTCCCTTCAGCTGAAACATAATAGATTTTACTCCAGTCTGTTATTTTTACTGTGTATGTGTCTCTGTTTCAAGTATATTTCTTGTAATCAACTCATTATTAGATTCTGGTTTCCACTCCATTTGATCCAGTTCTATTTCATTGGTGAGTTCAGACTGTTCATATTTACATTTATGATTGCTAATTTTGCACTTCCCTCCATCCCATTTTCTTCTGTTTATCCTTCTCACACAGTCAGTTGTCCTTCTGATGACTTTCTTCCTTTATTTTATTATTCCATTTCTCTTATCTTCTTTACCACCCAAGTCCACAAAAGCCAGGCTCCACAGGATTAAGTATCCCCTCCTGAGGGAAGGGTTCTTGTGTTCTTATCTATTTTAACCAAAATTGAGGTTGACCTAGTCTACAAAGGAAATATCCCAAATCAATGAAAAAACTGATTGATAGGGCTTATATTTCTCTAGCCATGCTTACTACAGGTAGTTGGATTTCATGGGACAGCTATCATTTCCTGAGTTCTGAAAGTCATCCCACTTTCCCTAGGTGCAGATTAATCATTAGAATTAATAATGCCATGCCTTCCCTTGAATGAAGAAGTATTGATATAACTATTAACCCATCTCCTTATTAAAATCTCCACCAATATGAATGGTCTTATATATGTGAGAAGAGTTCCAAATAATTTACTCTCAGGCCATTCAAAAGGAAGACATATCCAGGATAAAAAAGTGTGTTAACCCCTCTGTGTAGGTCTTTTAGAAGAAACTGAGGCAGATGACTAAATTCACTTACTCATAGGATAGGGACTTTATTAGTAAATGACATTTTACATAGAGAATTGCCCTACATTGCTATGTTATTTTCTATTCAAGAAAAATGGAAGAAATAATTAATTAGTTTTTAGACAAGTTAGTTTTAAGATTTCTATAGGACATGCAAGTGAAGATGTCTAATAGGAATTGGAAATGCAAGATTGGAGGTTGGAGGAGAGTTGAGTAGTACTCAAGTAAATCTAAGAGTCATCTGCAGAGAGGTGATTATTGAAACCATTAAAGCTGACTAGATTAACAAATGAAATATGGAGAAAAGTTAATAGAACCCAGGAAAGGGATTTCAGGGAGATCCATGGTTAGTATGCATGACCTGAATGAAGATCCATCAAAGAGAGAAAAATGGTCAGACAAATAAGAAGAGAATTAGAGAAAGAAAACAAAAATGAACAAAAAAAATCTAGAGGGACAACTCTTTCAAGGTCTACAGAAAGGGAAAGAAGGAAGAGGGTGGACAAAAGACTATTAGATTTAGCAACTGAGACCTCACTAGTAACTTTGGACAAAGCAGTTTTGTTTGAATGTTGACACAGGAAGACAGACTGCAAAGCTTTTAGAAGAGAATGAG
Organism: Gracilinanus agilis; assembly: GCF_016433145.1. Taxonomy (NCBI): domain Eukaryota; kingdom Metazoa; phylum Chordata; class Mammalia; order Didelphimorphia; family Didelphidae; genus Gracilinanus; species Gracilinanus agilis. Next base: position 437,669,533 of record NC_058130.1, on the reverse strand, counting down.
AGCAAAGGAAATGGAGGCACCTATCATAAATGGCAACTCAATCAAAGGGAGGAGAGATATAGAATGATAGTGTGAAAGGGAGTTCTTTATTCTCTTTGTCTATTTTTATTCAATCTAAGAAACCCCTATTAACTGGTAGTTAATCCCTAGTTAACACTTGGTTTTCAAGTAAGAGAATTCAAAGCCACTTACTTGGAGAGCTCCATACTTTTAATCCAATCAATCAGAAACTTGTGAATCCTTTGATAAGAGTTGACACCGTCAGAGGATGAAGTGTGGATCCCATAGACACTGCTCCCCTAGGCAGTGCTAAGCAATTTGGAAGCTGTGATTGGCACCTCTGAAGAGGGGAAGGGAATGAGAGGTGATTATGAAAAGTCCTGAAACTCTTCAGCTGGTCATCTCTGGCTTAAATCTTGGGCTTGGAGCTTCAGCTGGTGACCTGCCTCTTGGAGGTGACTTGAGACTTGGACCTTGGCTTCAACACAGGACTTTGGCTCTTGGACTACATTTTGGGTGAGTAGATGGCTTTTCTTTCTTGGCTTCTGGAGAGAGATTAGTTCCAGAGAAGCCTTCCCCTCTTGGAGAAGACCACATGGGTGGAACACTGGGTCCACTGGTTAAAGGTTAATAAGCCCTGCTGGACTGAGCTGAGATATTTAGTGTAATAGGCTAGAACCTTCTCTACCCTCTTTTTGCATTTTTCTACCATTGCTCTTTCTACCTCTTTGTAAATAAAAGCTATTAAGAATCATTTTCACTTGAACTATAATATTTTGAATCGGTGACCACCATATTATTTTAGAATTCTCACATATTTAGTCAAACCCTAAATTTAATTCCTTATAATAGCGAGACTAAAGGACCTAGATAGAGTAGATGAGGGTTCCCTTGAGGATGAGGGAGATGTTGGCATGTTTGTAGACAGTACAGAAATAGCAAGTAGATGTAGAGTAATTCCAGGTAAGTGAGATAGTATTGATGTCAGAGGGGAAAATGTGCTGGAGAAAATGAATGGAACTAAATCACTTGTGTATCTAAAGGGGATTGCTTTGGCAAGAAGGGAGAGCCCTTTATTTCAAACAGAGATGTAGGTGGATTTTTTTTAACCCTTGTACTTCGGTGTATTGTCTCATAGGTGGAAGATTGGTAAGGGTGGGCAATGGGAGTTAAGTGACTTGCCCAGGGTCACACAGCTGGGAAGTGGCTGAGGCCGGGTTTGAACCTAAGACCTCCTGAGATGTAGGTGGATTTTGATGAAGAAGACATCTGAGTGATAGGATATGTGGAAAAGGAATGATGAGAGAGCTGAGAATTGCCTCAAATTTTAGTGAAATATGAGGTAGGGTTATTAGCTAAGAGAATGCAGTAGTGAGATCTAGAGAAAATTTGAAGAGTGATGAAAAGATTTGGAAAACCTGCTATGGAGACTCAGATAGACAGTCAATTAGAACAGTACAAAAAGATTGCCTTGCCAGAGTGAGATTGCCAAAAAGAGACCCAGTTGAAATTATGTAACATAAATTGTTAGGGGACCCACTCAGTACAATTCTGTTATTTTGGTCATATTTGATCTTAAGTATGTGAGATAGGAGTGAATAGTGTATATGATGTGAATAATACAAGGCTGGGATTCAGAAGGGCAAGATCCTCAGCAGCATAAGGGAGGAAGGGACTCAAGTGAAAATGACAGTTTAAAATCCTGTGTAGTTTTGCCAGGGCTTTTTTTTTTTTGGGGGGGGGAGGTTGAGGGACATGGCAATATGCATGCAGTAGGTCAGTCAGAGTTGCCCCATTTCCATATCCACCAATTCACTTATCTGAAGAACATCATGCCCAGGAATTTGAATTACTACAAATATGTTCCATGAGTACATACCAGCTGCCTAAATTATCAAGATTTTTATTTCATGATTTGCTAGGCAGTTTTTCCCCTATACTAAGGGAATGTACACAATAATTCTTCCTTTAATTCACTTCTAAGATTTTCTTTCCCTCCATCCCACAACTTTGATTTTCTCTTCTTCTCATGTAACCAATGTAGAAGATGAAACAAATACAATTTATACAATGGCAAAAATAATGTAAAAACATTTTGAAGGTTGTAAGAACTATGATCAATACAATTCATTATTACCATTCATTATTCCAGAGGTATGATGATAAAATGCACAATCCATTTACAAAGAGGTGATGGTTTTAGGCTATAGAATTAAACATACTTTTTTTATTCAATGACTTTGAGGTTTTGTTTTGCTTGACTATGGATATTTCTAACAATGAATTAACTTTCTTTTCTTTTTTTGTGACAGAGTGGAGTGAGAAAGGCAAAAATGAGAGGTGAGAGTTTTAGAGGTGGTAAATGTGTCAGATTTGAGGTCAATGTGTTATCATTTTTATTTAAATGTTTTGCTTAGTAATAAGAGACCTCTCCAAAGTGAGAGGGATCTGTAAAAATATAACCTATGAAGGCAAAGTAAAATGAATACAAGTAATAGAGGAAAAAATAAATCAGTGATTTTTTTTCATTATCCTACTTCTAACCTATATTCTTTGTTTTATTTTCCCTTTCTACCAATTTCAACTGCCTTGAATAGTTGCATTTTTGTCTATCAAAATAAATATGAATTTGTTTACCAAGAAATAACTTTCAAATCTTTTCAATCATTTTTCCTTTTTTTAAAGTCCCATGGTAAATACTCATCATATATAAGAGAGACTAGATGTATCAAAAATTTATAATTATGTTTTCCCCCTGTTTTATAATTTTTGTTTTATCCTTTTTGTGCATCTCTAGATATTCAACATGCCTTGTGCCAAAACTATAAAGGAGTGAAGAGGCACTAATTGAATACTTAATAGGCACCAAGCACTCTGCTAAGAGATAGAGACAAGAGTCTCTGCCCTTAGAGATCTCATATTCTAATGGGAGAGACAACATATAAAATGAAGTGGTGGATAGTGAGGGATGTTTTATCTGGGAAGTCACAAGCATGGTTAGTGGAAGAAAAGGCAGTTTATTGTTTTGCTCTTTTTAGAGACAATGGTAGTAGTGATTTAATTGTTGTGTCCAAAGAGACAAGTGCTAGATGGAATTCTACATCAAAAAAGGAAGCATGGTCTCAGGAACGTTAGAATTGAATGACTCAGTTCCTTAAAAGCAAAATATCTGAGGACCAAGATTGGAATTTGGCTCAGCTACAGCAGCAAAAGCTGAAAATGTCAGGTGAAGATCAGGAGAAATGCTCCTGGGGAATTTAGAGCTTTATTTGCACTTTGTCCCACTTTTCCAATTTTTGGGTCTAGTATGGTGGAAGTGGTACATCTCCTACAATAAGCCACTTCCTCATATAACTCCTTTCTCTCTCACTCTTCCTCTGACTACTTACCAATTCTCTGTGAGTAAGTTGCCATCTTCCTGGCAATTATCATTCACACAGTTGAAGTTCATTTGATTCTTGCAATATTGTTGTGGTCAAATAGCTATGTCATATTAGAACCTGACCTGGATCAAAGGCCTCTTAACATCTTTTCCATCACTCTCTTTTTGGCCACATTATACTCTCTGTATGCTACCAGTTCCCCTCATCATTTGCTTTCCTCTTTTGTAAAATGGGGATAATTCTGAACTGAGTAGTTTTGGGATTATTGGTGTTAAGGCTTTTTATTCATATTCCTATTCTGGAGAATACCAATGAAGCATTCAATTAATAAGTCATATTCCTGCTGTTTTATATATCTTGTAATGTTTTGTTGAGTTGTTCTTGAGGAAACGAATGCAATGATATACTTGGATGTTTTTTATTATATTTTTGCTTTGTTGGAACCTGGCCTCATCATTACTCAGTTCAATGGAGGAAAATACATAAATGTGAATAGATTAATCAGCTTGTTTTATTTTTTTTACCCCAACACAAAATACTCACATATTTTCAGTTGAGCACTCCTCAGTATTTTATAGTTAAATGCATAACACTATAATGATTTCATGCTGGAAAAATTCACAAATTAGGTAAGAAGTGCAAAAACACATTTTCCTTTACAACACAAAAACCCCAGGATATGCAAGGATATAATGAAAAGATTGTACTTCATATACAACAAAGGCAATTATCCACCCATAAATTACCATAATGAAGGCCAGCATGGACCAGTGATCTGATCAAGAAGCCAGGGTTAAATGCCAATTGGGTACAGACTTCAGCATTGGCTAAGACTTGTCACTTAACCTTTCTGTGACCATCTGTAAAATGAGCTTGATACTCCTTAACCTCAGTGGTACAGAAATCCTTCAGATGGAGGATTAATGGGTTTATTAATGACTGCAAACTACTTTTATAAGTACAATGCATAGTTAATCAAATGTTTCACAAACAATAACTATGTCAATGATTCTATTTTTTTAGCCTACAAAACACTTAAGCAGAGAAAATTATTCCTTAGAAAATCTACCTTATTGACTCTACTTTGTAACTGTAGCAATGCCCTTTCCCCAACACACATACAAAGCTAACCATGTGGAAGATAGTTATTTTTCCCCCTACAATGTCAGAGTTGGAAGGAATTTCAAATTTTCAAAATTTTATCTATTCCAACCCCATACCTGACTCTGAATTCCCTTCACAGTATCACTAACAAGTGGTTGTGCAACCTCTGTTTGAAAAAAATCCAGTGAGAAGAGATCACTACCTCCCCAATCAAAACATTTTTCTTTTATGTACTCTTATTGTTCTATAAATTCAGTTGAATTCTTCCTCACCCATTTTTGCTGGTTTTGGATTATATATCCAAAGTGAACACTTCAAACTCTATTCTGATATCAGTCCTTCAAATATTTCAATGTTTTAGTTATCACATTTCCTCAGATTAAATATCTGTAGTTTCATCAATAATATCCTTATGGGACAATCTCAAATCCCTTACTACCTTGCTTACTAATCTTTGGATAGCTTTCAATTATTGACACAAACAGGGAAAGCTAGGTGGCAGAGACTATAGAATGACAAGCCTGGAGAAGGAAGAATTGAGTTTTCACATCTGGTCTCAGAGACTTAATAACTATATGGTCATGGATAAGTCACTTTAATTCTACCTCATTTTCTTCATCTGTAAAATAAGCTGTAGAAAGAAATGGCAAACCACTAGAGTATTTTTACCAAGCAAACTCCAAAAACACCAAAAAGGGTAAAAAAGAGTCAGACAGACTAAAAGCAACTCAACACCACATAAACGGGGTGATTTAAAAATAGGCATGACTTTCACTCATAATAAAATTCTGAAGTTTGTTAATTACTATAAATATCTTAATTCCATCTTTATATTTATTCCCATCTGCCAATGTATAACAGGAACTTCATGAAAAAAATCAATTTGAAAATGTTATTGCCTTCTGTCCAAACCTTTGTTAATAAGAATCCTTTATTTGGTTAGACTGGTCCTTGAATGTCAAACATTCACACTCCTCATAACCAGGACTTCACATTACAGAAACAATTCCCATTATACAATTGGTCAAAGAACATGAAGAGACCATTTACAAATGCAGAAATGGAAACTATCAGACTAATAAGTATCTGAACAGTTGTTCAAAATGGCAACCACCATGTTCAAAATAAAAAAAAAATACAAATTTAAAAGTCTCTGAAGTAAAAACTCAGTGTGTCAAATGGGTAAATATAGCAAAAAATGACAAAACTTAATGGAGTAGGGGATGTGGAAAGATAGGCACACTAATTCACTAGTAACAGAGCTGTGCATTGGTCTCATCAATATGGAAAACAATTAAGCTTTCAGTAAGAGAAACTTATAAAGCATGTATATCCTTTGATCTAGCAATTCCATTAATGGGTTGACAACTCAAGGAGGTTAGTACAGGCTGAAAGGTCCCAGAAACACCAAAATCTGTTTTTTGACATACTCTTTACAGTAATGAAAAATTTGAAACAAATTATTTGCGCCCAACAATGATATAAATGCAGCATAATATCATATGACTATGAGGAAGAAAAAGAGGATAAGACATATAAACAGGTACAAAATGAAGAAAATATTATATATATTATATATGAAAATATTACATATGCATATATTCATGCATGTATATATAGCCAGCTATTTTCATATCTATACATACAATGACAATGATGTGATTAAGATTATACTAGAACATTACAAAATTTCAATTCCTCTTCTTAAAAAATGGGACAAAGGGGCAATGATGTTTACAAGAATGTGATTTTTATGCCAAATAAAATGTATCAGTAAAATTATTTTTCTTTTTAAAGACATGATAAAGATTCCATTGTGGTGGTAAAGTTTTTCAAGAACACAGGGAGCTTCAATGAGACTTTGAAGTAGGGAGGGGTTGGATGGTTGGTGTTTAAAACTGGCTTTCTGAAATAGAATGCACTTTTACTGCATTATTAACATTTTCTTCATCAATTTTTTAGACAAGACAATCAATAAAACCAAAAATCAAGTCTTGATTGTTCATGTTTACTTTTCCTGAATGCATATATTGCATATATTGAAACTTTTAACAATAAGCTCTAGCAAGGCAATTTGTGCTGGCTCCAGCACAGCCCTAGCATGTCTTTAAAGAAGATTTTATTTAATTTTATGAATAAATGACTAATTTAGGTCATAATCATAAAATATAGCGCCATCATATTATTAACATTAATGATATAAAAGGGTAGGTTATAAATCGTGTGAAAGATACACTGCCACACCCACTTACTGTCTTCATCAATTTTCCTTGCAGTGAAGCATTACACTAAGTGGCATTATTTAGTCTAAGAATCACAGAACTTAGAGATGGGAGGAACCTCAATAGCTACACAGTCCAAGATATACCTAAAATGAATTTTTTCTATAACACATAAGACAAGTGGTCATTCCGTCTCTTTTTGAAGTCCTTCACTACTTCTCAGGCTCCTCATTTCATTTTAAAATAGCTCTAAAACTTGGTAAACTGATATTTTTTCTGATATCAAACCTAAATTTGCCTAAATATTAGCCTTTATAAATTTGCCTTTGTAATTTCTACCAAATAATTAGCTTTGTTTTATGAGGACACATATAATATATCTCCCTTTTCCATATGACCAAACTTCCAATACTGGAAGATAGGTATTTACTAATCCAGTCTTCACTAGAATAAACATCTCATGTTCTTTTGACTAGTTATCACAAATCATAGGAAATGGGGAAAATCACCTTTTATCATTTTAATTGTAGAAAAAGACAAATAGGGAAAGTTAAACAAACTGTCTTGAATAACAAAAAGAAGTCAAAGAAACAGCTTTCTAATTTAGTTCCATTATTCCACTCCCTATTGTTAATTCAGTGAATTTTGTCACCCATTTTTTCTGTTTGAAACTTAAATTATGCCAGCCAAAAGATAGGACTAAGTTGCATCTACATATCATGTTTCCTTTGAAGGCTCAACATTTTAAATAGATTTCTTTAGGGTAATGAGTACTGAAGGAACCTTAGAGATCACACAGTCAAGGTCCGAAAGCCATTAAATCATGCATATACTTTGAACTAGTGATAGCATTATGAGGAATATACCACAAGGAAAGAGATAAAAAGAAGCACATCTAAAAAAATATCTCTATGTCGACCCTGTTTATGGTGAAAGAATTGGAAACTAAAATAGTATGTATTATTTGGGGAATTGATGAACATGTAGGTTATATAAAGATAATGTAATTTTAATGTGTTGTAAGACATGAAAAAGGAGATAATTAAAATGAAATTTTGGAAGACTTGCACGAAATGATAAAGAACAGAGTGAGAAGATAAGTTTTATAACAATGACAATATTGTAAAGACAATAAACTAGAAAATCTTAGGAACTCTCATCCATACAACAAACAACAATGATTCCAGAAGACTCATAATTAAACAAGTTCCTCACCTCCTGATAGAGAGCTGATGTGTTCAGAGCACAAACTAAAATAGTCTAATCCCCTCATTTAACAGATGAGGAAACTGAAGACTAGAGGGAAAAATTATTTGCCCAATGCCATTAGTCTTTACACACTAATTATCTAGGCATTAATTTTCTGGAAAGGAATTTGTCCCAGTGAAAAAACTGAATCTGGACAGAGCTAACTGAGACAATGGAGTGAGGAAATAAGGAAAAGATTTGCTTGCAGCTGGGGATAATGCTCATTGTTTTATGAGTGCTTGGAAAGCTAAGTAGATTTGAGCTGGGTTTGAAAGAACACACTGACCATGTATCTAATAGGAGTAGCAAATAAAACTATTTTTAATTCTTACACCATGAAATATCTTCTTTATTCTGTGTCCTTTGGATCCAAAACTACAGGAGTTTGGGGAGACAAGATAATAAATGCTTCTAGGTTAGTCAGACAAGATCAGAACAGAGTATAAGCAGCCTACTTTGAGGACATATCTGGACCAGTCACTTACTATTTGTGTTTTCTTGGGCATGTCATTTTACTTCCTCAGCCCTTAATTTACTCATCTATAAAATGAGAGGCTTGGACTAGATTTACTCTGGTGTCTATTCTAGCTCTGCTTCTACTATCTTCTGATTTAGATTTGATTACTTATGAGAGATACCTTCCATTTCAATGTTCCTGTGATCTAGGCAGCTGTTAGTTTTTATGGGTATCATGTCAAGTAATGTTTACTCAATTCAATTTGTAGTCCACTAAGGCTTTCAAATATTTTTAAATATGGAAATAAAATTGTCTTGTACTTATGTCATTGATTCCATTAATCCAAATGTAGTACTTAATATTTGTCTCTCTTAAATGTCATTTTACTAGATTTAGCACATAATTCTAATCTGGTAGGTTTTTTTTTAATCCGTATTCTATCATCTATTATGTTCATTATCCCTCTCCTAGCTTTACATCAGCAGAAAATGTTATTATGATAGGGCATTTATGCCTTCATTCATCCAACTTACTGATAAATATGAAAAATTCTGATTTATATAAGTACAATTTTACAATCCAATTATGGTCATTAAAGAATGAAAACATTTAATTTCCCAAAGGCAAAGCCATCCCTGGTCAGCTCCAGATGGGGGACATAGGGAAACTCAAGAATAAAGGATATCCCTTAGCACTCTTCCACTTAGGAGCCAATACACAGAAGTTAAGGGCTTAAAAATGTTAAAAAAAAAAAAAAGAAGAAAGGATATGTGGCACTGGTGCCAAAGAGATTCTGACCCCCTTGGGGATATGAATGCTTAACATCAGTTCAAGGTCCAGGCTGTGAAAAAAGAGCTGAGCTAGGCCATCTTTGGAGAGAATAATATGGAGATTTTAAATACATCAGGCAGCTCTTCTTCTAGAGTTCAGACTCCATAGAGTCTTGCTTAAATGTGAGATAAAATTTGAGTCATTATCTACCTTCCAGAGTGTGTACAGAAAGTGGGCAGGAGCTTATCAGAATAGGAAACTGTTCAGGAGATATGCACAGACCACAGACACATACTCATCAGCGAATTTAATGAAGCATGCTCTCTAGAAAAAGAGCATCCATGTGAAAGGCTTCTAGTCAATGCAATCACTTCCTTTTTCAGAGTTGCATCAAAATTTTCTGTGGGTATTCCACACAATTAATATTAGTGTGTGGATGGAAGAACATTAAAATTCCTAAAGCTTTGTGGCTTATGTGTTTTATATTCTTTATTCTTTTTTTAAAACATTTATTAATAATCATTTTTAACATGGTTACCTGATTCATGCTCCTACTTTCCCCTTCACCCCCTGCAGTCCCCCCACCCATGGCCGACGCACATTTCCACTAGTTTTGTCATGTGTCCTTGATCAAGACCAATTTCCAAATTGTTGGTGGTTGCATTGGTGTGGTAGTTTCGAGTCCACACCCTCAATCATGTCCACCCCGACCCATGCGTTCAAGCAGTTGCTTTTCTTATGTGTTTCCTCTCCTGCAGTCCTTCCTCTGAATGTGGGTAGTTTTCTTTACCATAAATCCCTCAGAATTGTCCTGGGTCATTGTATTGCTGCTGGTACAGAGGTCCATTACATTCAATTTTACCACAGTATATCAGTCTCTGTGTACAATGTTCTTCTGGCTCTGCTCCTTTCGCTCTGCATCAGTTCCTGGAGGTCTCTCCAGTTCGCCTGGAGCTTCTCCAGTTTATTATTCCTTTTAGCACAATAGTATTCCATCAGCAGCATATACCACAGTTTGTTCAGCCATTCCCCAATTGAAGGACATACCCTCCTTTTCCAATTTGTTGCCACCACAAAAAGCACGGCTATAAATATTTTCGTACAAGTCTGTTTATCTATGATCTCTTTGGGGTACAAACCCAGCAATGGTATGGCTGGATCAAAGGGCAGGCAGTCTTTTATAGCCCTTTGAGCATGATTCCAAATTGCCAGCCAGAATGGCTGGATCAGTTCACAACTCCACCAGCAATGCATTAATATCCCAATTTTGCCACATCCCCTCCAACATTCATTGCTCTCCCCTTCTTTCATTTTAGCCAATCTGCTGGGTGTGAGGTGATACC
>NC_058130.1:437604674-437654476 GCF_016433145.1 Gracilinanus agilis | reverse complement strand
TTTCTTTCTTTCTTTCTTTCTTTCTTTCTTTCTTTCTTTCTTTCTTTCTTTCTTTCTTTCTTTCTCCCTTAACTTCTGTGCATTGGCTCCAAGGCAGAAGAGTGGTAAGGGTGGGCAAAGGGGGTCAAGTGATTTGCCCAGGGTCACACAGCTGGGAAGTGTCTGAGGCCAGATTTGAACCTAGGACCTCCCATCTCTAGGACTGACTCTCAATCCACTAAGCTACCCAGCTGCCCCCTGTTCTATGCAAATTCTAAGGACTGCAATGTGAGTAAGAAGGCTGAAATATTAGTCAAATTTGTCCCTCACTAACAACAAAGCCAAACTGTTTTTATTAAAAAATAATTAATGCCCCAAACTGGAAACCATCTATATATACACACATAGTATATATCAACATGAAGAAAAATATGATGGTATGGATAGACAGATGATAGATTTGTATACACACATATGTATATATATATATATATATATATATATAACATAATTTTAATGACTTCTTTCTCTCATTTTCTTGAAAAAGAAACATGATCTTCTTTTCATTTATGTTGGGAGAGAAAGGTGAGACCAGAAATACTCTTAAGAAGTCCCTTGGTTAGCCTTAGAAAAAATTACTTTATGATATGTTAAGCAAATGACATATTTTTCACTTATTAGAGAGTCGTTCCATTAGATCTTTCAAATTTTTTTTCAATTTTTAAGTTTTCCCTATTACTGTGCAAATAATCCTGGGAAGGGTTATATGTTAAGCCTTTGAATTAGATCCACAGGTTATGAAATCAAAGTTTTGAGGAAATGGGACCCAAGACAGATTCCTGGTATAGATATGGAGGAAACAATGAAAGGGAGAGCCAGAGAGCCTAAAAGACAAATGCCATCTACTTCACAGTTTTGCAAAAGGCCAGCTCTGTTTACAGATATAACTTCTCATTGTCTGTGTGACCTTTATGAATCATTTTCTTCCTTTAGAATATCATGTTTGGGTAGTTAAAAACTAAACAAAAAATCCCTGCAAACGTGGCATTTTATCTATAAGAATACCATGTGTGGTTTCCAAGAGACTATGAAGGTATTTTAAAAAAATATGTTCCCTTCATTCTCACTATTTGACAATGAAACAGTTTCTGAGGAATAATTAAAAACAAATCAAAACACTATTGTTGGATTTTTTTCCAAATAGTTATCAATTTTAAAGTTCCAGTTCATATGGAAAAGAAATGTTTGCACTTATACGGGGAACTATATAAGGGTTGTTTTGCTGTTTTGTTGTTTTTTATTCCAAAATACCTGCTTCCTTTATTTAAGTATTAAATATTTAATTATCCTAAGGGGGAAAATCCAGTTTAATAGTAAAATATATTCTTTTCTTGTTATATTCAAATATTATAAAAGTTCACAATTAAGGTCTTAAGGATTCTACAGATAGGAAGTTGTAGAAAATATACATCTTTTGAACAATTCTTCCACTGTACAGGAAAGAATACACTTTCTTCTAGTCTAACCTCTCTCAATTCAAAATTAATTTAGAATGGCATCATTACTCTGATATTGAATTTAAGAGAAATTAAAAAATTGTCCCTGGACAAGAAAACTTTTGATAAATATATATCATTAAAGCCATATAAGCAATATTGCTATATGAATTTTTGCATTTTTCAACTAAGCATTTAGTAAGTTTGTTGTGCTTTTTTTTTCTAAATTGGGTACATGGTTGAGAATAACTTGGATTCTCACAAGTTATTTTAGGTCCTCAATTCTGGTATTAATTTACTATAACCTCACAGACAAGGCTCATATTTTTTACATCATATTTCCCGTGAAAGCAGAACAGATGGATTGTTCCTATTGTAGAGTCAACAAGTGTGTACTAAACACCCACTTCACACCCAGTGTAGTTCTCATTCCAGGGTAGGACAAAGGGAGGAAATCACAAAACAAAAATAATATCGTTATTTCCATCCATCCAGAAATGTATAATCTAGTTGAACAGATAAAATTAAAAACGTATGTGTTAAAAATAGGGAAGACTATGAATCAGAATATAATCAAATACTAGTTTGGGTGGTACTATATTGTAGGACGCCAGAAAAGGAGAAAACCATTTAGGAAAGGAATAATTGGGACAGAAAACTTCAAGGATGACCTAAGACTTGACACCTAGAAGGAAAAGAAGGATTCAATTGTTGAGAGGAGGCAGAAGAGCATTCCAGGTGGTTGGAAGATCATGAGCAACAGCTTACGAGTGGGAAGGAGCACAGTGTATGGGGCAGAATATGAAAACATAAGGGGCAAAACAAAAGACAAAAAAATCTTAAAAGAAGCACTGGGCAGTAAGTATTGCTTCTGTTGCTTTATGTCACTGAATACTTGTTCTTGGTTTGAGCTACGCATCTTTGGTAAGACATTCTTTCGAAAATGTAGAACTCACCTAAAATGAATACTAATAAAATAAATAATAAAAATGTTGTAAAGATTAATTAATTAATGATTAATAAAATAAAAAAAACTAAAATGAAATGAAAACTTACGTACTGGACTATATACAACTCATTGAAGCCTAACATCACTTTCCTTTGGTGAATTTATAACTTTAACCAGAGAGGAACAAAAGTTAATTTATAGAGGAGGCAATAAACTTATTAGACTCACTGTCTTATAATAGAGAGGCCTCTATATGGTTTTGGGGTCCTGAGTGTTGTTTAGTGGCAGTGGATTGTTAAGACAGGAAAAAGAAAATGAGAACAACCAGACTAGTGGTTAGCCCATGTTGCTCTAACGCTATGGGATTTGGACTTTATTTTATACTGGTTTCAAACAAAGAACATGAAGAAAGAGTCACAGCTGTGAAGGGGTTACAAATCATACACAATCCATTAAAGTCTAAAAGTAGAGAGATGGGTACAAGGGCAAGGGCCAAATTCCAACCACCAATTAGTAGGGGTTAATTCTGGGAGCAGAAATAAATTTCATGGAGATGTTTACTAATTGCATTCTGCCTTGATTTACAGATCTGCACCTGGTCAGATAGTCTGGACTAAATTGTCTGGCTCCAGTCTTTATCTAAGTAATATATTTTTTTAGGGTTCAGGCTTCTTAATTATCAAGGAGAGAAATTGTTAACTCAGTAGCTTCTGGTCTGGTTATGGACTCAAAGCTTTCCAATAAGTCTATAATGTATTTCCAATAAGAAAAGGTATGGATCATAAGAGGTGTCAAAAGAGGGGTCTCAGATTTTTATCTATTCTCTTATTGGCTTCCCACAATCTTAAGAGGTGGTGGCTGCCTAAAAACAGAAGAAGCTTCAATAAAGATTTAGTGATGGGGGTAGCTGGATGGCTCAGTGGATTGAGAGCCAGGCCTAGAGACAGGAGGTCCTAGGTTCAAATCTGGCCTCAGACACTTCCTAGCTGTGTGACCCTGGGCAAGTCACTTGACCTCCATTGCCTAGCCCTGTAACAAATAAAATTAATTAATATAGAAGGATATATATATATGTATATATATATATACATAAAAGATATTAGGGTTAAAAAATTAAAAAAAAAGATTTAGTGACCCCATCATCAAAGAATTAATGTTGAGTCTTACTCAAGAATTAATGTTGAGTCTTACTCAAGGTCTTATTATAGCATGATAGTGACCCTAAGTTGTCAAAGGCTGTGCCAACAGAACATGTCCTCTAGAACAGTGATGGGCAAACTACTGCCTGCAGGCCAGATGTGGCCCCCTAAAATGTTCTTTCTGGCAGCAGGACATTATTCCTAATCTGACAAATACAATGAGTAGGATACAATACAATGAAACTTCAAAAGAGTTGCCTTAGAAACAGACTGACAGATGAACATTTCCTTTCCTTTGGCCCAGCACTGTCTAGAAGGTTTCACATTTCTGGAAGAGCTTTGGATAAGGTCCTATCAGTGAACTGTAAGGATTACTACTTCACTTTTTATCTTTCGGCCAAATATGCCTATTTTCTGTTTCCCAATTGAACATTCTATCTCCTGCCTCTCTAGCTTTGCCTATGCCTGTAATGCTCTCTGCTATAACAATCCCTAGCTTCCTTTAATCCTCATATTTAAGTGTTATCCCCTACATAAAATTTTCCTAATCCCCTGAATTTTTCCTTTCATTTTCTTTCTCCTCAGAGATTATGTGTGTAGGTATGTATGTATATTTATAGGCCAAAATCTTAGTGGGGGCAATTTGACCCTGAGAGGGATACTCCCCAACTTGGCTTTCTGATAAGAACCAGTCAAAATTCAGCCTTGGCCTTGGTCTCTTCTGAAGCCAATGTTTTGTGTTTTGATGTGACATAATTTGTAACTTCTGCACATCTGCAAGTTTCAGGGGGGTTCTTTGGTGTGAAATGAGTCTTGAAATATGTATAATAAACTCTATGCTCCTGGAGCCAGAGCTGGAAGCATGAGCTAAAAGACAACTCCCATGTTCTGTCCTTATTTCCTTACCAACTAAACTGTCCTTATCAGATTATCAGAGATGATAAAGAGATCTTGACAACAAACATCCTCCAAAAATGTAGGGGAGCAAATTCTCCACCTTATGCAAAAAAAAAAAAGTAAAAGGGTAAGGTAACCCCTGCCATCACAAAGCTAAAGTCATGGTGCCCCTGATGTGGGTAAAGAAGTCTTACTTTCTGGGCACCTACAGAAAGAGAAAAAGACTATCTCAATCTTATATTTTTAATGATGCAACCTGGAACAGTCTTTTCCCTTTCACGTGGTAGGGAAACATAGTTGATCTCCCAGAAGGAGATTCTTCCATTTTGGATGATTTGAACATGTGAAAAGCCTGGCTGCACATATAAAATACCTTGTAAACCTCCAAGTGCTATGTAAATGTTATTGATTAGCATCATCAATTTAGAGTTAGAAGAAAGGTCATCTAGACTAACATATTTTATTTTATAATTGAGAAAATTAAGGCCTAGAGAAAAAAAAAAGATTAAACTCAGGTCCTCTGACTTTGGGCTCATCACTCTTATCTACTATCCTACAATGTCTTTCTCTAATTATAAGGGCCATAGGGGAATTGGCATTATTATGATCTTAAATGGGAAAAACAATAGGTGATTGAGCAAACATTCCTACTTCCATTGAAGAAAACTCTGGGAAGAAAATGTTTAAAAAGCTGTTGCTGACTTTTCACTATATGTACTTTCCCTCCTGAATTCTTACTTTTTAAAAATATCCACAAATTTGAGCTGCATCTCAATTCAGTATTCCCATAAACCTCTCAACAATTTCTACACAATACAATTATTAAGGTGCACAAACCAAATGGAATAAAATATTGGGCTCCCTTACACAGCTTGCTTTCTCCAGGCCATATCATGACCCCAAGTGGATCATGAAAGATGATGTCTCCACTTGCCCATCCCTCTGTCCTCATCAGAAGACTTAGACTCTTATTAGTAAGTGAGATGGGCCAGGTAGGAACGTCTTTGACTGATAAGAGTATATAGTTTCTTATTGCAACTTTAAGAATGATACCACCACAATCAAATGAAAATCTTAATGCTGATGCAGCCCCAAAATAAATCCTCCCAGCAAAAACTGCTGAAATCAGGGCATATGGTAAAATGAAAGGCAATTTCATTTCTTTTGATCTGAAGTGGATTTCTCCTAAACTATTCAACCATAACATGGTGTTTTCTTTTAAATCAATTTCATGTACTTTCAGCACAAGCACATTAGAAATCGAATAGGAATTGTTTCATTTGCAAGTTGTAAAATCACATAGAACAAGGCAAGAAAGGGACTGAAGCACAAAGTAAGGATTAATACTGGTGAATGAATATTTTTAAAAGAATAGCCTTTCTTATAATGGACAGAATTAGGTGGGCAGCACAGAAAGCCTTTGGAAAGTTGAATTTTCCTGGACTGATAATGCCAAGAAGCTTCTTTTAATGATCCATTGGTAATATCAACAATCAAAATAGCTAAATAAAACTCAAAGGGCTGTCTCTTTATGATCAAATCTTGTTCCTTTTTTATGCACAATTTCTTTTTAGTAATAGGTCAGCTAGAATAGCTCAGTAAGCATCTGAATTGGGATCCAGGGTGCTGCAGGGTATATTTTTGTAAGTGAATACCAACTAAAAACTACCTCTGGTTCTCTGAAGAAGGGCAGAAATAAAATCACAATTGCACCAATCCCAAAGGTAGGATGGGGGTGAGTGTGGGGGCAAGCAGAGAAATACATGCCCTAAAAATATCTAATTCCCTTTAAATGTCAATTACCGGGTATGGCTTTTCTTTCTTTCTTCATTTTCCAGTAAGTTTACCTTGAGGATTATATTAAAGTTTCCCCAAGGAGGCTAGACCTGACAGCTTTACTGCAGGGCAGCCCTGATGAATTTGAAGGTCAGTCTAGCAAATGTATAAAGAACACTAAGCACACAGCAAATGTGTGATACAGGGACTTTACTCAGCAAATGTAGATAAATAATTCAACAGTACCACACAAAGAGTCCTGTGGAGTTTTATAGCAAAGCTGAAAGAATAAATGAAGAGAATTAGTTATAAATAAGAGGACATTTTACATTGTCCATATAGGATTTTAAAAAAATACTAAAGTCATATGTATACAACCTTTGATCCATTGCAGAGCTGCCATTATTATAAAGTTGACTTCTAGAAGGAGTTGAATATAATCTAGAATGCCGAGTGATTCATGGAGCATTAAGACCGGAAGGTTGAAAATCATATGGGGTTTTGTGCCAAATGCTGTCCTTCAATATTTCACAGGGCAAATCCTAGCCTCAGTTTATTCCCAAATATAACATCAAATATAAGTGAAAAAGTGTTATTTAATTATATTCTTAGGTGAGAATTATTGCTAAATAAAACAGAAAATTAAAATATATCTTTTATTCTCAGATACTAAGTTGGATCCATGTTGGCATTGGTGGAGATTATGAATATTGATAGATATTTTCCTTATATTCATTAAACAACTATTACTAATGTACTGTGGCACTGGCCAATGAGATCTCTGTCCTTAAAACTACATGTTTTACTTAATATAATTCCCAACATGGACTTCAGAGCATCTTCAGATATACTATGACTATTTGTAATCTTCATTCTATTTGTCAAAGAGAGGCCTTTAAATTGGCTGGTGAGCTGGAAGTGGTAATGAGTACAAAAGGCAATAGTTGACCAAATTGATATGTCTATATTGAAGCAGACTAGTTGCTATGAACCTCTATTACAGGTGAAGGAGGGAGTAGTCGTCTTGGCTGCAGAATCCCACTCTCAGATAAACCATTTCTCTTTCTGAGGCTATGATTATGAATAGGGTCACTCTTCTTTGTTTGTTCATTGTTGATCTTAGGGAAATGAGGATAGGATATGGAACGAGTTCAATTATCACCACGTAAGATCTTGAAAGATGCCAAGACTAGAGTCATTGTCAGCGTGTGGAGATTAAATATTATATTTTTATAAAGGTTTATTAATAATAAACTAAAAAAGAGAACTAACTAAAAAGGTACTAACCAGCTCGCTCACCAGAGCAAAAAGAGAGAAAAGGAGGAGTTACAGCCAACTCTGAAACAATAAAGTGACCATGCAAACATGGTGGCACAGGAGAGATTAAAGGGGATTTGGGGAAATACTAAGGGACTTATGGGGGATGCAGTTCAAGGTTCAAAATCTCCATTTATATAAAAATTTGCCAAGCAGCCAAGCAAAGTCAGGAGTGACTTGCAGGAAACAATCCACCAGAGAACTGACCTGGCAGTCAAAATGTAGTTTTCTGAAAGCAAAGGAACTTCTTCATCCATTGAATCTGCCTTCAGAATTGAAGATAATACAGCAAATGTTTTGTTCACTCTCCTCAGGAATCGTTTTCTTTTTTTTGGTTTTTTGTTTCTTTTTTATAGGAGAATATAACCCCATTGGAAGGAATGGGGATTTCTTTTTAATACTTCTAGTTTATTTTTCTCATTAAGTATTTCTTTATAAAAGTGCATTGGTGTAACTGGATAATTCATAGTAGGGCACTAATAATCATTAAGTTAATCAGTGACAGAGGGAAACTATTCACAGTAACTGGTGACAGATATTGGAGAGAACATATTGGAACAGGGGTGTGTATTAGTGGCATGAGATGAAAACCTATAAACTTTAGTGTTAACATTTAAACTCCAAAGGAGAGATAGAGTCAGTCTTGTTACATTACAACAATGTGAGTGGAAATTAGGATCAGAACCCTCAGAATGTGAGTCTATTCTGCATTATTTAACACTAATACTTGAAGGATCTTTCATTTCATATAGAAATCCAGAAATGAATAGTAATCTCTAGGGATTTACCTAAGACATATGAAAGTTATACAACTTGCCTGGTACCACACAGCTAGTAAATGTCAAAAATGGGATTTTAAGTAAGGTCTTCCTTAGTCCAAGCCCAGTATTCTATCCGTTATCCCTTATTAATGATAGTATTCATCTAACTCACCTTTGGTTTCCAAATTATAATTTAAACTAAAATTGTGTAAAGATTTTCTTCCTTTCAAAGTGTAAGGAATATTTATTTAAATTTTTTAAAAGTGATGACACATTCCTATCCCTACAAATTCTAATCTGAAGCATTCTTTATAATTCATATCTGACTTAGTATTTGAAATTTTCAACCAAAAGGCATAAGGTATCCTTGTGATATAATGACTTTTTCCTCTATAGAGGATTACTATCTGTCCCTCTAGGAAAGAGTCCTAGCTCTTTATCATAGTGGAAAAGAGGGAAAGGCGAGGGAACTTGAAAAAAAAGGAGCTTGAAGAAATAATCATTCTTTATTCAGACTGTATCTTCCCTTGCCCCACTATAAAAGGATATTATTAATCTTCTCAGTCCCTACTTTAATTGGTACATAGCATTATGGAAGACCTAATTTCTAACTTGAAAATGTTGGCATTTTAATAAGGAAGACATGGCATAAAACCCTGTAATATACAGAAATGTGTACATAACAAAAGTAATTACCAAAATGTTTTTGAGGGGGAAAGATGTGGTCTAGTGGGCAGGGATATAAAGATTATTCTATTGAAGGGTTTCTTTGAACAGAGGGAGTGGTACACATATGCAAACCCACTCATGTCAGCTATATAAAAACCTGCCTGGGCAAAAAAGGTTTTATTTGAGATATCTATAGCCTTCCCCAGGGAGCTAGAGGTTTCTGTACTTTTTAGAAAGTGAGAAAGAAGGAATCCACATAAGCTTAGGCTCTCTTGATTTAACCATGAAAGGAAGCGTTGCCTCTTCAGAGATGAAGAGCCTTTCACAAAGTTGGGAGTGGGGTACCCGTGATAATTTCCAACATATTTTGCAAGCTCCAGTGACTTTAAACCATTGGTGGGGTCCTGGTATTTCCTGGCAGCCTGTTGTTGCTATATTTTTTTTGTATAATTTATTCTAGGATCAGCATATGTTTAGCCTGAAAGTTGATGGCAAGAACTTAGACTTTTAGAGACTCTGTGTAGATATTTGTAATGAGGCCTTTGGAGCAAGTCCAGATTGCCTAACATGGAGGTTAACTCGGGACCAAGTTAGCCCTAAGAGCCCAAGAGGCAGGTTTATAAGTTGAATGATGCAGCCAAGCAGCCTGTCAAGGAAGCCTGGAGGGATCAGTATCTGGTACTCAAGCCCTGGGGAGATTTGTACTTGGAAATGATACTGGACTCTACAAGAACTGAGCTAAATTATGAAGTTAATTCTCTCCCCAGAGACTGATGTGGTGTAAGAAGGAAAAGGGATTGTGCCTCCTGTGTGTTGAGGGAATAAGTATATATGTTTGTAATTATGCCTTTGAAATAAATATGCCTTAGTAAAAACTAATTTGACAGTGGCTAAATGGAAGTGCAGAATGTAGATGCACATACCCTACTTTTGAGAAACATCATCTGCAGGAGCTGGAGCCATTTCCCAATACACTAGTCCTTTAGGGGTATTGAAGAATTCTCGGGGAGGGGTGACATGTAACATGCATGAGCTTCCAGGCACTAAAAACCAGGGTAGATGGTCATTGTTTTATAGTTAAAATAATTGGTGGCTTGGCACATAATTCTGTTCTTAAAACTTACAGTGTGAGTTTAACTTTCACCTTTTAAAAGTAAGAAAACACAAGAAATTTCATTTTAACAGTGGTGAAATTTTAACAAAATTCAAGGAAATGAAATTGGTTTTTCTTTGGTTTTGGAGAAAGCCATTTGTACAGGTTGAAACAAACTGACAGATAATAAGATTCTCGCTCTTTCCTCTACCCACTAGAGCTAACTTCCCCACAGGAAATGAGGCCTCAGAGAACTACTCAGTCATGTTTCCCATGTACATAAAGCAAAATAAGCCATTTCACTCTATTCCTGTTGTAAGTAGGTCATATCTAGTTAAGGCATCTATGAAGATGCCTAATCTCCAGGCATTAATGAAGCACATCATCCTTGACAAGTGATTTTTAAAAAATGAGTTAGTAAGCCCAATCCCCATCTATATCCAATTACTTGGATAACAAGAGCCACCATCATTTTTATGGGTGGGAAAATAGGCATAAAGTATTAAAGGGACTTGACCTAAATCTCCCAGGGAGCGAACATGGAGTTAGTAATATAACTCTGAGCTCTTCAACCTTTATCCCACTTCCACCCAAGCTGATTCTTAATTCACAGAATCACATTCAAACTCCATATGCTGATAGCTTCACAGAAATATCCCATGAGTGGGTGTCAGAGAGTGTTTTGCTAACAAAATGTATTTTTGCTTTTAATTTCTCATAGCTCAAAATGAAAAGCATATGCTCCTCCTCTTTATAGGATGAACAGCTAGCTATAAGCTAGTTCAGTCACTTTATTTAATGCCAATTACTCAAAACAATTACCAGGGCAACATCATCTCAAAGCTGGCTTAGCCAAAAAAAAATTGTTTTAAAGGCTGAAAATATCATTACTTACTTTAGAATTGTGTTGCCTTCCCGAACTTGCAAATGAACTCAATTACCTGAAATATGATGATGAATCTTTAATGACATAATTAGTAATAGTTTTCAGGTGTGAAAATGCTAATGACACCATTAAACTTGTGCTTAGCAACAGGCTTACTGAAGTCAACTCCTCTCCAACACCAGAGTTCTTCATTTGACTCGAGGTCATTCTGAAGATAGCAGAGTTTATATCTAGAGGTTATTGCTGTGAATTTGACCACAGTTACTGGCAGCTGAGAATCATTATCATCTGAGAGGGGAACCCCCACCTCCATCCTCTTCTTGTCTCTCCATGAGTTCTCAGGTGTCCACATTTCAGAAATGGCCATCTGTGAATAATTGATGGACAATTTGACAATATCTTTAGAGCCTTGGGGGGAGAGGAGAGCTGACAAGAGAAGAGGAGCGCATCAAAAGTCACCTGAGAAGTATTTAGGAACCCCCCAAAATATGCTAGCCCCCAACTGGATGTTGTAGGGCTGTAATAAGTGGGGGGGCATGTTTCCAGCTATCAGTTATATTGAGGACTTCATCCATCAGACTGGCTTTTTCAGAAGTATTAAAAATGGAAGGACAAAACAAACAGGGAGCTAAATAGAAAGATCAACTCTTATTCTTCCTGTCATAATAATATGCATTCTATAAAGAGATTTCTATTCATTGATAACAATAATAATGATAACTAGCATTTATAAAGCTATGACATTTGCACAGCAGTCTTATAAATATTATCTAATTTTCTTCTCACAATTATAATGGAATGTAGGTGCTCTTATTAGGTCATAATTTGGCTTAGGAACTTGAGGCAGACAAAGATCAGGTGGCTTACTCAAAGTCATAAAATCAGTAATCATCTGGGGCTTGATTTGGAATTAGATCTTCCAAAGTGCAGGTTCAGGGTTATAGCTGCTGTCCAAACTAGCTGTCCTGATATGATGTATAATGGGCCATTTCCTTTACCCTCACTCTTTTTCATATGGGTGAGTCTTTTTCTTGGAATCCCTTTGGTAACTCCTCCCTTTTATCCCAAGACCTAAATTAAGGAATCTCATATTCAATATTTATAATTATCTTCATAAAAAGTAATTTTTGGATGACTGCTTGTTATTATTTCCATGAAAAGTACTTACTGACACTAGTACAAAGTATAAGGGTTGTTTGCCTCAGGTATTTAACATATGTTTGAGGAAACAAAGCTTAAACATATAATAAAATTAGGAAATACATAAGAGAGTTGATAAAGTGCTTCAACCCCTTCACCTTACTATGTTCCTCTCCAACTGTTTTTTGTATGACCCTCATTTTCAGTGATTTGGAGAAGGTAGCATTTCATGATTCTTGGTTGTATAGCAACAAATAATGATATGAGAAGATGGACCTTTGTTTCAGGAAGAAAGTTATACTTATTAAGAGCACTGCCCATTTTCTTCAAAACAATTCAGCATACTCTTCTCCACTGGTTCAATTTCAGGCCACACTCATTCTCTCTGTACCAAATAAATATGACTGGAAAATAAAGTGGGCCAAACTTGTGGTATGAAGAAAATTGACTTGATGGAGAGCCTAGATCCTTCACTGGTATTTAGGCCTTATCAAAAGAACTGAGTCTTTCACCATTTTGTGTGGATTCTATGAATTATTTGAGGAAGGATCATAGACAATGGTCACATAAAATGAGAAATCATGGGTGGCTGATGTGATTCAATTCTGTGATGGGAGTATCCACTTTGATAATATCCCAAATATAAGAAAATATCAAAATATAAGACATTAATTAAATACTAAACTAAATATAATTAACTATCTCATAGTATATGTAAGAGAAAATGAATGTTAAATTTAGAAAAGGGAGTAATCAGTGTTAGCTTAAGTTATCAGGGAAGATTTCCCTTTGAGGTAGTCTCTGATAGGAAGAAATAATCCAAATTTATGTTTCTAATAAAATTTTTAAAATATTTAAAATCTTCATTTGGAGCCTAGATATTTTGTTTGTACTTATTAAAACCATGAGGAATAATTTAAAAAAGCATGTACCAAATGTAATTCAAAAACAAATCAATAAAGAGTTGTTTTCTGGATTTAAATATTGCATGATGGAATTTTTGCCTGTTATTGTCAGTGTTTAAAATAAATATTCAAAGCATCTAGGTGAATTCCTCCCCAAAGGCCACTCGCAATATAAACAAGGCATACATAATGTGTCTTCACCAACTGGTTCTCTTTTCTCTTTGGAACATTAATTCAATTCAATGAACTGAGCTAAAGCTATGGGTGGGCATGTTTAGGAAAGCTTTTGAGTAGATCAATTTAATTAAAGTATTTTATTTCTTTTCCTGATGGGATAATTCTTCCTTAACTTCATAAAAATGATATCCTCCTTTAGGATGCACTGCAATTGTAGGAAAAAATCATGGTGGTGAGTAGACCTAATTAAGATGATAAGTGGAAAATGCCCAGGTACCCAGGAAGCTTTATGAATTCCCCAATGGAAATGACTTATATGTTTTAGTGGAGAAATATAGAGTATATTATGTATCATTATCCTAGTTATATTCAACTCATTGAAGCAGCCAAAAGGCCATAATGTACATACATTATGATTTAAAGAAATAATAATAGGAATAAGGAATTTAAATGCATGCATTATTCTTTTACTTTCTTGGACTGGATCTCTTTTTTTCTTTAAGCGAATGATTTAATATCATAGGAATAGTTAAATTTGATATATTTCTTAATCCTTTGAACAATTCAGGACATGCCATATCAGCCTTTGTGAAATTTCTTGAGGATTAACATAAAATCAAACCTACTTCATATTATCTTCTCTGCTACCTTGAGAAGTTGGGTCAAATAAAGGACTCATAGAAAATAAAATCCATTGTTCACATCGTATATGCCTTTATTAGCATTATGAGCTTTCTATACAGTTTTTATTAACTTGTGAAAAAAGTCAGCTAGACATTGTCCATATATGAATTATCCATGGAAATAATTCATACCAGGCTGTTTTTTTCTTGTCATCCCAAGTGAAATTACTACTAGTTCATCTCCACTAGAAGGAGTACTCATGGAATGTGATTTATATTTCCTGTTCCTTTCACTAAATCTGTCCCTCCCATTGGTGACATGACAATCTCTGGACTGTTCTTTCTATTTTTCCTCATAGAGTTCTCATCTCTTGATCCCTAACTCTGGTGAACTGTAGGTTTTCAGTGTTTCAAAGATGGTATGTTTTTGGGAGAGGTATAATCACTGCTCTCCTGGCCTGTTCCTTGTTTACCCAGGAATTTGCCTTGTTTCCTTATATCTACCAGTGCTTGCATTCCTCCTTATTCTGGGACTTTGTCTTGCAATTATGATAAGGATCCCTACTCCTCTACAATTGACCACAAACACTTCTCTCCACCCTGAACCATGACCAAGTCCCTTGCCCTATTGAGGTAGGAGTGTTATCATTCTTTTTAGCTTTGGGTCTGAAATACAGAATTTCAAATGGGCAATGTTAAAAGGGTCTTGAACTAGTACCAGCAAAGAGTCTCCTATGGTCCCCTTTTGATCCATTATCCTATATTTTTTTTTTTACCATTCATGGCCTGAGAGTTCCTGAAGCTATCCTTGTCATCAATGCAACTGCCTCCTAGACCTGAAGCTGGTGACCCATGTTTCTCACTCTGTGCTGTACTCTGGGCTCAACTACCACCCTGGTGAGATAGACCTTTCCTGCTAACATCCCCCAAGTTATATATAAGTTGTCTTACCTGATATTCTGTTGGTTCTACCACTCCAAGATTTGATTTTATGAATTATTTTATAGGTGTTTGGAGGAAAATTTGGGAGGACTTGGCTGGTGATTTCTTCACTCTGCCATCTTATCTCCACACCTCTCCCATTAGAATTTATTTTTAATTTTAATTTTTAGAAAATTTTCCATGGTTCCATGATTCATGTTCTTATTCTCCCTTCCACTCACTCCCCACTACCCCCCATAGCCTATGAGCATTTCCTTTGGTTTTTACTTGTGTCATTGATCAAGACCTATTTCCATATTGTTGATAGTTGCACTGGGGTGGTTGTTTAGAATCTACATCCCAAATCATATCCACAATAACGCATGTGTTCAAGCAGTTGTTTTTATTCTGTGTTTCCTCTCCTGTAGTTCTTCCTCTGAATGTGGGTAGCATTCTTTTCCATAAATCCCTCAGAATTGTCCTGTGTCATTGCATTGCTGCTGGTACAGAAGTCCATTACATTCTATTTTACCACAGTATATCAGTCTCTGTGTACAATGTTCTTCTGGCTCTGCTCCTTTCACTCTGCATCAATTCCTGGAGGTCTTTCCACTTCACATGGAATTCCTCCAGTTTGTTTTTCCTTTGAGCTTTAAACAATTAGAAGACTTTAAGTTAATAGTGAAGTTTGGAGAAGGAATGAAATTTTAAAAAGAAGGCAGTATTTTTGTTTTGGACATATTAAGTTTGAGCTCTTGATAGTATGTGTAAGTACTATCAAGAGCTCAAAGTTAGTAGAAAAATCTAGTAGACAGTTGGCAAATCAGTACTTTACTTGTAGAGGGAGAATGTAGTTTCACCTGCAAAGGAATGGACCCTTGAGAATGGATTAGCTCACCCAGCAAATATTTATAGAGAGAGATAACAAATTCTTGGAGGAAACCTTTGAAATTTCTCCCTAAATCAAGGACACATGTCATATGTGGCCCTTTTTATCATAACTTCTAGGACATAGTGGCTGATTTGTCCCCCAAAATTCCTACCATTTCACCTCTAGGTTACTCTTTGTCATTGAGAATCTGAGCCTGAAAATTTCCTTTTGTTAGTTTACTCTCTATTTTATTTTATTTTTTTAAACCCTTAACTTCTGTGTATTGACTTATAGGTGGAAGAGTGGTAAGGGTAGGCAATGGGAGTCAAGTGTATTCTCTATTTTGAAAGATAAAATATCCATAAGGCAGTTTATAACATCTCCCATTCTTCCCAATATTCCATAATATTTTTTCTTTCTTCTTCATTACCGACTCCATATCAAATCAGCTAAAACTTGATTCCTTCTTTTGACCTAAGCAATAGAGTAACTGACTTAAAAATATTTTTCCAAAGCATAAAGTCCACCTTGGTAGAAAGAAAAATTTAGAGCAACATATTTGTCCAACAAGTCTGCATCAACTTGGCATATACATTTTTTTACTATAGGGTATAATCATGATGCCAAACAAATTGTAGGCCAGATACACAAGTCAGATACTTTGACAATCCCTTCATTAAATAGAGCAGTGGTTCCCAAACTTTTTTGGCCTACTGCCCCCTTTCCAGAAAAAATATTACTTAGCCCCCTGGAAATTATTTTTTTTAATTTTAATAGCAATTAATGAAAAGATAAATGTACCTGTGGCCATCACTGCCTCCTGTATCTGGGGCGGTGGCGCCCACTTTGGGAATCACTGAAATATAGTATGTCTACAAGAATCAGAGGCTAACTAGTTTCTTGCTTCTAGGTTAGTGATGGTGAACCTTTTGGAGGCAGAGTGCCAGACCCTGCCCTAACCCCACTTTCTCCTCAAACCCCCCATTACTCCAGACAGGGGAGGGAGGGAATACTCCCATTGGTCTGCTCAGCAGAAAGGCAGGTGAGCTGAGGGGTGTCCTGAGGTACATGGAGAGGAGGAGGGGAACAGCTCCACCCTGAGTCCCTCTGACTCCAACTAGAGGTAATAAAGAAAAGGTAAAGGGGGGTTTGGGTCCTTTGGTGGGAAAGGAGGATGCAATAGTGGATTGAGGTGGTAAGAAGAGATGTAAGTGAATGGCTGAGTTTAGGGAAATAGAGGAAAAGGCAGTATAATGAAAGGTAAGAGAGATGATGAGGTAATTAGGGGAGGCAGCTGCAATGGGGAGACACTCAGACTAGAGACAGAGGTTACTGGGGAAGGAAGGTTGGACTCTTCCAGGGAAAATGGTATTTTCTACAAACACAAAGGTTAGGGCCAGTCAGAAGTGGTTTGAATCTGACTAGAGGGCTTTCTAGTCAGTTTCTCAAGTCCACAAAGAAGGAGTCCCAAGGCTCCTCCCTGTTAGTGAAACTGAAGGGTTTCCAGGAGGAAGTATAGAGACAACTACTTCCTCCCAAGATGGATGCTCCCAGCTTCCCTCAAGGAAATAAAGAGATTATTCCTTCCCTCCTTCAACCCTCACTTATCATTGAGTCAGTGATTTAGCAAAGGGTTTGATTAGGTAACATGGGGTTTATTAAAGTTTCAGGGTTGATTATAAAGGAGGGAGGAGTTCAGGGTTTCCCTAACAGTAGCTAGGGACAAACTCCAGGTGGGGGAGGGTCACAGGAATGGCTTGGACTAAGAGAGAGCCTGCTTTCACTCAGCCAGGGAAGTTTGGCTGCCCTTGAGGTTAGGGAGTACTAAAACAATAAAGCAGGGGATAGTTTGTTTCAAGGGTAAGCCCTACTTGTCTATGGGGAATTAAATCCTCAAAGTCTAATTGCTACAACCTAAAAATCTACCCTTCTCCCAAAGCCCAAGGAAAATCAGGAAGGTAATAGTGGGATGATATAGGGAAGATCAGGGAAGGTCCAGAGAAGTTAGCTAAGCTCCAAATGTCCAAAGACAAAAGCACAGATTCAAGGCAAGGTTTCAGCTCCAAGGTAGAGCCCAGTTCGCCACTCCTCTCTTCACAAGCTTCTGGGACCAACTGCCCTTTGTCAGAGTTCTAAAGCTGGCTAACTGCCAGAAATTCTACAGTTAGGTTTTGCAAGGGTAAATGCCTTGATTGCATCTCTGCATTATATCTTTTAGTAACAAAATCTGGCAGGTGACTGCAGATGTGCCCACAGAGAAGGCTCTATGTGCTTACAGAGAGGACTCTGTGTCCCCTTTTGGCATGTATGCCATAGGTTTGCCATTACATTTCTAGAGTCATAAAGTAGGGAAATAGCATAGCCTAAATGAAATCATCTCCATAATTTTATTTTTCTACCTCTGCTAAACTGCTTTTATTTTTTTATGTCCTTCACACCTGTTATATGAATAGTCCTTTATGGAATGGACACATTGGGAGTATACTACATAAGCATAATGATAAATAGCATCTGTTGTGCTGCTAACATGAACACCATACTGGAAGCTTCTGGGGAGCACAGTTAATACACATGCCAGCTTCTTTCAGTAAGTTTTCCAATTCTAGATATACCAAACCCTTGTGGATTTGTGCTGGTGTGAAGCATTTTGAATCATTACAAGCAATCAATTGGTTTTAAGCAGATGTATTCTTCCTTACTCTGCTGATATAGATATAGATATTTAACAAAATTTTCCTGTTTTAAAGTAAAGTCTTATATTTTTCACTCTCAATGTGACAGGTTTTCAAAGGTTTTCTTGTAATCATGGTCAAGTATGATTTACTTAGAACTTACATCTGGGCTGCCAGGTGTTGTAGTGGATAGAGTGCTAGGCCTAGAGTCAGGAAAACTCATCTTCCTGAATTCAAATCTAGCTTCAGACTCTTACTAGATCTATGATCTTTGGTAAGTTACTTAAACCTCTTTCCTTTAGTTTCCTCATCTAAAAATGAACTAGAGAAAGAAATAGTAAACCTCTCCATTATATTTTCTGAGAATATCCCAAATGGGGTGCTAAAAATTTGGATATGACTGAAAACAAATGATTAACAACAATTCTTTTCTCCTCCCATTTCCATAAGTAATACCTCCTACAAAATAAAATTGTACTATTTTGCTTAAGCCAATACAAGATATCTAGCAAAGAAATTTTAATCTGGTTGAAAGAAGTAAATTATTTAAAGCTACCTAGAATTTCTGTTTCACATCCTTCAGATGGGCAAAGATGACAAAAGAGGAAAAGTATTAGCAATTATTCATTGGGTATCAGAAAACCAGTGGACTATTGGTAGAACTGAATGTTGGTTTATTCATTCTGGAAAATAAATTGGAACTATATTCAAGAGAACTCTAGATACCCTCTGACCTATTGATGCTTATATTAAGAATCAATGTATTCCAAGGAGATCAAATACCAAGAAAAATGAATTGTGTACAAGGACAGTTATAATAGCAATTTTTGATGTAGCAAAGACTTGGAAACAAACTAAACATCTATCAATTAGGGATTGGAAGTATAAGCAAAGCATAATTGTTTCATAAACAAGAAGGAATTTGAAGCATTCAGAGCATCATGGAGAGCCTTGTATAAGCTGATAAATCTTGAACTTAATAGAAGTTTCAAAATCATTTACATGATGATTAAAATGATAATTTTTGGGAAAATTTTTTGAAAGATTTCAGAACTAATCAAAGCAGTGACTAATCACAACTTTAAAAGTCTGAAGGTGAAATATACCTCCCATACCTTGGAGGTGGACTAGAGATACAGAACTAGATACTCATTCTTATGTGTGATAAATATGTTGATTTATTTTGTCTGCCTCCTCCTCTTCTCTCTTTTGATATATTTGTTATATTGGAGCAATTCTACTTGGAGTGTGGAAGGGAGATAGGGTTGGAAGCTGGGTTGATTGGTCAGAAAAGATGGAAATATATTCATTAAAATCAATTAATTAACTATACATTTTATTAAACAAATTTAGATGGTTATATCGATTTCATTATTGTTTTCAGTGAGACATTAAATTGAAAAAGAAATCAAGTGAAATCAAGCACTCAAATGTATTTCATCACACATAAAATAGTTTCTCATCCTATCTTAAAACTTAGCTCATCCATGATTTCCAGACTGCTTTTCAACATCTTTTCCAGCTGCCTTTTTGCTCTGATAATAACTCCACCTGTATAATTTGCTACTCTGATTGGTGAAATACCCAGGTAAGCCTTGCTCGCTCCAAACCTCATGATTCCCCAAATGATTTCTTTGCTTTGCTCTTGCATCATTTCTCTCCTTGACAGTAACATTTTATGTGCTGGCTTCCCCCATTAGAATATAAATGTGCAGGGACTATTTTTCTTTTTATTATTTATATTATCCTCTTTTAGGACAGTGCCAGGAACATAGAATGTGCTTAATAAATACTTTATTTATCTTGTCATCATATATATTCTTTTTTAATTTTTTTTTTATTTTAAACCCTTAACTTCTGTATATTGACTTATAGGTGGAAGAGTGGTAAGGGTAGGCAATGGGGGTCAAGTGACTTGCCCAGGGTCACACAGCTGGGAAGTGTCTGAGGCCAGATTTGAACCTAGGACCTCCCATCTCTAGGCCTGGCTCTCAATCCACTGAGCTACCCAGCTGCCCCCCATCATATATATTCTTAATCTCTTTTAATATTAACTGAATAAGTCAAGAATATGGTTACCCCCAAAATCAGAAGGAAAAGAAACCAAGTCAGATGTGAGAGCTTTCCTTTTTAAAATTTTCATTACCTCTGAAATCAGCTTTCTGCCTTTTTGTCTGCATTCTAAATAACCTTAAACTGATGCTGATTGGATGGAATTCTCACAGGTGCTAAGT
Source organism: Gracilinanus agilis (assembly GCF_016433145.1). Classification (NCBI taxonomy): domain Eukaryota; kingdom Metazoa; phylum Chordata; class Mammalia; order Didelphimorphia; family Didelphidae; genus Gracilinanus; species Gracilinanus agilis. The sequence goes on along the minus strand of NC_058130.1, from coordinate 437,633,971 downwards.
ACTATGTTAATATTTCCTACATATATGCTTCTGAGATCATTAACTCCTGACAGAAGACACCTGCTATTTGAAGAAGAGTCCAGTGTTGTTCTGGTACTATTCTCTATTCAAAGAATATCACTTTTACATGAGGCTCACTTCTTATAAGGAGCTCTAATTCCTTGATAGTTTCAGTTAATATATTGCTGAATACAGGAAATACAGGAAACAATAGTTTGTATTTTATCTCATATTTCTCATTAAAATTTTTGAGGAGTAACTCATGTCAGAAAAGAATGTCTAATCCTTCTTAAAATTAGATTGTTATAAGAATTAACAAAGTATTTACTTAATCCCTACTAAATACCAATGGAAAACTGAATTAAAACTCAAAGTATGTGTTGGTCTATCTTAAAACAATGAATCCAAAATGATTATTTGAGAGTCAATAGGTCTAAAATTTGGCTCACCATTTTACCCTCAAAAAATTTTTGTTTCCCCTTTAATTTTTTTCTCCTGGTAAACAGAGAATAAATTCCAAACTGTTTAACCTAGTATTCAAGGCTCTTCATAATCTTCCTCAACATATTTTCTTGCCCTCTTTCTAATTATTAGTTCTTTATAGATTCCCTAAGTTCTTGCTCAGTGGCAGCTAGATATGACCACGGTGTTAGTAAGATTAAATTCAAATCTGGTCCCAGACATTTACTAGCTGTGTGCCTAATCGAACCAACCTGTGCCTCATTTCTTCAACCAAAATGAAGATAATAGTTGCACCTACCTCACAGAGTTTCTATAAGAATCAGATGAAATATTCATAAAGCACATAGAACATAGTAAATGAATGTTTATTCCTTTTCCCCTTCTGGCATTTATAATTATACAAATATTCCCTATTCTTTCCTATTTTTTTAAAACTTGATTAATACCATTGACAATCTTGGAATACCCTCTCCTCTTCTTTGACTATTGGTATGTTACCCATTGTTCAATATTTAGCTCAAATGCCATCCCTTTTGTGAAGGAGTACCTATCCTCACAACTTGTGAACTTACCTACAAACAAGTCTTGCACTTTGTCCTTTTCTTGGGGCCTTTAATGTATAATACTTGTTTTATATCTCTTCCTGCTTGTGTGTACCTTATCTGTTCTGCTACTAGACTACAATCTTTTTTTAACAGGAAAAAAAATGGAAACTTCATCTTTGAAAACTTCATAGTACAAAGTGCATACTCTGTCCTTAAAATATGAATATAACACCTCCTGCCCATATTTGTATTTCTTTAATATCTCAATAGATTATTATTTTACCAAGAAGGTATCAAAGCAGGGAATTGTGTATACCTTGGACATTCCAAAGAGAAAATATTGTCCTATTATGAAGGAGCTTTTAAAAATATTGTGAAAAACACACCAGAGGAATACCACATGAACAGTACAGTGGGTCCGTTAGGAAATGTGTTATTCTTTCCTTCTCCCTATTTCTTTTTTTCTTTCTCTCTTCTTTCTTCTTCTCTTGATGCCACAATCTAGTAAATACAGGGGTTAGATATGGAAGCCTGGAAAGTGCTAGAAATCACAGCAATGCAGTCAAATGGATGGAAAAAGAAGCAGTAAAGATCCAAAAGAAGAAAGGAGAAAAAGAAGAGTCATCATAGACCATGACTACCCCACATAGATGCTGGAGACATGTACCTACACTAGGAATATAAAAGTTACTGGACATGAGTGATCTAGCTCCAGAATCATTCTGGCCATTGACCAATGAGCAACAGCTACCTCTATATGTCTTAGATTAGCCCCCTATTGATATGACTGGTGATGTAGACTCTAAATGATCACTTTAGTGCAAGTATCAATAATATGGAAATTGGTCTTGATCAATGACATATGTTAAACCCAGTGGAGTTGCGCGTTGGCCACGGGAGTGGGGTGGGAGGAGGGGAAGGAAAGAACATGAATCATGTAACCATGGAAGAATTATCTTAATTAATAAATTAAATAAAATTAAAAAATATTAGCCTCCTATTCCCTGGGAAATTGGAGTTTAACAACTGTTCATTTTCAACACTCAACAACTTGATTTTTCAGACTACATATGCAGCATCTCAAAAGGTTTTAACATTTTCAGATTTGAAGATATTGCCTTTTCATTTGCAAGCATCATTTTAGGATTTAACTGAAGACCTTTGTTAGTTATTCCACAAATATATGTACACTATCTCCAGTGGAGTAGCCAGCCAGAAACAGCACATTTATTTGTGCTCAATATAATCAAAAAGAAAATAATCATCAAATATAGAGAATATTGGAAAGTGGAGTACATAAATGGAGATAGATAGATAGATGATAGATGGACTATAACCCTCAAAATATCATAAGAAAATTGGTGTTTGAGTTAGGATTAATTTTTTTAATATAACAATGTGTATAACATTATAAAATACATATGATTTATTATAAATAGCTAATAAATTATAATAAATATGCTTATCAAAGAGAAACAAATTCTCTCATTAGCTATGTCCAAAATTCTTTCATTCATTCACCTTCCCCTTTCACTCCTCCCCAAGAAGTCAGGTATTATTATATAAGTTATACATATGCTATCATATAATACATATTTTCCCATCCATTATGTTGTGAAATAAGACACACATTGCTTACATTAGAGAAAAATTAATGGAGAAAATAAATTGAAGAATGGTTTGTTTCGATCTGAATTGACTCCATCTATATCCTCTTTTGGAAATGGATATTCTTTTTTGTCATGAATCCTTGGAATCATCCTGGATCATTGCCTCAATGAAAATATTTAATTCCTACAGAGTTGATCATCATACTTTATTATTACTCTCTATAATGTATTCTCAATTAATACCAATTTTAACTATAAATATTTCTGATAATGTTAATGTAAATTTATTTTTAAAGGTATTGTTTGAATAGATAAAAAAGAATGCAGAACCAGAGTGGGAAACAGAAGTATACCCACATAATATTAATGATATATTTATTAATCATATCTGGCAAAGTGAAGTTAAAAAACCCATAGTTATATCATTTATACAAGCATCTATATATCTCAATTAGTTCATTCATTACTTTTCCAGTTTTAATTTGATTCCCTACTAAAAGCCAGAATCAAATAGTTCAGGCTTATGGCACTATCCTGCTCCCACAGTATGTGACAGAGATTTAGGATAACAAAATGAACAGAGTTTCTTTCCATATGTCAATCTAAAAAAAAAATCTGAATTTTCAAGCATATGGAAATGTTTATTTTGTTCTATTATCTTCTATATGATATAATACTATGGGCCTCATTTGATATTTGGCCACACATGGGCCAACACGTTGGAGAATTGTTTTGAAGATGTATCACAAAAGCAGGAACTATTTTTTAGACAAGAGTAGAGATATACTATATACTATATACACTTTGAATTAGATGATTTTTAAGACGTGTTCAACGTCAAAACATGTGATCACATATATTTGTCTTTCTTTTCTTTCACCTCCTAACTAAAGTTTCTGATTCTAAGGGTAGCTTAACTATGCACATGGATCCCCTGAGCACATTCTGCACTAGGCTGTATCTGGCACTGCTCAAAGACAGTGACAGAAAGGGTTTTAGGCTGTGTTGATAACTGGTTTGTATTCCGTTAGTATCCATTGATTTTTTTTAATGGAAAATACAGGCTTTTTAGCCAATAGTAGAATGAAATATGCATAATTTAGAAATAGGCAGGGACAAATTGAGAATGGAAATATGCATTCTGTAATCTTCTTTAGAAATGTCTTATATAAAATTAAAAAAAACTATATGAATTAATTCCACAGTCTCTTTACTTATTTGGTCATTTATAATTTTCAAAGAAATATTATTAAATGGTGTATTATTTTTACTAGGAATTTAATTGGAATAGTGATAGAAAAAAATAATTAGAATGAACTCCCTTTGGGCAGAACTGTTTCTGTTTTTCTTTGTATCCTGAGTACATAGCATGATGCCTAGACTATACCTTTAAGAAATGCTTTTTAAAGGCCTGAGTAATAATAAACAAGGTTTGTTGACTGATGTGTCAATGTAATATTATAGGAAGGGGATCTCTCAAGATACACAACAGGACTCTCCTTAGACATGCCTTGTCAATATTTTTTCAATGTTTGGACAAAAGCAGTTTAATAAAACTACAAAATATTAGAGTTAGAAGGAAACTAAGAGATCATAACCTATCTCTTTCATTTGAAAAAAGCTGAGACTCAGAAAAGCCAACTAAATTGCTCAAAGTTACACAACTACTCCAAGGAAAGCTGAAATTAGATCTAGACCTATTAACTCAGAATCCAGTGCTTTTCATTTTTCAAACTACTTTATGAATGTGCCTTACATTGATGTCATTTTCCAATGCTTTCTCCCCAAATGCGTTGCTCCCTCATAGAAAAGTACTATAGATAAGTAAAACAAAATGATTGTATATCCACATCTCTGTTGTATCAGTTCTCTACTAAAAGTTGTTGGTGGTGATGGTTGTTGTTCAGCCTTGTCCAGGTATTCATGACCCCACTTGGGGATTTCCTGGCAAAGATACTGGAGTGGTTTGCCATTTCATTCTCCCTCTCATTTAACAGATGAGGAAACTGAGGCAAACAGGATCAAGTGACTTGCCCAGGGTCACACAGAAGGTAATAGTCTTAAGGCATATTTGAACTAAGAAGGATATCTTCCTGACTTCAGGCCCCTTATTCTATATATTATGCCACTAAGCTATGTAATTTGCTTGACATATATTTCTTTGAATGCTATCTCTACCAACTGAATTATAAGCTCCTCAAGGGCAAGAATTGTTTTTTGCCTTTTTTTCTTTCCCAGTACTTAGCACAGTGCCTGGCACATAGTCATTGTTCCATCATTCAGCCATAGTATTTTCTTCATGATCCCAAGGACCATAGCATGTCATTACTGTCCATAAAGCTTTCTTGGCAAAGAGGCAGAAAATTTTCCAGGGTTATACAGTTAGTAAGTGTCTGTGGTTGGATTTGAATTCAGGTTTTCCTGACTCCAGGTCCAACATTCTATTCATTGAAAAATCTACCTGGCCTTACCTGTCATACGATAGTCACTTAATAAATATTAATAAATTATTATGAATTAAATGATTAAATTGACCTTTATTTGTATCCTTTTGAAAGACCTGTGCTTTGTATATATTATATATGTATATTTAGATAACATGAGTATTTATATATTATGTATTTATGTACATGAGTACATGTTTATTAGATTTTTATTATAGACATTTAATGCAGTGTGTTTTCTCTTTCCCCATCCAAGTTGATTTTGTTCACGGAAAATCTTTTTTTAAATTTTATGTGAGCAAAACTGTCTATTTTATCACATATGATCTCTGTCCCTTGCATGATTAAGAATTCTTTACCACCACAGATAAAAAATATAGTTTCTTTCCATTCTATTAGTATATCTCTTCCTATTTTTAAAATATTTTCTGGTGAATAACAAATTCCATTCCATTCATTCATTTAAAATCTCTATGAAGGTAAATTACTTTTGTAAATTCAACAGAGAAAAACATTTTCTGCACTCAAAGGGGCTATTGTACTGGGGAAGTCCAACCTCTAGTTGAGAGGAATAAGATCTCCATTCCAATACGGCTTACTAGTAAAACTGACTATAACATCCCAGGAAAAGTGTTAATTATAGTAATAGCTATGGTTTTACTAAATATACAAACTAAAATAGTTCTGTCTCTAAAATTAAAAAAAAAAGATGAAGAAAAGTAATATGTTTGAAGTCTAGCTATAAATAATTAGAGAAATATAATTAGAGTGAAGAGACCCATGTTCAGGTTCTCCTTTTGATGTTTACCAACTATAAGGCTTACAGATGTACTTACTCATAATTTCTAGCTATATGGCTTCAGAAGTGTTTATTTGTCTCAATCTCAGTTTTCTCACCTAGAAAATGAAGGAATGGGACAAATATTATGAGCTTTGATAGTGTGGCACAATAACTAGGTTGTAGTATATAGAAGTTTGAAGTTTGCAGAAAGATACATATGAATATGAAATGATGGTACTAAAGAATTTGTTAATTGGGTGAATTTAACAACATGAAAAGACCCAGGAGAAATCACATGTTGCTTCCAAAGATGGTTCTCAACTGTTCACATTTATACCTATACCCTGGAAACATAAAAACAAAACAAAACAAAACAAAACATCTTGACCACCTAGAATGCTGAGGCTCAAAAAAGAGATAAGTACAATTTTGGAGGAGGAGGCAAACCCCCTCCAATTTTCAAGTATTTGCAAAATAATTGGAGCTAAGGAACACTACACTTGTCATATATCCTATAAGACCATTGAAATATTTAACAGCTGAAACTCAAACATCAGAGAATTTACCAAGAATCTTACTTCCCATTTTCTATAGAAATGAAAGAATTCAAAGGATTTTATTACAGTAATATTCCTCTAACTTTAAGGGATACAAAAAACCATGGTTACTTTTGCTACCATAGATGAAACATTTCTCCAAATGTTTTTAATTGGGTTCATTTCTGAATTTAAATTATAAGCCATGACATTATTTTAATAGAAGATTTAGTCTTGATATAAAACTACAATAGAATTCATCAAAGATAATTCTAGGTTTGTTTATTTCTATTGAAGGGTTCCTTATAAACATAGAGGAGATGTCATAGCATGGATAATCATTGCCATAGTTGCCCACTTATGACTCATGCAGTCACTTTCTACATTTTTTCCTATGCAGAAAACAGATATAATATAGTATTTTCATTTCTAAATCTTCATTCACCTTTATATCACTCTAGCAACAACCCTTCACATACTTTTTTTCTTACATCCCTTAACCAGTCTAACCCTCTCAAGATGTAAAATCATAATCAATTAAGAGTGTTATTTCTATTAAAAAGAATGTGTTAGCATATTCTCTCATCACTCCAATAATCATCCATGTAACTTTCCAAAACAAATAATATCTTTGGCTACCCTCTTCTCTCTATATTCTCTCCTACATTATAATATAAGTTTTGGAAGAAAGAGATTTTCTTTACTTTTTGAATTCTGTTCCATGCTTTACTCAGTCATTTTATAGAAGAGGTTTTGGAGGTATTTGGCAGTTGTAGTCTTTCACTCTGCCACATTGACTCTAACTTATTCCTCAGTAATTCGCTAAGATTTTATGTTGCAGAACAGGTACTGACTCACATCAATAGAGGGAATTTCCTCACTGGAAATTCCTAATTCTAATGAGATAAAAGGACATGGAAAAAATGTGAATATAAGCACTTTATACTTCTCAGTAATATTTACAAATAATGAGGTTTATAGGAACTTTGATAGAAATAAAAGTGTTTATTCTCTACCCCAAGTAAATGGGGATTTTGATAACTAATATCAAATGAATTGTTTATATTAAATGGAAGAATGAATGAAAATACTAGATCTAGTAACTGAGCATCTCCATGGATCACACTACAATGGAAACACCAAAAGCCCAAAGTCCCCCAGATCAAGCTCTGAAAGCAAAATGACATAAAATACAAGCTCAAGCCAGATATACCCCTCACCCTCCAGAAGCAAAAAGAATCCAACTTTAATATAAGGTCCAAACTCAAGAAATAGGCTAGAAAATTGAGCAAACACTGAAAAAGATACTGATCATAAAAAAAGGTATTATGATTATAGGGAAACTCAAGATACAGATTTAGAAGACAATGAGTTGAAAATATCAAGCATTAAAGAAAATAGAAATCCCACACAAGTCCTTCCCAATATTCCTACGGCAATTAGAGAAAGAGGGGGGAAAGCACAAAAAAATTCATTTTAAAACTCAAATAAAAGGAAGAAGAAAAATAAATGAGAAATATGCAAGGAAATTATGAAAAAAAAATAAGTTGGTAAAAGCAACACTAAAACACTGAACAAAATAACTCCTAAGCAATCAGAATTGGCCAAATGTTAAAAAAAAAAGATAAAAAGCCTCACTAAAGAAAATAATTCCTTATAAGTTAGGATTGGCCACATGAAAGCTAATGATAATATGAGACATGAAGAAGTTATAAAATAAATTCAAAGACTTAATAATAGAATAAAATGTAAAAACCTCCCTGGATAACTTGGAATTTAATAGAAGAATTTAAGAATCACTGAACTATCTGAAAGCCAAGACAAAATAAAAAGCCTAAACACATATTTCAAGAAATTATAAAAGAAAACTGGCCAGATATCTTAGCACCAGAGGTAAAGGGGTTGGGGGCAGCTGGGTGGCTCAGTGGATTGAGAGCCAGACCTAAAGAGGGGAGGTCCTGGGTTCAAATCTAGATTCAGAAACTTTCTAGCTGTGTAACCCTAGGCAAGTCACTTAACCCCATTGTCTAGCTCTTCCCACTCCTCTGCCTTGGAACGAATACACAGTATTGATTCTAAGATGGAAGGTAGGAGTTTAAAAAAAAAGATGAGAAATTGAAAAAATTCACCTCTTAAGTCACCTCTTAAACAAATACTCAAATGAAAATCAAAAGAATTTTATAGCCAAAATCCAGAACTTCCAGATCAAGAAGAAAACACTATAAGCAGCAATTCAAATTTCATGTATTCAGAGTAAGGATCACATAGGATTTAGAAGCTTTCACCCTACAGGAGCAGAAGGTTTAGTATATGATTTTCTAAAGGGAGAGAAGCTAGAATAAAACCAAAAATAACCTAACCACCAAAACTGAATATAATCCTAAAGGGGGAAAACTGATATTTAATGAAATAAAAAAAAAACATTTAAGCATTTCTAATGAAAAGAATAGCACTGAAAAGAAAATTTGAGATTCAAACACAAGACTGAAGAGAATCATAAAAATGTAATTAGCCAGAAACCATAAGGGATTTAATAAGGTTGAACTATTTATACCTACATATTGGAAGATGATACTTATAATTTGAAGTACATAATCATTATTAGGGCAGTTAGAAAGAGTCTGCTTAGATCAGTGATTTCCAAAGTGGGTGCTACCAAGCCCTGATGGGTGCTACAGTGATCCAGGGGGGCGGTGATGGCCACAGGTGCATTTATCTCTCCTATTAATTGCTATTAAAATTAAAAAAATTAATTTCCAGGGCGCTAAGTAATATTTTTTTTGGAAAGGGGGCGGTAGGCCAGGAACTAATGGCTTAGATGAATTGCAGGAATGAGTCTATTTCATTGAGATGAACTCAAAAGAAAAATGGAAAGGTAAGAAAGAAGGAGGCACTAGGAGAATGGGGAAGAGGGAGGAAAATGGGAAATTACTTAACATAAAAGAGATATGCAATGAAAAGGTTTTACAATAGAGAAGAAATGGGATGGGGAGCAGGCAATGTTTCAACCTCATTCTCATATGAACTGGTTTAAGGGGGGAAGAATATATGTATGTGTATACATACATACAAATATATATATATATATATATATATATATATACATACACATTTTGGTATAGAAATTAAATCCTATCCAACAGAGGAGAAGAGACCAAGCAAAAGAAGGGGTAATAAGAGGGAAAATAAACTAAAGGAGGCAGTAGTCAAATAATGCAAAACAGAATTTGGAGAAGTGGACAGGGTAAAAAAAAAATAATTGCTGGGGCACTCAGGCAGCAGTTCTAATACTACCTAATTGCAATTTCTGCTAGACCATATTTCTCCATATTTTTAATAAGAATAACATGGCCAATTTTATTAAATGCTTTGCTAAGAGTGAGGCAATTTAGATCTATAGCAGTTTAATAACTATGTTAAAAAGGAAATTAATTTGTTCTGGTATGAATTTTTATTGATAAAATTGTATTGGCTCTTTGTGATCATTATTTCCTTTTTGAAAAGTTTTCCAGTCATCTTTTATATTATGCGTCTCTTCATTATCTTATTGTTTTGTCCAGAATTGCAAGTCAAGATTAACAACTTATATTTTTAAACATCTATGACTCTTCTCTTAGTCTCAATTTTGCCTTTATGGGAATTCTACCCACCCAAGACAAGGTAAATTTATGAAGATGTATTGGGATCAAGAGTTTGAAATAATATATATTTTACTCTATAATATTGAAATAGATCAGTATTGCCAATAATTTTGTAATATCTCCTATTATATTCCACTATGATAAAAACAATCACCAAATTCTCTGGAGATGATTTTCTATTTATTGACATTAGCTGATCTAGTAAATGTTTTTGGTCAAAGTATGTAAGCTGTTAACAAGCAAATATGTATGTATATTGCATTTTTAAAAGGGTGTTATGGAAAATTTGCCTTAACCTAAAAGAATGATAGTAAAGAAAAGTATTTTGGGTACTGCAATGAGTAAATGTTGTGAAGGGGAATATTTATGGTAGACAGATTTCTTGTGATTCCTCTCCCATCCCACCCATAAAGTTATGTAGATAGATGACTATATCAACTAGATATTGGACTTCCCTTAGGCAGTAAGATTATCTGAAACAAAAATGCTGGTGAGTAATTAAATCAAAGTCTATTGTTTGAAAGTTAGCCAGGTTCAAATCAGTAATAACTGACTATGCCATTATGTGCTATTACAATCCCCTTTACACTTAAACCTTAACTTAAAGGTATTAGAACTGATGTCGTCTTTTGTGATATTAAATTTCCCTTAACCCATATTTTAACACCAATATTTTCCCTTGAATAACATTGAATTTCAATAAAAGAGCCATATGGCTGTGAAACATGAAATACCACAAACTCAGAATAATTACATTTATAGGTGATTCAAAGGGCAATGGACACAGCTGGTGGCCTTCAGCATGATACCAATAATGACTTGCATTCAAGTAGTTGTAGAAAAAGATTATCATAGAATTGGAGCTGGAGATAATCTTAGATGTCATCTAGTTCAATCTCTTCATTTTACAGAAAAGAAAACTAAGATCTAGAGAAGTTCACTGACTAGCCAAAGATCTCATGAGGAATAAGTAGCAGAGCAATTGCCACCCGGGCCTCAAAACTCCAGGTCCAGTGTACTTCCTAGCATATTAAGCCACCTGCTATGTCATCAAAGATAGGTTTGATTGGCAAAAAAGTGAAGAAAGAATGGAACAAAACAGAGAGGCAGGCTAAGTTTATTTTTGGCAGTCAAAACCAAATTCCATGTCCTCATGAAAGTTAAACCACTTTTATTTTCTTCCCTAAAATTTCTTCCATATAAAATTGATATCATTTTCGATACTAAATTGGTTCATGTAATTCAAGGCTTGATCTACTGACATAACATTTTAGTCATCTGAGTACAAAGCCACTATGAGGAGCCCAACCAGATCTTTGATGCCAGTCTGGTTGAAAACAATGGACAACTGAGACTAGGTAGCTTTGTTCAGTGAAATCTTATCAAGGAATCCTTTATTCTCACTTAATATCCTTTTATATTTATTTAATTTTAAGAGAATATTTATAGCTTTATTTAAATAAATAATTGATTGGTTAGTTTATTGCATCTAAATACCCAGTTAAATCCCTCTCTGACTTCCTCCCCTATTAGATAAGACATCATTTGACCAAAAGTATATGTATATATAAAACTATGTCTTACTTATTTCTTTTGATCAGTTCTTTCTCTGAAAGTAGACAGAGAGGAGTCATTCTTCAAACAATATTTCTGTTGCTCTCTGTGTATAATGTGTCCTTGGTTCTATTCATTTCACATTTCAAAATTTCATGTATGATTTTCTGTTTCTTTTTTTCTAAAATTGACCAAAAGTCATCATTTCTTACTGTACAATAGTACTCCATCAAAATCATATGCCACAATTCATTAAGCTAATAAGTTAAGTAAATCCCTTGGTCTTATTTGTTCCATTATCAATCAATCAATCAAATGTGTTCTATTGTCAGTCAATTAATCATTATCCATTTGTTCCAATATCAATCAACCTGGAGGATGAGCATGAGTCCAGCCCAGCCCAGAACAAGTGACATGCATGATATATTAAAAGAACCAAAGGAGAACTTTGATTTTGTGAGTCTTCTGTGGGGGACTATAGAATGAGCTGGACAAGATTCAGAAGTGATGATACTTCTGATTTTCTGGATAGATTAGGAAGATAAAAATGAGGATGGAGACGAAGATAAAAGTCAGATAATGGGGATGATTCCAGGTATTTATAGAATGCTTGAAAGTTTTGAAAGTGCTTAACTATATACCATTTCATCTTACCTTTACATCAGTGGATCCCAGACTTTTTTGACCTACCGCCCTCTTTCCAGAAAAAAAATATTACTTAGCCCCCTGGAAATTAATTTTTTTAAAAATTGTAATAGCAATTAATATAATAGCACCTGTGGCCATCACTGCCTTCCTGGATCACTGCAGCACCCACCAGGGGGTGGTAGCACCCACTTTGGGAATCACTGCTTACACTATCCCTATACAATAGGTACTTTGAGCATTAGTAACTGAAAATTTTTTTTCCTGATTACATGTTAAGCAATTACACTGTAATTTTGAATATTCATGTTATTCACTATTTATAGATTTAGAAACTGATGCCGAGCAGTAAAATGATTTGGATGATGGAGCTAATAGATATCAAGAGGTATCATTTAGTTTTTCCTCACTGTGAGGTGAGCGTAGCATACACTACAGGGCATGAAGAGGAAAGAGTTAGCCATAGAGATATCACAGTGCTACAAAAGTATGGACCGAGCCCTTTAAAAACTTTAAATTTCCATTTTCCATCTCCCAATTGCTTAAAATTTCCTATCTGAGAACAAGGCAAATAAATGCACACACATATGTCATGTTTCCTGCTCATACTTTAAAGCCCTTTATTCCAAATAGTAGGATCACAACAGGCGGTGAGTGTTAGGGAGGGAGGTACGGAGGTCCCTTTATACTGAGAGCCTATACAATAGACTATTATACAATAGACTAGAAGATAGTGCCACAGAGGGTTTGACCAAGCTTTTTGATTTTTAATCCCTGCAAATCCAGTGTTCATTTGGTCACTGAGTGAACAGAGTATTATTTGGGACACTTGCAAGTGGCTCTTTGCACTCATTAGCATGTCTGATGCCTCACGAGCAGAAGGTCCGGATGCCCACGGCTATCCCCTTCCCAGAGGACAGGTGCCATTCCTACATCACGTCTGCTTAACATTTGGGTTCTCTGCTTGGTGCTCGGTGCCTGATTTTCTTCATTTTTATAACAGAGATTTGCGCTACACATTCAGAGATGTGTTGGCAGTCGACAGATTTTGAAAGAACAAAGAGAGTCAGATCGTAGAGCGTTTCCTCTGCCTTCCTATGGACGTATGCCCGGAAACACAGATGTGCTCTCTGAATCTATTTTTTTAAAGGTATGGAGCTGCTTTGGAGTGGGTGGCTAGCTTTGGCTAAAGGGGACAGAGAGGTACCGAGAAGAGCAGAAACGAGGAACAGGTGGAACGGAAAGCTAAGACCATGAATCTAGATGACAAGGAGGGGCGCAATGAGCACTGAGCATCAGCCTATGCCACTAGGCAGTTATACAATATTTGGCACGTTATTTAGCAGGTCTAACTAAGACTTGGATATCTCAGCTATAAGATGAGGGGTTTAGACTGGATGCTATCTAAGCTTCTAAAGAGACTTACGGCTCTGACATTTATGATTCTTAGCGTCTTACATTGCTACAATGAAAAGAGAACCAGCTTTGGAGTCAGAGGATAAGAGCTCAAATCTTAAGTGCACCATTGAAAATTTGTGGACTTGTAAAAATTATTTTATTTCTCTGAGACTCAAATTTCCAAATTGCTGGTACAATGAAGAAATTGGATTATATGACCGCTAAACTTCTATTCAACTCAACTAATGAGTTGAATTCCATGATGTATAGGAGAATGTTCCCTATGCTTAGAAGGATGAGCTTTGGTGGGATGCTTTAAGAAGTGCACAGGTGGCACAGTAGATTGAGAACCAGGCCTAGAGACAGGAGGTCCTGGGTTCAAATCTGGCCTCAGACATTTCCTAGTTATGTGATCCTGGGCAAGTCATTTTTTTAAATTTTATTTTATTATTAGTAGTAGTTTTAGAATATTTTTCCATGGTTACATGATTCATTTTCTTTCAGTCTCCCCCAAGCCGTCCCCTCCCCTTATCCAACATGCAATTCCACTGGGTTTTACATGTATCATTGATCAAAACCTAATTCCATATTATTGATAGTTGCACTAGGGTGATCATCTAGTGTCTACATGCCCAATCATATCCCCATCAACCCATGAGTTCAAGCAGTTTTTTTTTTCTTCTGTGTTTCTACTCCCACAGTTCTTCCTCTGAATGTGGATAGCAATTCTTTCTCATAAATCCCTCAGAATCGTCCTGGATCATTGCATTGCTGCTAGTAGAGAAGTCTATTATGTTTGATTGTGTCACAGTATATCAGTCTTTGTGTACAATGTTCTCCTGGTTCTGCTCCTTTCATTCTGCATCAGTTCCTGGAGATTGTTCCAGTTCACATGGAATTCCTCCAGTTCATTATTCCTTTGAGCACAATAGTATTCTATCACCCAGAGATACCACAATTTATTCAGCTATTCCCCAATTGAAGGATATTCCCTCATTTTCCAATTTTTTGGGTAAGTCATTTAATGTCCATTGCCTAGCCAGTCCTTGCTGCTCTTCTGCCTTGAACCGATTGACATATAGGAATTGATTCTAAGATGGAAGGTAAGGGCCTTTTTTTAAAGAAGTGCACAAAATAAACATTTTTTTCAAAATATCTATTCTTCAAACTAATATTACTTTAAATTAAGTGTTCTTCAGTTAAAATTGTTTCAGCATATTTTCCTTAGAAAAATAAATGTCTTACCTGGGAAGCTGAATCCATTAGTTCTTGAGTTTATCAGATTAAATGTTGACAGAAAAGAATGAGGGATTTAAGAATGGAAGCTGGGAAAGATACATTTTGACTGTGTGGAAGGTCAAAACAAAAGATATTGCTGGGAGGAAATACAGACCAATATGCAGGTAGAGATGAAAAAAGGTAAGAAATTTGTAATCAAAGTATGGAAATCAAAAACTTCATTTTCTTCACAATTCTGTCTATAGTCAACCAGTTCCAATAGTGAATTAGTGTGTCTTTCTTTCCACTGCTTCTACATTCTTAGATTATTGGAACTCAAGATCTTATAGATACCAATGTTTAGATGTTTGTTATTGTTGGGTTCTTCCTTCTCAATTACTCCAGAAGTCCACTTGCACTTCCTAACTTGCAAAGTGGTTTGAAGAGTTCTCAGGGAAAAATAGGTCTTTACAGCTTAAATGTTTGTTTTCTCCTGTCTACTTATTGGTTTTATATGTTCTTGGGCCACCAAAGAGATCAAACACTATGTTTGCAATTCTGAACAATCACAAAGAAGAAAGACTAGACTTGCCAGAAAGAGCAGATTGTGTGAAGTTCTATTTTTAGAATTATTCTGATATGAAGTGTAAATTATAGCTTTAATACAGGCAGAGGCCAGGTGTAAATGGTTTCATCTTAGGAACTTATTTCAAGGGACAGTTGAACCAGACACCAGATTGCTAGACTATGAAGCCTTCTGCACAAGTCAGGATCTGGGAAGTTCCATATCACCAGACTACGTGTGTTGGGGTACATCAAATCACAATTGGTATAGTCATCCTCCATAATCTTTATTTTTAAAATAAATTACATCTTAGTATTTGAATATAATGACAAATCATATTGAAAGTACTTTTTATAGATATTCACATATGGCTTTCTAAAACAAGTTGATTTTTTTTCATATATAATTAAAAATATTTTTGAATCGAAATGTGTCAAGTGACCATGATGATGAGCAGATATTCATTGGAGGCAGTGGAAAAAAGGTTAGATTATGCTTTCATCTTTGACACAAGACTAAGAAGAAGAGATCAGGCTAGATTTGGGTAGGGCTTGTCTGGAAGAACTAAGGAGGAAAGGGGAAGGTCAAGGGAAAGAACTATGATAGTGGATTTTCAAAAGATAGGGATAAGTAAGAAACAGCACGTAGAAATAAACCAATTTAGACTGGGAAGGAAGTAAATCATACTAATCTGAGAATGAAAGTGATAAACCCTTTGCCAAAATTCAAAATCTCCTCGGGTGTTATTGCAATAGTTCCTTTCTGCTTTTCTAACACTGTCCCTGCTTCCCAGTGTGATTCTAATTATTTCACAGGATGCATAAAATTCTCAAACATATAAAAACAAAACTGACAAGATTAAATTAAACTTAATAATAAATATCACTTAGAAATGCCTTAAAAGGAAGGGACACAACTCAAGGTAGATAGTGAGAGTATTCCTAAGGCCAAAGGGAAGAGAACTCCTATAAAGATATTTTTTGCTTTTTTGTTTTACTTTTTTGGGGGAACTTGGATCTAAAATTCTCCTATCACCTTCTACTTCTCTCTCCTTCATCCTTATTTCCTCGCATCCAGCCCAGTAACATTTCAGCAATCACTTTGATACAAAGGCTTGTTAGAGATTCATAGTCTATTGTTTTACCATGTTAAAAGGTATGATAATAGAATATGGAAAATTCAGGCCTCACATTAAAATGGTACTTTTTAAGTTACATGGAAAATGAACTTATTTTATTAGAATCCAAGTGAAGAAAGAGAAAGAAAAAAGAAAATGTAAGTAGTTATTCAGTGGCTATGCTTGAAGGAGTTCTGAATTAAGAATTACTGATTAAATACCAAATCCAATTTACAAAGATGCTTTGTACAATCTATTATAAAGACAAAGAGAATCAATTAGAAAGCTGCTAATCAAAATTTATGTCATTAAATCTATACCCTCTGATATAAGAGGTAAAGGCAATTTTAGGTGGAAGGTGCTTAACGCGCAGCAGATCCAACCTTCTACTGAATCCAGGAATCCTCTATCCCAAATATCCCTTATAGAAATCATCTAGCCTTTCCTTGAAACTTGCAGTAATGGAGAACTAGGAGAATTTAAGATCCTACAAGGGGATAATCCATTCTATTTTTATGTGCATTACTAGAAAAATCTTTCTCATATTGAAGCAAGTCTATCTACTATCATATGTATTCTAATCATTATTTAATTACAGACTTCTGAACTTACATTGAAATTTAATCCATATTTTACATTACAGTCTTTCAATATTTTCAGACAGCTTTCATGCCACTAATTTCATATACACCGAAAGAAAAAGAGAGAGAGAGAGAGAGAGAGAGAGAGAGAGAGAGAGAGAGAGAGAGAGAGAGAGAGAGAGAGAGAGGAGAAGGAGAAGGGAGGGAGAGAAAACTTTCTCTTCTGCAAGTATTTTAATTATCTTCAATTATTCCTCCAAAGTACATGGTTTCATGTTCTCTCCCCATTCTAGTTGCCATTAGTTGAATTCCCCATCAATATCAATGTCTCTTCAAATGAGGTGCCCAGAATTGCACAAATCAATTCAGATATCATTTTATCCAATTATAATTAGGTGGGATTATGACTCTCTTTGTTATGAATATTCTCCTGGGAGGCATTATGGTATAATAAACTATAAACTTGGAATTAAAAGACCTAAGTTCAAGTCTTGGCTCTTCTTGCCACTTATTGCATATAATAAGTTATAAGAAAAAAACCTTAAGGTTTTCATTTGCAAAATGAGTTTTTTTTATTTGTTGTCAGAGAAGCTAGATTCAAATCTCAGCTTTGTTAAGTACTACCTATGAAACTACAGGATAATAAAGTATTTGAGCCTTTGTTTCTTCATCTGAAATTTAGGAGACCCTCTAAGGTCCTTTATAGCCTTGTATCTATTACCTTAATGCAGAGAAAGATTCTTTGTGTTTTGTTTCATTTAGAGTTGCTAATCACACATCATTCATCTGTATCAGGCTTGTGCTCCACTGAAATACTCAGATTGTTTTTATAAAACTACCCTCTAGTCCTGCCTCCCTCACCATGTATTTATAAATTCAAATGTTTAAACTCAAGTGTAGGATTTTAAATTTCATCATACTGAAATCAGGCCAATGTTGTAGCTGTTACATTATTTGGGATATTTACTTTCACATCCAGTTTGTTAGCTTTTTATAATTTTGAATTTTGATAAGTATGTCATCTATAACATTATCTATCCCATTAATAATTTGTTAACTAACACAGGGTCAAGAACAGATATCTAACATATTCCTGATGCCTCCTTCCAATGTGACATAAGACCAAAAATAGCAATCTTTGGATCACGGGAATTCAGTTCATTCCAAAATCTTTACTGGTACTATCTTCTAGAATACGTTTCTCTATTTTTATCTATAAGTGAGGGCAGGAGAATGCATGGATGGAAAGGATCAGGTACTATTAAACACCTACTATATGACAGGTACTATTTAATGTACTTTACAATAGAATTAAAGGTTTTATTGGGGTGGATATTCCAATTGAAGAAATACTCTCTACCAGTATAGAGCTGCAGCTGTTCTACATCTTAGAATCAGAATATTTCCTGTGTTATTGAGAAGTTATGTGATTTGCCTAGTCACACAACTTCTATCTGTAGCCTTTACTTTTTAAATTATCTACCAGATATAGGCTATCTGGGAGTCATGATATTTTCTGCTTACCTTGTTATGTGAAAATTACTATTTTTGGTTGCTTTACTTAACAAAATATTCAACTAATTTTTCCAGCTAACTGGTATCTAAGATAATAAGCAAGTATCCCTGAATTGATAGATAGGGTTTCGTCACTGGGAATTCCCTTACAATAATTACATCATATGATTGGGTCCAAAAATTTATAAAGTCAATTAAAATTATAACACATTGTACAGAGAAATTTAGCATTAATTTTCAACTAGGTGCTTTCCTGTTCTCAAAAATTCATTTAAAAATACCTCTCAATTCTTGCCTAGAATTGTACACTTGAGCACCTCCTTTTGAAGGTGATCTTTTTGCTTGCCAAAACTTTAAGTCCTAAAGCCAACTTCATAATTCAATGTATCACTCATATGAATGTTTGGATGATAAGTCATGGACTAAAACCTTCAAGTAGAGTTAGGTCTATTTATAGCTTTTTAATTAGTCACAATTATAATGCCTATTTGAGGGGGGGAATTCATCCTTTAGTATTAAAAAACACATTAAGTATAGTGCATTGTAATCCTTTCTGACTTCATAATAATCATGAACTTTTAGGTTCTTTTGAAGATATCAAAACTTCTTGGGACCTCTGAGTTTGTTGAAAATGTAAGATACTTTTCCATCCTTTATAACTTTTTCAAGAATCCTTATTACATAGTTTTTGTCCTCTGCACTATGATATTATCAACAATAGCTTCTTGAAGGTCACAGAATAATTATTAGAATTGAACTGGGTGAGATTCCCACTTGAGATAGCATCTCCTTCCTATAGTTGTTCAATGTGTACCAAGACTAGGCTGCCCAAAAGACTAATAATGAGTTAGGAAGGTCGTCTTCAAGGTCAACCACTTGCGCCCTGACCAATAAACCTGCTGAAAACCTTCAGAGACAAGTTAAAAGCAACAGTTTTCTAATCACTTCATTAGAAGTAATTTTTATCTTTATATTAGCAAGAACAATAGTCACAAATTACATGGATGACAGTTTCATCACTGCCAATCTCCTCACCATTACTGAGGAAAGATGAAGACTCATCACAGGCTTTGTAAGAATATGAGAGTTAGGTTCATTTCAGTATCCTTATCCATCCCACTGGGATCTGGCTGACTGTTATACATTTCAATTACATGCTAACATATGTTTGTGTATGCATATATGTGTGTTATTATCTTCAGTCACTATTAGACATTAAGTTGGGCAAGAGGTAGGAGAAACTGGTGATTTCTCCAAACTCTGAAATTAATTTCTCAAATGTAGGACACTTTTGTGAATTTATGATATTCTATTTTATATATGTATAGCTCTCCATGAGATAGTATATCCCCCTTCATAGATTCAAAGTTCCATGAATGTAAGGACCACTTTTTATTTCTCTTTTTAGTGGTGCTGTGGTAACATTTATCACATTAATCATCCATTTAAAGAGCATTTGCTGTTAAATGCCTATTTTATTATCTCTTCCAGCACCTGGAACAATGCATTAAACAGAGTAGTAAATGTTTGCTGAATTCACTTGAATTGAATCTTTAAAAAAACATCAATTGGCGCTAAGGAAAATATAAACATCAAAGACTATACTTCTAAATACATGTACTGACCCTGCCATGATCTATAGTCTAGCAAACTTCTAGCTACAACATCCAAAAGCCTATATTCTGTTTTCACCTTTTTTATCTGTAGAAAACCAAGCTTTTTAGCAATTGCCTGAAACAGAAAGAACATTCAGAATGCAAATTGGTAAAGATTTCTACCAAATCCTGACCTGCAAGTCCTTTTACTACTTTTTAGCAAGCTGAAGAGCCCCAAACCAAAGAAATTCTTAAAATGTAAGGAGAAAATACTTGATAGAAGGCAAAAAAAAAAAAATCAAGAGACTTACTCTTTGGTTAAATATTTTCTTTTTCTGTCAGTATAATTATTATTGTTATTTTAATTTCAGTGGCATAAAACATTTATTCTAAATCATTTCATGAACAAACATAACATTAAAATTGATTATTGTTCATGCATAATATTTTTCTTTTGAAAATTTTGATAATGAAATTAGGTTTCTAGGAAAATTCATCTTCATCTCCTCTACCATGTAGTGTACTCAAATACACAAATATATAGTCAACCATTTTCTCTTATTCCTTATTGAGATGGAAATGTTATAGGAATTTTTTCTCATAATGACTATTCAGCACAGTTCCATCTTGGCCATACTCAGTATTGTCATGATATTATTCATGAATCCATCAACAAAACAGTATTATAATTATTTAAAAAACTATATACTGAGGGTCATCTCATAAAGCATACTCAGAGTTGCCCTTACTGAAATTGGGGCAAGAGATAGGGTGCTGCTTCTGTTCATATGCTACTATTCATTAAGGATGGGTTATGCAATTTCTCTATTTCTTTATTATCAAGAATCCTGAAGGACAGTTAAAAGCAGGATGAAAAAAAAGGAAGCTGATCCATTTTCTGAGCTCATCCTATACATGGCCATAAGAGAGTGTTGTTGTCCTTTGTATTAAAAGTGTATTCCCCTTAATCTTGGCTTGTAGCCTTGTCAAGGTAAAGGCATCTTAAACAATGCTGGAAATACCATGCTAGAAAGTATGGGGGCAAGCACACAGCCCTCCTTCACTCCATTGGTGACTGAAAGCATGAGAGCATGGTCCATTATCTAGAATGATGAAACTACTGTACAACACTAATGAATTCTTCTGGGCAACCACATTTTGCCATGATCTTCCACAATCCTCCATGAATGACAGTATCAAAGACCCCAGTCATATCAACAAACAATGTAGACAGACCTTTGTTTTGGCTCCTGATATTTCTTCTGGCGTTGTTGAACAGCAATCACCATGTTAACCATTCCTCAGCCCTTTCTGAAGCCACTCTGGCTCTTGGACAGATGACCATCTTCAAGGGAAGAAAAATCCAATTCCAGGACCAAGTAATATCCAAAGCAAACATCTTGACTAAACAGCCAGAGCCTGAGTTTGGTTTGAATGTTTTGTTTTCTTCTTTTCTGATTTTTATCAAACGAGTAGCCTAAGATAGAAACGTCCAAACTTACAGGTGACCTAGTGAATTTGAGAGGCCTGGAAACTTTGCCTCCCACTGCTTTAAGGTTTTTTTTTGGCACAAGTGAGGTTTCTACATTAGTAAGGATGGTTTCAGGAAAGGCTAGATATTTTATCAGAAAATATATTCTGTGGTAAAATTGAAAGTAATGGATTTCTGTACTAGCAGCAATTCAATGACCCAGGACAATTCTGAGGGATTTATGGAAAAGAATGCTACCCACATTCAGAGGAAGAACTTCGGGAGAGGAAACACAGAAGAAAAACAACTGCTTGAACACATGGGTTGAGGCGGAATGATTTGGGATATAGACTCTTAATGACCACCCCAGTAGAATTATCAATTATCAAACACATGTTAAAACCAGTAAAAATGCACATCGGCTATGGGGGGAGGAGACTTGGGGGAGTTGGAGGGGAGAGTAAGAACATTAATCATGTAACCATGGAAAATTTTTCTAAAAAATAAAAATTTAAATTAAAAAAAAGGAAAATATATTCTGATAGTTGTTTTTGATTCAAAATGTAAAACTCCAAATTATCAGCATTAGAAACTAATTTATCTCCTGATGAGGTTTAAGTCCAACCTGCAGCAGATTATAACAAGAGTAAGTAGTTAAATTGTCAAGTCCTATTTTAAGTTTGCTTTGATCATTTGATGGTTGTATTTATGGTGTATTTAAGAATAAATTACCTGTTTCCTATTTTGTTCAGATTTTACATTGGTGCCCTTTTCAGACACACCCTCTTCGGGAGATTCCCTAGGTGGGATATATACGTAAAATTTTCACAGGCACCAGAATAAGGAACATAAAAAGCCAGAGATTGGCTTTCAGAATATAAATCTACTATTGTTAAAAGTGAGTGTCCTCTAAGACAAAAACCCAGCCCAAACCCTATACTTTGCAACGGAACAGGGTGTAGCCACAGTACTACAGTCCTATAGCCCAGCAGCCATTTCTTAAGTTGAATAAAAACTACAAAGAGAAAAATAATAGGAAATAGTTATGGGAAAAGTTCAAACTATTCTATAAGAAACAATGAGAGGTGAGCTTGTTATATACATTAATCAGGGATAAAGGAATATTTCTTGTAAAAACAAATTTTAAAGAGTAACTATTTTGAGTGAAACTGATAGCGTATTCACCACCATGAGCAATCACTATTCGAAGGATAGATTTATTTCAGTTAGAGATGTCAAAGCAAAACAGTACAGTGTCTTGAAGGAGGAGGTGGAAGATGCACTGAAGGCAACTGATGTACATCAGCAAGGACAAGACTATAGATAAGAGCCAATGATCCAATTCATAAATAATTAAATTAGTTTTTCTTTACATATTCACAAAATACTGTACAACTACTGCACTCATGCTCACAACTATCATTTACACATCTGCATTGAAAATGAATAAGGTATGTGGTTTCACATGAGTATCATAGAGACCACAAATGAGGATGGTAGGAAAAAAAGCAGAGAATTTAAACTTTCTTGATATATAGCTCCTTCCATACTTGAATAATTTTATGCTTACATTGAGATTAACTCTCCACCTAAATTACTATCCTGATGGTAGCAGCTGTAGGTCAGACCCTTAAAAGGTTGCCAGTAACCAATATTGTCCTACGGTACTGTCTATATCTTGAGGTTATATCCAAAACCAGGCAGAAAAATAAATAAATAAATGCAATTTTTCAAATTAAAAAAAGATAGGAAGAATAGGTTGCAGAGGGTACCCTGGAAATTATACTAATGTGAATAACACAGAATGAACAAATGTCATATTTGAGTGAATTTTAAAAGAAAAGAGCCAGACTGAAAGTCAGGAGATCCAGGGTTCAGATCTGGCCTCAGACATTTCCTAGCTGTGTGACCCTGGGCCTGTGACTTAAATCCTGTTGCCTAGCCCTCACCATTCTTCTTTCTTGGAACCAATACATAGTAAGGTATTGGAAGGTTAGCATTTAATAAAATGAAGAAAAGTTTCAGGTGTCTGACTATGTAGATATACCCCCATCAAGAGTTTCTGATTGATGATCTTCCAGCTGGGGTTCTGAATTTTCTTTAGAGTTGAGTTTATCTTTGTATCTATCTCATACCTTCTAAGAGCACTAGAATATTCCAGACATTCAGGAGGTCAACAAAAAAGGAAGGGACGCCAAATGGTTCATGTGCTGAGCTAAGAATCCCCCAGGACAGGGTATGAGTCAATGTCCCCTATAAAAAGACATTGAGACAATGCCTCATCTTGCTATTCCTACGGATCTGCCTGAAGGATAGGACAAAAGATATCATCTGGAGATTGGTAAAGAAGTGAGTGCTGTCCTAAAATTGTGCATTAGGGGAGATAATTTTCCCTCATTGTGTAGTGAGTCAAAATTAAAGAAGAATTGGGTATAGGGATGAGCCATGAACCCCACCCTCAACAATCTTATAACTAGACCAAGCAGTGCTTGATAAAAAAACCCTTTCGTAATCAATCATCCCCTGATAGTATTGAGGCAAAGCTCAAGAAAAGAAGAGAGGAAGTTGGAAAGTTTAAACCCAAACATCAGTGGCCTTGGCTTCCTCACATTTTAGTGTACTTTTACATATTAATATAATTTTTAATATTTATTTCATGTGACACTTTGCAATCCATTTTCTCTTTCCCTCTCATAGCCTTCTCTTCTCCTCAAGAAGGCAGGTAATATAAGTAACATATACATATGTAACATATATTATCATATAATATATATGTCCATGTTCATTGTTGTGAAACAAGTCACAGATTGCATACACTAGAGAAAAATTTACAGAGGAATAAAAAATGGTATGTTTCAATCTGCATTTGGACTCTGTTCCTTGTATGATGAGGGATATCCTTTCTCATCATGAGACCTTTGGAGCTGTCCTGGATCCTTGTCTTATTGATAATAGTTGTCATTCACTGGTGATCGTCATACATTATTGTCATAAGTTTTGGTGGGTTTGATCCTGTATCTATTATATTTTAATTTGATTAATATATGATGTATAATCTCTATATGAGTGAACAATCCTCCCAGGTTATAAAAAAATTGGGGAAAACAGTAATATCTTTATAAATGAGGCAGAAAAGACATGAAGATAATATGAATTGTGAGAGTCTTAAATCAGACTCTTTGATTAGCAAAAATCTTAGAACAGCACCAAAAGGGGAAAGGCAGGTCCTTTCCATTCCAGCCCCAAGCTCCATGCTTTGCAGAGAATCACAAAGGGATGTAGAACCTAGAACTGAGAGGTCTTACTTAGATTTATGATGGTAGTTGAGAAGATAACTCAGGACATAGAGCACCACCTGGTGATTTTATCTAGATATAGTATTATAAATGCCTAGCAAGCTTGTTAGAGCCACTTGGTAAGTACCCCTGTGAGTGGTATCTATACTCTTCTATCTTAATAATGATACACTTTAGGAGATTTCTCTCTTTTCTATATGCAAGTCAATTAAAAATTACTCATCTCAAATTAGACTGCAAGGTTCTCTTTTATTTTTTATTTATTTATTTTTTAAAACCTTACCTTCAGTCTTGGAGTCAATACTGTGTATTGGCTCTAAGCCAGAAGAGTGGTAAGGGCTAGGCAATGGGGGTCAATTGACTTGCCCAGGGTCACACAGCTGGGAAGTGTCTGAGGCCGGATTTCAACCTAAGACGTCCCGTCTCTAGATCTGGCTCTCAATCCACTGAGCCACCCGGCTGCCCTGTAGGTTCTCTTTTAAATGAGATTAGATGACTGAAATCACAGGAACCAGTGATAGCATGATAAACTGAGATGAGTATTGTATTTGAAAAATTTCAAAAAGCAAAAAAAAACTTTGATTAGATTCAGGTCCTTCTTATAATCCATGTGACCCTGAACCAATCATTTAAACTCTCTGGTTCTTAGATTCTTTCTAAAAAGAAGTGAGTTAGACTAGATTATTAGTAAAGTCCCTTCCTTCTCTAATTCTCTAAATTAATATATTTAATATTCAGAAGACTGGGATCAACCCCCATAACTTCTTTACACACACTGTGAGTTAGGCAGGAATGTTTCAGGAAAATGCTTTGGCATGTTAATGTTTTGGTTTTGATTTTTTAATCATCCAGAACCCCAAGCTGCAAAGATAGTTTCTGAACACTTAATTGGAAGAGAATGTAACAGTGGAGAGAAGAAAGTTCATGTGTCATTCATAGTCATTACCCAAGGCATACTTTTCTTTTTGGAATTGTGAAGGCAAGAACTATATCATGTCTACTCCTAGAATTCCACAACCTAGTAATCTGTCTTACACAAATTAATCTATGATCACATTGTTTTCATACTCCTTTAAGTTGTATGACTCAATCATATATTCATATTCAGTTATATGACTCAAACTGTCCATGTCTATCCACATTCTGTAGCTCTGTTCTCTGTCCTCCCAAAAGTTCTTTACTGGCTATCCATGGGATGAGGCAGACATTTTATCACTTTATCTTCACATTCTGAAAATAACAATGGCAACACACAGATTGTCCAATGATTGTCCTTCAATCTCACCATTTGGCCAGCCATCTTCTTTATGGATCATTTATTTCTTTTGTGATTTTTTTCCTTCTTGGGAACATGCTGTGACCTGTATACACCTACCATATCCTTCTGCTTTATCTTCCTTCATCTATTTGAATATTCCATGATTTATAAATGTACAACATCAGCAGAATATTGACATTAAAATGACCCTGTGTTTCAGGGAGCAGTTTGGGCACATTTCCCAAAGGTAATCCATACTAGGACACTAATACCCTGCTGATGGAGCTGAAAACTGATACAGCCATTCTGGAGAGCAATATGGAACCATGCCTAAAGAGCTATAAAACTGCACATATGCATTGAGACAGCAATACAGCTACTAAGTCTGCATCCCAAAGAGATTAAAGATTGGAGAAAAGAATCAACTTATACAAAAATATTTATAGCACCTTTTTGTGGGGGCAATGCCATCAATTGGGGATTGGCTAAACAAGTTGTGGTATATGCTTGTCATTGAATACCATTGTGCCACAAGAAATGACAAACAAAATGGTCACGAAAAACTGGAAGGACTTATATGAAATTATGCAAAGTGAAATGAGTAGAACCAGGAGAACATTGTGTACAGTGACAACAATAATATATAATGATCAACTCTGAATGCATAAACTATTATCAGCAAAGATTTAGGACAACTCCAAGAGATTCACAATAGGAGATATCCATTGTCACAGAAGGAACAGATGGAATTGAATTTTTTTTCTTTTTAAACCCTTGTACTTCGGTGTATTGTCTCATAGGTGGAAGAGTGGTAAGGGTGGGCAATGGGGGTCAAGTGACTTGCCCAGGGTCACACAGCTGGGAAGTGGCTGAGGCCGGGTTTGAACCTAGGACCTCCTGTCTCTAGGCCTGACTCTCACTCCACTGAGCTACCCAGCTGCCCCTTGAATTTTTGTTTAATGTAAACAATATGAGTCTTCTTTCACAATGCAATGAACATGAAAATGTGTATTATATGATAATATATATGTATATGTATGACCAATATACTATTACCTGCCTTCTTGTGGAGTAAGGAGAAGAGAGGGGTGGGAGGGAAAGAAAGAAAATAGATAGCAAAATACCAGAAAAGGAATATTAAGAAATTGTATTGACATAATCTGGAGAAAATAAATGCAAAATAAAAAAAAATAATCCATACTAATGCCTCTCTTCAATTCTATACCCAAAGATCATCTGATAACTCATGTGATTATGAGTATCATGTGAGGAATAAAACAAGGCAACACATTCTTGGCAGAGTATTTACCACAGATTTGGAGGAAACCCAGGACAAAATTCATGTGAAGCTTCTTGGTCCTCTTGTTAGTGAATGATATTCTGCTAATTGTATCATCTCTGAAACAATAGATGAGATTAGCCATTGCTTTTTTATACCCTTAACTTCATCTTAGAATCAATACTGTGTATTATTTCTAAGGCAGAAGAGTGGTAATGGCTAGGCAATTGGGATTAAGTGACTTGACCAGGGCCACATAGCTGGGAAGTATCTGAGGGCAGATTTGAATTCAGGACTTCCTCTCTCTGGGCCTGGCTCTCCATCCACTAAGCCACCCAGCTGCCCCTGAGATTAGCAATTACTTAAAAAAATCTTCTAGCTATGTACACAAAAATACAAAGTAGATTAAGAATGATTTTTGAAGGAATGTCTGTGACATATTGTTGGATGTACAAGTAATATAGCTTAATTTCATTTTTATTTTTAGTTTAAATACTTAATAACGGGACAGCTAGATGTTTTTGTTTTTTGTTATTAGAGTACTGAGGATGGAATCAGGAAGACCTTAACTGAAATCCAACCTCAGATGCTTATTAGGTGTATGATCATGTGCAAGTTACTTAATATCTGTTTTCCTCAGTTTCTTCATCTTTAAAATGGGGGAAATAATAACATTTTCCTCTTGAGATCTATCTATCATCTCTGATAATCTAATAAGGACAGATTAGTTGATAAGAAGTAAGGACTGAGAAGACGGTATTTTAGCTCATGCTTCCAGCTCTGTCTCCAGGAGCATGGAGTTTATTACATATATATGCATATATATATATATTTTTCTTTTTTTTTTAACATTTATTAATAATCATTTTTAACATGGTTACATGATTCATGCTCCTATTTTCCCCTTCACCCCCCGCACTCCCCCCACCCATGGCCGACGCACTTTTCCACTGGTTTTGTCATGTGTCCTTGATCAAGACCAATTTCCCAATTGTTGGTGGTTGCATTGGTGTGGTAGTTTCGAGTCCACACCCTCAATCGTGTCCGCCCCGACCCATGCGTTCAAGCAGTTGCTTTTCTTATATGTTTCCTCTCCTGCAGTCCTTCCTCTGAATGTGGGTAGCATCTTTACCATAAATCCCTCAGAATTGTCCTGGGTCATTGCATTGCTGCTGGTACAGAAGCCCATTACATTCAATTTTACCACAGTATATCAGTCTCTGTGTACAATGTTCTTTTGGCTCTGCTCCTTTCGCTCTGCATCAGATCCCGGAGGTCTCTCCAGTTCGCCTGGAACTCCTCCAGTTTATTATTCCTTTTAGCACAATAGTATTCCATCACCCGCATATACCACAGTTTGTTCAGCCATTCCCCAATTGAAGGACATACCCTCCTTTTCCAGTTTTTTGCCACCACAAAAAGCGCAGCTATAAATATTTTTGTACATGTCTGTTTATCTATGATCTCTTTGGGATACAAACCCAACAATGGTATGGCTGGGTCAAAGGGCAGGCATTCTTTGATAGCCCTTTGAGCATGATTCCAAATTGCCAGCCAGAATGGCTGGATCAGTTCACAACTCCACCAGCAATGCATTAATGTCCCAATTTTGCCACATCCCCTCCAACATTCATTACTCTCCCCTTCTTTCATTTTAGCCAATCTGCTAGGTGTGAGGTGATACCTCAGAGTTGTTTTGATTTGCATTTCTCTAATTATTAGAGATTTGGAACACTTTCTCATGTGCTTATTGATACTTTTGATTTCTTTACCTGAAAATTGCCTA
>NC_058130.1:437521612-437599685 GCF_016433145.1 Gracilinanus agilis | reverse complement strand
TCGATTCTAGCCTTTAAGGACTGGTTTTCGGCTTTAATGTTTTGGTTTTCGGCTTTAATGTTTTGGTTTTCCTTTTCAATCTGGTCATTTTTGGTCTTCAGTTGTCTTGTCTCACTTTCCAATTGCGAAATTCTGCCTTTTAAACTGTTATTTTCTTGCCAGATTTCTTCCATCTTCCTTAGCATTTCATTTTTAAACTCTTCCATAACTTGTGACCAGCTTTCATTTTTTTGGGGAGGTTTGGATTTTTGTTTTCCCTCCTCTGTTGTCTGGATTTTCTCTGTGTAGAAGTTGTCCAGTGTTCCAGAGTTTCTCTTGATGGTCTTTTTCTTCTGGATTTCCTTATTGCTGGCCATTGTTAGCCCCGCCCCTTTTCCACTTTGTCTTTGCACTCCGGGTCTGCCTGGGGGTTGCAAGCTTGGGGTGGGGGGGCTCTGGTCTCCTTGTCCTCGGGGTCAGGCCTCCTGGTAGTTCCCGGTCTGCCCCTCTGCCCGAGGCTCCTTCAGCAGTCTTTGGGGCTGCTTCCACAGCCACGCTCAGGTCTGCACCGGGTCCTCACTGGAGGTCCAAGCCTGGGCTGGAGATCATTATTCAAGCCTAGGGCACTGCCTTTGCCTGCACTGCTGCTCTTAGGGCCCTGCCTTCACCCCCACAGAAGGTAGTGAAAGTCTGTGGGCTGGAGATCTTTATTCGCCCCTGAGGAGATGCCTTCAGAGCTTGGGAAAGGCTGAGTTTTAGGGGCCTTTGTCCCTGCTGGAGGCGGTGCCTTCACCCACGTGGGCGCTCAGGGAGAGTCCCAGCCACCTGGGGTCCCTCGTCTTGCAGCGCACAGGTACGGGCTCAGGGGCTGCCAGTGATTGTCTGGTTGCCCCAGTCCTGTTTACCCGCTTGTGCGGTGTGGGGGGTGGGGGAAGGGCTTCTTCCTCTCGTGTTTTAGTGTGAACTGTTTCACCCCTTTAAAGTGTGGAGATGTTCCGATTCTGCGTACCTTCAATGCTGCGCCCTGTTGTGGGGTTCCTTCGTTCCTCTGGACTCGTTTTTATTTCCCCTTGAGGGGTTCTGTGTGGTTCGGTCAGGAGAGATCGAGCAGCTGCTCCTTACTCTGCCGCCATCTTAACCGGAAGTCATATATATATTTTTCAAGACTCATTTCACACAAAAGAACTCCCCTGAAACTTTGTAGATGCACAGAATTTACAAATTATGTCATATCAAAACGTAAAAGGTCTCATAGGCTTCAGAATAGAACAAGACCAAGGCTGAATTTTGACTGGCTTCTTATCAGAAAACCAAGGTGGGGAATATTTTTCTCAGGGTTGAAATGCCCCTGCTAAGGTTTTGGCCTTGGCTATACCAGCCAGCTGCATTTCCAGGCCAAAAGGGAAAAGTGTTAACCTCTTAAATTCAGGTTTGCTAGGAACTTAAAGCTTTTCAATAAGGCCAAAATACTTTTCAACAAGAAATCACAAGGATCACAAAAGGGGTCAAAAGAAGAGTCTCAGATTTTTATCTATTCTCTTACTGGCTCCCCACATATTTCCCCCTTTTCTTTAAATTAAAATGATTTATTACACAGGAAAACTTTTAATAATGAAAGGAGACATCAATTTTTTGTAATTATCAGCTGTAGCTGGATCTGATAGGATTTACAGATTAAACTATTTATTTATCTCTCTCTACATTTTCCTTCCAGGGTTTTTACAAGAATCAGAAGATATCATAATGGGAAAGCACTTAACACAGAGCTCAGAAGAGAGAAAACTCTACATAAATGTTAGATATTATTATTGTAAAATGTGTTGAATATGAATTCGGGAATTGACATTGGTAATTAACTCTCTCACCTCTCCCCAATTCCCAATGAGACAAATAAAACTATCCCCTGACTTGCAAAGTACAAGCAATGGCTGATTCATCTAGAATTTATATATAGCACAAGTGAGCATTATTCCTAAAGAAACAAATTGTATAAAGAACAATGGAGAGAGAATAAGGACACATAGATTCTAAATACATTTCTATTGCTTAACTATGTGACCCAGGAAATAATGTTCCCTATACCTTTTCATTTCTAAATTTAGTGTGTCATTAAATGATCTCTATTGTCCCTTTTGCTTTTAAAATTATATGGTTGTAAGCATTTTTTTGCTTTTTTCTAAGACAGCAATGTGTTTCTTTTACATAAAGATGGGGTAATTATTTTTGTAAATCTCCAAGAAATGTGTTCATCCACAGATTTAGGCCTGGAGAGACAATACAATCTAGTAACTAAGTAACTAAATCTGTCTTTTTCTCATCTATAAACTGAAGATAATAACAATACTCTCCAGGGTGTTCTGTGGGTTAATTAATGCTCTAAAGAAACTAAACATTATCATTAATCTTCCATGGGAAGCATTTAGAAATTTTCCAAGTTACCAAAATATAAAGTATCCAGATACCAAAAACAGACTTATTGTCAAGTACATGGTGACTTGAGAACAATGGCTGAAATAATTTCAACCTGAATCTAAAATGCACTTACTTTCCAAATAGTAATGAATTTCATCTTGTCCAATGGCAGCATATGAAAACAGAATTGAGAGGTTAACTAGGAGGGAGAACAAAGACTCAAATGAATAGAGAGGACAAATAGAATAATAGACTTGAAATTAATCTTAGAAGCCATAATCCAATTCATATCTAGCTAATGATTTCCACTTCAGCAACCACTGGTCAAGAAGTACCTACTATGAGCCCAGGATTGTGCTAGACATTGGAGATAAAAGTATAAAAAAATAAAACAATCCCAAATCTCCATAGTTCAGAGTGAGAGGATGTACACCCTGAAAACAGACCATTTCACATTTGGATCACTCAGAATATTCATAAATTTTAGCCTACATTGAAGTACGCTCTCCCTCTCTGCACTTTCTGCTCATGGCTTCGAGCTCTGCCCTCTGGAGTCAAATAGAAAAGTCTTAATTCCTTTTTCACAAAACTATCTTTTGAATAGCTGAAAAGAAATATCATGCCTCCCTGTGCCTTCTCTATTACAATTATCATTTTCTCTGCATGTCTTCCTTTCACCTGAGCAAACGAAACATTACCTGTCCTTCTCTATACATATCTTCCCATCTACCTTCTCCTTTCTACACACAGAGAGCAAGATTTCTCTTTCTAGCATTAGACAAGTGACTTGGAACAGTATTAGTTATATATAGGCCATATATAGGCCAACCCATGTGGTGATACAATAATCTTACAAAGGCAACTCAATTGATGGAGCATGTGTGAATTCACATACCATTCCAGCCTTAAGCTAACACCTCTTTTACACTGTACATAGGCAGATAAAACCAGCTCTCCCATCTATATCAACCTACATAAACTCCCTAGGGCTTTCTGAGTTTGTCTAGAGAAACATTTTGTTGTAAGAACTTATCACTTTCAACTTATGCTCCCTAAATGCTAAATTCCAGTCTCTTCTTCTCTCCTTAGGATGCAAAAACAAAACCACTAAATCAGTATGTAGGAAAAATATATTTCATTATATGATAAATGAAAGTATAGGACATTAATATATGAATGACAGGTGTAGTCTCAATTGCTTTTGATAAGGTGGGAATTATCAATCCTGCTAATAATTTTTTTTTGCTTTATGTCTTTGTCATCCCAAGGAATTGAGAAACATCCAAATTCCAAGATCATTGTTAAAGTCCATTTTTAAACATTTTGGTCTCAAAGTCATTCCAAATAACTATGACTATGCCTTTATCAATTTAAATGTCTTTCATGAGTCATTAGATGATCTGGAAGTGGCATAAGATGAGAAAAGTGTTCCAGTTGGCTCAGGAAATTTGGTCATGCCCTAGAAATAGTTTATAAAATATCAAGCCAGATCAAGTCTGACATTCAAAATTAAGTGAATGGTATAAAAGTAGAGACCGTTGACTCTAAAAAGCAATCACTTAGAAAGGATGAAGAGGAGAGGGTTTTAGGCCTTGGCTTCCTTTTATTTCTTTCCCTCTCCCATCTTTCCAAAAGCATCCTACCAGCATCCCTGGAACAACTGCCACCAATATTTGCATAAGGAGACAAGGAGAGCCTGGATACAGATTCATAGCTCTAAAGGAACCCTGCAAAGAAGCTAAACCGTGTCTAAAGAGAATTTTTGAATATTCCAATAAGAAATGAAAGAAAAAAATATCTATGAATCAGGAACTGTGATTCACCCTTTTACTATTTTCTGTAATTCTGAACCCACTTCTAAACTTTTTCTGTAATTGTAGGAAGATAAGAGGAGGAATAATTTCTTCAGAGATTGACTTTACTTGGACTGACCTCAGGTTTGGGGTCATGTCCCTTAGACTCATAGATGTTCAGATGTCTATATATTCTCCCAATGTTGCATCCTTGGCACTGGAAATAATATTGCCTCTCTCCCCAAAATTCAGAAAGATAAGAGCTAGTAAAGAACCAGCCTCTACTTTGAAAATTACTGCCTCAGTGATCAACTGTGAAGTATTACTATGATCAAGACAATGATCTAAGACAATAGGAAAGAATCCATGATGAAAAATGCTATCCACTTCCAGAGAGAGACTTGATAAAAACTCTGAGTACAGATTGGAGCATAATTTTTTAACTTTATTTTTCTTGGTATGTTTTTGTTTTCTTTTTTTAACATGGCTAGTATGGAAATATTCTGTATAACTTTCCAAGTATAAACATTATTATACTGCTTGTCTTCTCAATGGGTAGGGGAGTGATAGAAAAGATAGAGAGAATTTAAACTGAAAATCTTTAAAATAAGGAATGATGAAAAATTACATTTAATTACAAAATATTTCACAAAATAAAAATATATTTTAAAAAGAAAAATACAGCTTTACTTTTCAAACTAGCTTGACTCTGACCTTCAAGTATGTTTCTCTCCACATTTCCATTTGCTTTTGTGAATTTGAGATCCAGAAAACTTCAGGGAAAAGCAGGCATCTTCTATAAAGGTAGCCTACTGAATTGAAGTCTATGTAAATATCCATAATTCCTCTACCCAGTCCTCTTATAATTCTAAGGTCTCCTCACCATCCTGTTAGACTTTCTCTTGACACCCTGACTTACTGTTGTTGTTGTTGTTGTTGTTGTTTTAAATGTGGTGCCCAGAATTGAATTATTTTAGATATGATTTGGCTAGGTTGAGTTCCAGTAAAATTAATATTTCCTTCATTCTGGACACTCTGAACCTCATTATTCAATTAATGGAACCTACAATCATATTCACTTTTTTGATTTCCATATACCACCATTGGCTTATTTTAAAACTTACTAAAACCCTTAGATCTTTCTTTTTAATGAATTGTAAAATAAAAAGAGATGAATATTATTCTTTGCACATTGAGTTTCTTTAAAAATGAAAAGAACATCAAAACAACATGGTAGTGCCTAAGATACAGAAGGGAGGATCAATGGAATAGAGTAGGAGTAATTACCTCAGCAAGTTAGTGTTTGATAAACCAAAAACACCAGCTTTAGGGACAAGAACTCACTATTTGACAAAAACTGATGGGAAAATTGGAAAACAGTATGGGAAAAATCAGGTCTAGGTCAACATATCACAACCTATATCAAGATAAATTCAAAATGGGAAAATAACTTAAATGTAAAGAATGAAATTATAAATAAATTAGGTGAACATAGAATAGGATACCTGTCAGATATGTGGAAAAGGAAGGAATTTAAGACCAAGCAAAAGATAGAGAACATTACAAAATGTAAAAAAGAATTATTTTGATTACATCAAATTAAAAAGGTTTTGTACAGACAAAACCAATGTAAACAAAATTAGAAGGAAAGCAACAAACTGGGAAAAAATTTATAAAAAAAAAGTTTCTGACAAAGGTTTAATTTCCCAAATATATAAGGAACTAAGTCAAATTTACAAAGATTCAAGCCATTCCCCAATCAACAAATGGTGAATGGATATGACTAGACCAGTGATGAGCAAACTACCTGTGGGGCCCTTGAAATGTTCTGTCTGGCTGTGTGACATTATTCCTAATCTGACGAATACTATGAGTAGGATACAATACAATGAAACTTCGAAAGAGTTGCCTTACAAACAGACTGACAGATGAGCATTTCCTTTCTTTTGGCCCCTCTTTAAAAAGTTTGCCCATCACTGAACTAGGCAATACTCAGATGAAGAAATCAAAACTGTCAATAAGCACATGAAAAAGTGTTCTAAATTGCTCCTGATTAGAGAAATACAAATTAAAACAACTCTGAGGTACTACCTTTCACCTAGTAGTTTGGCCAATATGGCAGCAAAGGAAAGTGATAAATATTGGAGGGGATATAGCAAAATTGGGACACATACACTGTTGGTGGAGTTGTGAATTGGTCCAACTATTCTGGAGGACAATTTGTAATTATGCCCAAAGGACTTCAAAAGATTGCCTGCACTTTGACCCAGCCATACCACTGCTGGGTTTACATCCCAGAGATCAAAAGGAAAAAGACTTGTACAAAAATATTTATAGCTTTGCTTTTTGTGGCAAAAAATTGGAAAATGAGAGAGTGTCCCTTGACTGAGTAATGGCTGAACAAATTGAGGTATCTGATGGTGATGGAATACTATTGTGCTGAAAGGAATAATGAACTGGAGAAATTCCATGTGAACTGGAAAGACTTCCAGGAATTGATGCAGAGCAAAAGGAGCAGAACCAGAACATTATACACAGAGACTGATACACTGTGGCACAATTGATTGTAATGGGCTTTTCTACTATTAGCAATGCAATGACCCAGGACAATCCAGAGGAACTTATGAGAAAGAACGCTGTCACAATCCAGAGAAAGAACTGTGGGATTGGAATACAGAAGAAAAACATATGATCAATCACATGGTTCAATGGGAATATGATAGGAATTTTGGCTTTAAAAGATCACTCCACTACAAATGTGAATAACATGGAAATAGGTTTTGAACAATGATACATGTATAACCCAATGGAATTGCTTGATGGCTCAGGGAGGGGCAAGGGAAGAGGGGTAGAAAAAATCATGAATCATGTAACTATGGAAAAATAGTCTAATTAAATTCATTAATTTTAAAAAAGAACAAAGAAATTCTCTTTAGGTAATTTCTAGGATTCAAATTCTAATTGACTCCTCACAGAAAGCAAGCACTAGAGTAGTTCCAAATATAAACCTTAGCGATAGGAGAATTGCAGTTATTAAGTGAATAACTGCCCAGTCAATTCAATTTAATTCAACTGAACAAGCATTGATTAAGCATTTCCTGTATACAAGGACTTTTCTAAATGTCTAACTTGAACAGAAAGCCTAGAAAATTTAGGAAAGCCTCAATCACAGTTTCATATATGGCCATTGTCATATCTTAAAAAGTGTTTTCCTCAGGTCAAAGATGTTTCTCCATTACTCATTAATAAATCCACTCCATATACATATATTCCCTCCTACTTCCTCCAGGAAATTTATCTAGTAGTCCTCTATTTTTACTCCTATATTTTCAATTTCTTCTTTCTCCACTGGTTTGTGACCTCCTGCCTACATTCTTAGGTCTTCCTAATTCCACCTCTCCCTGCCCACCCCAAAATCCTCATCCAGCTACCACTCTATTGCTTTCCACTCCTTCACTGTTACATTTCTGAGAAAATATTGTGTACTTCTTATGCCACCATTGTCTCCTCAGCTCCTTACAGTCTAACTTCTGTCCTTATTGCTCTACTGAAATGGTTTTCTCAAAGGTCTTATATTATAACCTCCAAACACAAAACCAATGCTCATTTTTTTATCATCTTTCTACAGATATTGACATTATCAAATTATGTTATGGGATAGGACTCGTTTAGGCCAGCTTGATGGTTTAGATTTGGAACTCGAGAAAAGAGATACATAAAGACCTTCCAAAATAAGAAAGGTTATTAGCCATACTTGACACACTATTGATTGTGTTGAGCACAGCTTCCCTGCTTTTGTCGCTACCATGCAGACACATCAGACAGTCAGAAGTATATGTAAAGTCAAAAGGAGGTGCTCCTCCTTCCTTCTGAGATGGGCTCTTTTCCTCAGGCAACCAAGCTACCTCAATGGTCAAATTTTAGTCCTCTGGTCAAGTTAAGTCTTGGGGATGATTTCAGTGCCTTTTAAGGGAAAAAAAAAGTTTGATTCTAGTCATTCCTAAAGGTATTTTTGAACTCTGGCTCAAATATCAATAAAGCAAACGTACTCTTTTACCTATCTATACCACTAAAAGGCCTACACCCACCTAAGAGAAAACAAAGAAACATAAAAATAATCCATATGTACAAAGGTATTTATAGGAGCTCTTTTTATAGTAACAAAGAACTGGAAACTAAGAAGGTGGCTATTTATTAGGAAATGGCTAAACTACATTATGACATATGAATGGAATGACTATGATTTCAACATGAAAAATGGAATAAGATTTGGTTTCAGAAAAACCTGTGAAGATCTGTATGATATTAAAAGAAAAAGAACTTGGACAAGATCTAAGCAAAACTCACTTTATTGTGGGAGCTATAGGTTCCAAAAGCCAGAACTTATAGTATGGTCTGAGATCCTAAGTCCTAGATCTTAAAGATTTTATAAATAAACACAATTATTCAATACTATTTAAACAGAGTATTCTGAACACAGGTGATGAACAGGGGTGCTGAGGACAAATAATGGACAGGCCATCGCCTCTTCTCCCTCCTCCTTATCTCAGGTGATGTGATCATGAAACCTTAGGGCTAAGTGACCTGGTTACCTTATGTCACAACCTCCAGAATGTGTGGCAAAATAAGAGGAAATATATAAGCACTTTCAACATTGCAGAAGCTTTTAATATTATTCCTATTACTATTACATCTTTTTTTTAAAACACCATTTTATATTTATTTCTATTTACTCGTAGGATTAATGTATCCTACACAATTATTCAAATAACAAATCATATAGTTATAACTTAATAAATTATTATAGAGAAATACTTATAAGTGATTAAAAGCTACTTAATTAAATTTTCTTTTAAAATGAACTGATACAGAGTAAAATGAATAGAATAGGGAAATAATTTATATGACAATAATATTTAAAAAATTTATATGATCATGCAATAACCAACTATTATTCCAGAGGATTGTTCATGAAGGATATTACCCACCTCTTTATATAGAAGTGATTGATTTAAGGTGCTGAATGAGACACATTTTTATAAATAGTCAATTTAGGAATTTGTTTGATTTAACTATGCTTACATTTTATAGGGACTTTTTCTACCATCACACCCCAAGTAGGAGGAAAGTTTGACAAGTTAAGGGGAAAATCTATAGCATAGAGAACAAAAGGGAGAGGGGAAAAAAGATGAGAAGGGGAGGGAAGGAAGAGAAAGTAATAAATAAGAAGGGGAAAAGAGAATCATTGAGGTTTTGCTTTGTTTTTTAATAAAAAGAGACACACATTAGAGACTAAGGTCAAATATATCTAGAGCCAAGCAAGATAGCTTTGAAGAAGTCTGAAGCAGGTGCTATGGAACACTTAAGAATTAGTCAGACATTGAAGAAGTCATGGTGATCTACTGCATCCCAGGCCATTGCCAATCATCCTGATTTTTGTCTTGTCATCAGATTTCAATGACTTCCGAAGAGAGACTGAGGTAGGGGACTGTTCAACTTTGCCTCATTTAAATACACATCATTCCTAAGTCAAGACATTATTTTGTGATGCTATTAGTGGTCTTGGAAAATGAAGGATAAAACACAATCCATTTTGCCAACACATTAAAAAATAGAATGAGGAGCAAGATTACCTTCCTTCTTTTCTCCATTTCCCTTGCAATCAAATATAATTTAAACTATATCATGAGATCTGGGGTCTTGTGTCACTTCTATCCTTATGTACATAATATTTTTTCTTTCCCATAGTTATTTCCTTCTTGTTTTTTCTCTCTCTTATTTAGAATGTAGGCTCTTTGAGATCATAAATTAAGACTAATTTATCTTTGCATTTTTTCAATTATCACCCAACAGAGTGCATTGAAAACAGTTAAATGCTAAATAAATATTTGTTGCATGAAAGAAGTCCTTCTTAGCCCAGAGAATATAGTTCTTAACTGTGATTTGTCAGTCTCTGGTGATGAGTAGAATGAGATTTTGCCATATGATCCATGTTGCCCTGCCATATGATGGACCATGTCCTGGTAGCCTTCTCAAACTGGAAGAGACTTCTGCCTTTGTGGTCTTCATATCCAGCATGCATAGATGGGTAGAAATATTCATGAATAAATTATCTTTATTCCTAATTCCTTCCAAGCCAACCTCTCAAATGATTTTAAACTTGCAGAGAACTATTCACAAAGGAAACACAGACCCAAAACCATGATCCTAAATTGGACTTGTAGTTACTCAAATAAATAATATAAAATGGGCCTACCTTGTATAAGGAGCAGGTGGTACTTACAACAGGAAAGGGGCAAGAAGAGCTAATAATAAAAGGCCAATATCTCAGGATTATTTGCCTTTACCTTCCTTTCCTATCATCCTGGCAAGCAGGAGCTCTGTTGAACTACTAGAGTTTTGATTAAGGCATTGATCTAAAGCAGCAGAATTAGAGGTTGAATTAAGCGTATCTAAAAATAATTATTTTAGTGTTTGCCTGATATCCACACAAGTAAATTGGAAAGACCCACTTGTTTCTACACAGAATTGAAACAGAAAATTGGATAGCAGTCAGGCAGAAAAGCTTGCAGATTTGGCCCCTGGAAGACATGCTCTAACAAAATTAACATTAGAAACTGTAACAGATCCTGGACAACTGCAATAGAATTTCTGCCAATCCCTGTAAGGACTTCTGCAGAAAGTTATCATTCTCCAAGCGACTCAGAGCTGAAAGGGACTCTAGAACTAATTCAGTATAAATGTCTACCCAATGTACAAATCGCTATTTTAAACTCAGTTTCATCTGTAAAATGATGGAATTGGACTAGATGATCTCTAAGTTCTCCCCTAGCTTTAGATCCAAACCTATGATAAACAATAAGTCATCTGTTGGCCCCTACTGGAACATATCTGCTGAAGGATATTTCACTATCTCATAAAGTAGCCCATTCAAATACTAGATAGCTCTGATAGTTAGGAAGTCCAAACTTTTGCTTTAACTTTTATCAGTCTTATCTTAGTTCATTCTTGTGGATTTACCCTAAATAATTCTAAAATATCTTCTATATAGCAGCTTTCTAAAAACTTTACAAAAGCTATTATCAATTACAAATCTTCTCTTCTCTAGGCTGAACATCTACAGAAGCTATGACAAAATTGTAGGTCCCCTTATCATCCCCATTACCCTGTAATCTTGAAAACAAAACAACAACAACAAAAAGTAATAAAAGTAGAACTGTGCCCCCTTCAGAGGTGAATGAGTAGCTTTCTTTAATTTGGAGATGATTATATGAAAAGTACAAAGGTGTACACATTTCCTGGGACTAATAGTAATGTTAATATAGTTTCATTTTATGTAAGTAATGGTCAATTACTTGGGTGTACTTCTACTAATACTAAACTAACCCAGGATATCTGACCTTGTCCAGATTAAACCAGACTGAGTTGGATTCCCTATCTTTAGTTAGTTTTCCATCTGATGAAGACTGGATGTCATGCTATAAAATTTCATTAATCTATTTTGTTGTATATTTAATTATGTGGGCTTTATGAATATGCATTGCAACAAGGGAATATGCAAACTTTTTGATCATAAAGAGAACACTCAAATGACTGTTATGGATGTTGCAATGTCTGTTAGTGTTGGAAAGTAAACTATCTCCTAGATCATTCAAGCCTACAACAAAATAGGATGAGTCACACTGAAATGCAAAACAAATCAGGTTAAGAATTTTTAAAAAAGGCAGAAACTGACAAACTATTGCTACAAAAAAAGATAATTTATCCTTAAAAAGAAAAAAAAAGATTCTAAAAGCATTTGGTAGCTTGATGGATTTAAACTGATAATTCTACAAGAAGACTAGGCTTATTGAATTTGAAAAATAACTTTTAGACAAATGGTAATTTTAGATATGAATGTAGTAGAGCCCCCATAACTTTGAAGGGTACATTCTAAGGCCTTCCACAGATACAGGAAACCACAGATATAAGTGAACATCTGTTAACCCTATATATAACATGGTTTTCTTGTACATAGATATGTTTAATAAAGTTTAATTGATAAATTAAAATCACAGTAAGACATTACCAAAATAAAATACAATAATAATAAAGTATATTATATAGTGCTGTACTTTCTCAGTCTGCGTGGGTTTTCAAGGAGGATTAGAATCTCTGCTATGAGGGCTTGCTGAGTCCTTTTCAGAGATGTTCATTCACCTTTAGGGTCTACTTAGCACTCAACTCTCACTTGTGGCTCCAAGAAGCTATTGAATGCATAATAAGCACACTCCAATAAACCATCTTGGCAGATAGCTAAACCAGGAGGAGGGTAACCAATGAACTACAAATAATACATCAGCAAATTAGGGTGATGTCTACCTGAAACATGTGAAGATTTTCCCCAATGGAATGTGTGGTTGAAAACAATTTGTTTCAATGACCATGAATGTGGCTGAAGAAAGGGTTGTGGAATGCTTAAAGCTCAATCATTCTTCAAAGATGTCCAGGTCATCCACTGCATTCCAGGTCATCACCAGTCATCCTGACTTTTGTCTTGCCACTGAACTTGGATGACTCTGGAAGGAAGAGTGAAGCTTAGAACTTCATACAACTCTGCCTCACTTAAATCCAATTCATGCACGTCAATATATCATCCCATATCAATGGTCCTCTTTTAGAACTAAAGACAAACAACAAAACAACCCTCTCTCTCTCTCAAAAGGAGATGTAGACATGCGCTAGGCTTCCCCATGTTACAGTCTATATACTCAATTGCTAGGCAGTTGGAAATTTACAAATTTTTTTTTTTGCCTTGAGAGAATTTTTGAAATTTTCCAGTTTTTAGTATTTTTTCCTTGGTTATCTGTGCATAATTTAATAAGTGAGTATAGAATCTCAAAGGATATAGGGGCCCTTCTATATATGTATATGTTTGCTTATCTATACATATACACGAACAAAACACACAGGCAACACCATAAGCCTTCACTGATTTCTGTTTTGAGGATGAGAAAGAATTAATTTGGAGGGCAAACCCATCTTTCCCATTTCACAAGGGAGCAAGCACAACTGGATATGAGAATAAGCTCTAATTCCTATTAATATAGGTGACCCATAGGTTTGTAATTGGAAAAGACAAGACTATCATTTTTCAAATTTTTTTTTGTTTTTACTTTTTATACTCATTTTTAAAAAATTTTTGTTTTGAATATTTTCCCCTAGTTACATGTTTCATGCTCTTTCCCTCTCCCCCAAGCCCCTCAACTCCCCTTAGCCGTCTCACAATTCCACTGGGTTTTACATTGATCAAGACCTAATTCCATATTATTGATAGTTAGACTAGAGTTATTGTTTAGTGTCTGCATCCCCAATAATATCCCCATCAGCTCATGTGTTCAAGCAGTTGTTTTTCTTCTGTGTTTCTCCTCCCACAGTTCTTCCTCTGAATGTGGCTAGTTTTCTTTCTCATAAGTCCTTTAGTCTAAGACAAGGCTATCTTGTCAAGGAGGCTGAGTGGACATGCCCAAGGTGTACTAAACAGTTTTCTGCTTACTTCTCATTTGTATGAGGCAAAAGTCCACTCAACATTCTTTTCGCTTATTTTTCCTTTTGTTTTCTTCAGAAAGCACTCTAAGAAAGTATTTCTGGCGTTGCTACCAAATAGAGAAGGGAAACCTCAAATATTTTATGAAAAACAGTTAGGGATGAAAAAGTAGCTTCATTTAAGGTGAGTCTATACCTAACAACTAGAGATATTTGAGGAAAAATATATTCACACTTGAGTAACTATCTTCCAGAAGAGCTCACAGATTCACTGGGACTTTAATCACTGATTATTACTTCAAAAAAATTTACTGTTGAGGTTGCTACCATGCGGAATATCATTTTTTCTCTTCAATCCTAAACTTGTACTCAGTTGCCAGATGCAGGAAGGAATCATGGATAGAGTACTAGATTAGTGTTAGGACATTTGGATCTCCTCTATTGCTAGGTCTATGACCACGTACAAGCCACCCTCTGAAAGCCTTGGTCTTATCGCTAGCAAAAGATAATTGTACTACCTTCTTTGAAGCATCCATTAGGGGAAAAATTTAAATATCATACAAATGTGTGTGGCAGCTGTTCCTTTTACTACTTCCTCTGAGGCCTTGATGTTAGACAGGACAGAGGATGATTTGCATTTCCCTGAATATCAGAATACAGAAAGACCTTATTACTTAGGCTATCTATTCTTTTAATAGCAACCTTAAGAATTCCTTGAACAAGGGCAGCTGGGTAGCTCAGTGGATTGAGAGCCAGGCCTAGAGATGGGAGGTCCTAGGTTCAAATCCAGCCTCAGACACTTCTGTGTGACCCTGGGCAAGTCACTTGACCCCCATTGCCCACCCTTACCATTCTTCCACCTATGAGCCAATACACAGAAGTTAAGGGTTTAAAAAAAAAAAAGAATTCCTTGAATAACATCTCTAAAATGTGATCATCTAAACTCTGTGTGATCTCCAGTAAAAGAGAATCCTTTACCTCTAGAGGCAGCCTATTTCACTTTTGAATAGTTCTAATTGTTTAAAAGGATAGCTTACATAGGTAAGCAAAGGATAGAACACATCAACACATTTATTTATTTTAAATATAATATGCTCATGTCTGTACTGTCTTATCTGCCTCCCCATTTACCTCAGAAAACATACATTCTTTCCACACAGTAAAAATGGAACCTAGGCTAAAACTTTCTTATATTTTCTTATATAGGGGAATGTGAGGAAGGTGATGAGAATATCATAAAGTCTATACCTAAAATACCTATTCGAATTTCTATTTTCCCATTCTGTTGTGTCCCAAACTGCCATCTGGCTGGAGAGGATGCTTGCTTGTTCCTGTTTACAGGATCTTGTAAAACTACCCAGGAACAGGGTCTTGTAGAAGTATGCATAGAGGAGTGGGAAAGTTCATGTGTGGCTGAGAAGTTATTCATCCATCTACTATTTCTCTTGACTGAAAATTCCTCAAAATATCCCTTCATGTCATTCATGATGCCTGGGAGAATATGGAACTGAGGATGACAGGAGAGTTTACC
Source organism: Gracilinanus agilis (assembly GCF_016433145.1). Lineage (NCBI taxonomy): Eukaryota > Metazoa > Chordata > Mammalia > Didelphimorphia > Didelphidae > Gracilinanus > Gracilinanus agilis. Next base: position 437,584,445 of record NC_058130.1, on the reverse strand, counting down.
TTTTCATAGGAATGATGAAAACTGATGACATCTGAAATGAAATTTGTGAAACACTTTTAGAATTTGCAAAGCATTTAATTCCATAAAATTCTTTATTAGGTTATCTTTAACAATGGTCCTTCAAGTGACTTTTGGAAATATAACTATCCTTACTTTAGTAATGAGAAAATTGAGTTTCAGAGAGGGTGTCTCTTGCCAGTGGCACTGCTAAGTGTCAGGTGTGATTAAAACTCAGTTCCCCCTGATTGAAGACCCATCTATTTTACCATCTTGCCATATCATTCAAAATGACCAGCTCTTAAAAGGAAAAATAAAGCCTCGTGCTGCTGGCTAGGCCTTAGAAATAATTTTATTTTTCTCAGAGCTGAAAGATATATATCCTATTTGCAATTACTATGTCACCATACAATTTACTCAGGTGTTTACTCAGAAATACAATGCATTTGATTTTCAGAAAATCACGCCCAGCAGCCTTATAAGCAGTCCTGTGGTCCGGATGAGTGAACACTTATAGGAGGCAAGTATTATAGGAGGATGATTTCATTTTACACTATTATAGCTAATAAATACTTCTTGAAAGGATGCAGGCAGGCAGCAAGAAATGTTTTTGCATGCAGTTGCAAAACCGGTGTCAAGTCTGAGAACTCTTGACCATTCGAAAACATTCATCTCCAAAATCATTTTCAATAGGATCTGACAGAGTTTATGTCAATGCAATCAGTTCTCCAAATCACACCTTCTTTCTTTTCTCCCTCACTCTGTAAATTATTCTGAAAGGGGGGGGGTTGTGGGGAAAAAATCATCAATGCTAGAGAGAAAGGATCACAGATCATTTTAGAAAATTTAGTAAAGGTACAAGTGACTATTATTTCTACTGAGAAACCATTAAATCTTTTGAAGAAGGAATGAGGCTGGGGTGAACAGAGGGTAAAGGAAATTGGGTAATTTTTTTTAAGTCAAAAGAAAGAAATCTACTAAATTGATTTTGTTATTTTTTCCTATGGCAAAGTATATATTCTTTGTTTGAATATGTTGAGCTATTTCTTTTGAGATTGAATCTATAACTACAGTATTATAAAAATACGTTTCTTATACATAATTTGTAATAGTTCTTGTTGGGGGAGATTTTTTTTTCTGAAAAAAGTAGTTCAATACTGAAAGAGACTAGAAAAAGTTTAGTAAATTTCACTTTTGAGGCTAGCAATTATCCTCCTTGTTTAAAAAAAAAGAGACCCTTTAGTTTTATCTGGAACTAACTCTTTTCTTGAACATTTTATTTTAAATCTTTATTCTGGGTAGAGAACTAAACAATATAAAACTACAAATCATCTGACTTTTGAATTCAATGCTAGAATATATGAATTTAAAATGGAAAGAAAGGGGGTGCCCAGTGATTGTGTAATAGCTAAACAAATTATAGCTTAAGAATGTAATGTAATCTTATTGTTCTGTAAAAATGACAAGCGTGGGAAAAACTCACATGAGTGGGTGCAAAGTTGAGTGAAATAAGAAAGGAAACAATATAAGCAACAATTATAGCTCTATATGGAGAACATGTTAACTACCAAAATTAGGAGCTGAATGCTGCAAAAAGATAAAAATCAAAACTGACCCTGAAAAGTGATATGATAGGCCATCTACACCTGTTTCTTTCCAAAATGAGAACTGAACAATTACTATAAAATGATTATTTTTAAATGTATTGATTGATTTTACTTATTTTTTCCTTTCTCACTTATTTCTTTTTGAAAAAAAAGCCTTACAATGAATATCTAATGAGGGGTTATAAAAACAAAATATCAATTAACTATCAATAATATCTTTTTAGAAGATTTAATGTAATATTTTTGCACCATAAAATATGACAATAATATGTTAGTGTGATATAGTAGAGAGAAAGATGACCTTTAAGACAAGAAGAAGTAGATTCAAGTTCTATCTTGGTATAACTGTGACATACTAGTTGTGACCCTTGGCTGGTAACTCAAATTTTGAGTACCCTAAACAAATTTCTAAGACTGTAATTGGCAGCAAAAAGTTCTCCTTTAGCAGAAGGAGCTATAGGAGTTCCTTATACCTGTGAAATCTCAGGCTGTCTCTATATCCAAGATATGAGATTTAAATTTAATATCCAATTTTCTAAGTATTGTATTTATTAAGATTTATTAATAATAACTAACATAATAAAAAACCAGAGCAAAAAGCCACCTTCTTCAGCTCCACACATAGGAAAAAGAGAGAAAGGGAGATTACAGAACTATATAAACAATAATGTAAAGACACACATAAATGAAAAGGGGAAAGGAATTTTGGGACGGGGAAAGAATTCTGGGAGATGGAGTCTAAAGGTACAAAATTTCTAATTAATACAAAGAAATGATCATCCTGAGATATTCAAAGAAATATAGGCAGACATGAACTAATATAAAGCAAATGACTACAATAAACTATATGTAAAGACCAATAAAAGAAAATGAAATAAAACACTTTGCAAATTTAATGTCATCCTGGTCCTAGAAAAGAGATGAGAAAATGCATCCTATCTTTCTTTCCTCTTCCCTATTTAGTACCACCTCTAGATTTCTCCCCACACATGTACACATAATCTGTGGTTGGGTCCTGGGAGCTGCTACAACTTTGAGTTCTAAAAGCAATATATATATGTGAATCTGTTCTCCTAAGATGTGAACCCCTACCAGTATGCTTCCTATTAATAATCACATTCCTACCTGCTTGCACAAAGATATTTATAGCAGATATTTTTGTGGTGTCAAAGAACTGGAAACTGAAGGGATAGCCACCAATTGGGGAATGGCTGAACAAATTGTGGTATATGATTGTAATGGAACACTGCTATGCCATAAGAAATGAATAATACAATCATAAAAACACCTGGAAAGACATATATGAAGTGATGCAAAGTAAAATGAGCAGAATCAGGAGAACGTTGGACACAGTGATAGCAATAATATATGATGAAAAATTGTGAATGACTTAACTATTTTCAGTAATGCAAAGGTCTAAGACAATTCCAAGAGATTCATTATGAAAAAAGCTTTATACCATCTTAAAAAGAATTGATGGAGTCTGAATGAATATTGAAGAATACTATTCTTCAATTTATCTCATTTATGAGATTTTTTTCCTTGTATAAGTGATATGTATCTTCTATCACAGCATGATGAACATGGAATATGTAATGTATTTCCTATTTGCATGAGAGTATATATAGCCTATATCGTAAATCATATTACTCCCCACCTCAGATTGGGGGAAGTAATAGGAAGGAAGGAGAAAACTTACATCATCAAATGTCAGGAAATTATTTTTTAAAATTCTATCATCATGTTAAAAAAAAGGTACTTCTGAGCTACAGGAATTGTAATTTCCTTATAGAATCCATCAATCAATAAGCATTTATTAATAAATAATACAAAATAACAATATAAATAATTATTTATGAGTATAAAATGTATAATAAATTAATAAATTTAGTAATAATTATTAATAGAAAATTCAAAAGGCACTGTGCTAAATGGTGGGGAGGCAAAATGAGACATTATGAAGTCCCTGTCCTCAAGGAGCTTACAACCTAATGAGAAAGAACATGAAAGCAAATATCTACAACGTGAGCTATGTAAACAATATATAGGAAATATTTAAGAGGGAAGATATTAGAATTAAGAGGGTTTGAAGACTTCTTATAAAAGATGGGATTCTAGTTGGGTCTTGAAGGAAACTAATAGATGAAGATGAAGAGAAGGAACTTTTCAAGCATGAGTTACAGCCACAGTAAATTCCAGAAAGAGAGACATGGAATGTTATTTTTGAAACAATCAGGAGATCAGTCACTCAACTGAAAATTACAGAGTAGAGAATAAGGTATAACAAGACTGGAAAGGTAGGAATCTTTAAATAGCTTCCTTTGGATGGCACTCAGATAGCTGCCTTGACTGCTTCTCTTGATACTCTATTTTCTGAGATCCAGGGATCATTTTCCTATGGATTTCTTACTCCTTCAGATGACTCCTTTTCTATATTCATGTTTTTCTAGGGTATGTGTCTGCTCTTCCACTGAATACCAGTGTCTTTTACTGGTCTAGCAGCTTTATGGCCAATACAGGGGAGGGAGGGAAAGTGAAATCACTTTCTTATTCCCTCCAAGGTCTTCTCCACTGCTTCATTCTCTCCCATTTTCAAATTGTTGAATTTCTTCCAAGGTCTACTTAAAACTACTTATTTTAAACAGGATGGGTAAGGTTAATTTGTTTGCTCAGCCAGTTGCCTGATTCTTTTCTGGATTCAATCAAATGATTGTTGACCTAATCCTCTCTGCCTTGTCCATTGTAAAGACATCAAAGCCTATTATATGTGACTATATTAACTGAGGTAAGTAGGGAGAAAGCAAAAGAAAGAAACAGGTCTTTATTAAGTATTTGTTCTGTGCCAATGCTAAGCATTTTGCTGATGTTATCTTATTTAAGGATCAGAAATACTGTTCAACTTTCCTGACCACTGGCAATTGAAATAGACTCTTTATTGGACTTTCTGCCTTCTTACTTGTCTGGTAAAGTAAGAGTCTAAAAGCATCTCTCTCCCTTACCCTCTGTTTCTTTCTCTCCCACTCTCTTTCTGTCTCTATCTCTGTCTGTGTCTCTGTCTGTCTGTCTGTCTGTCTGTCTCTCTCCCTCCCTCTTTCTGTCTCTTCCTCTTTATGTGTCTATCGGTCTCTCTTTCTCTCTGTTGCTTAAAACAATTTCTTGGCTCTCTATTGCCTATAGATTAAAATATGAGCTCCTATCTTTTGTATCTCAAGCCCTTTATGGTTGGATTCAGCCTATTTTACCAGGCTTATTTCACACAATTCTGCTTTGTTCTCTCTGTGATCACTTCCAAATTTGCTTTACCTAATAGGCAAAATTCCATTTCCCATCTCTATGCCGTTGGATAGGCTCTCCACTATCTCACCACTCCATGCCTAGAATGTACTTTCTTCTTCTTTCCTTTAGGCCTTTTAGAATTTCTAGCTTCCTTCTGAGCTCAATTCAATTGCCTCTGCCAACATTTTTTGACTCCCCAGATGCTATCTCCTCTTTACCTTCCCAAAATGTACAAAATATTTTTTATTTCTGTGTTTTAAAAATATCTTACATAGTTTGTATTTATTTTTTAAAAATCCTCTAGCCTTCTGCCTTATAATTGATACTAAGTTTTGTTTCCAAAGTAGAAACGTGGAAAGGGCTAGGTAATTGGGGATAAGTGACTCACCCAAGGTCACACAGCTATAAGTGTGTGAGGACAGATTCTAGGTATATTTACTTATTTGTATATTTGGCTTTCCTCAAAAAAATAGAAATTACTTGAGGTGGAGATTTTGGTTGTTGTAGTATGTATGTATTTGTTGTTTTCTATTCTCTAGAATTCCAGCTTCTAAATAGTCCCTAACATATAGTAGGTACTTCATAAATGCTTGTTGAATGTTTGAAGATGTGGGAGAAGATGCGAACTAAAACATGCTGTCAGACATGACTGTGTTTATTGTATTGTTTAACTGTATTTTTTTTTGTGATAAATGAGGGCTCACTGTGTGGTTGTTGGCCGTGGCATATAAAGAAATGACTAATGATGTAAAACAAAAGGCATCAATACAATCTTGTAGAAAATATAATCTGGCTGACCGTGAACTTTGACAGATGACTTCAGCAGGCTCTAAAAAAACAAAATAACAAGAGACAAGCTGGTGTTGGTTTTGATCTGTGAGTTCAACTCTTTTTTGGGGTAGTCTTGAATAGGATAAAATGCACTTCCCCTTTGTGTGTGAGCAGTGGATGAGCATCCTACTTTCAAGCAAGGGGCAGCTTGAGGGACAGGGAACCTGTCCAGTTATATGAAGGATTGTAAATAGGTTTAGGCTTATTGGGAAAAATAGCAAGCTACTGCTACAGTAATTTTTCAACTGAAGTATAAATGGGTCTAAGAGTTAGTTATGAATACTTTTGTGACAACAGGATTTGAAGGGGTGGATATAAGGGTGGGACTAAAGGCACTAAATAAATAGGTGGTGAGTAATGGAAAAGAAAAACTCAAAAGATCAACCAGGTCTTAGTTTTGAGAAGGAAGGGAGAGAGAAAAGAATTGTTTGCCACTAACCAAAGAATAGTGCACCAAAAGAAAAAGTGAGAAACACAGAAGACCAATTGACTACTTTGTCGTTTTTCCCAAGGTTGAAGCTGTACTTTCTGCATCTAATGTATCATATCTCTGAAAATTTAATTTTCAGTAGTTTTAATAAATCTTTGTTACAAAGTTTGCTAAAAGACTAGAGACAACATATTCTATTTCTGTACAAACACCATTAGAGCAGGTACCAGGCCTTAGTTCTGAAGGCAGGAGAAAGGTCACCTTTTCCTAATGCAAACCATTTATTTTGCTGGCAAATAGCAGCATTGGTACATTTTCAAGCAGAGAGATAATGCTGATAATATCTCATGCTGAAAACTTGTCAAGTCACATCATACCATTTGTTGTTAGCGATGCTACTTGTCATATAGGGTGCCCCCCCAAAGCCTACACTCTGACACTTAATGAGTGACAAAATGCCAATGCCATGGCTAAGTTATTCCCTTCGGAGGAAACTAATATTAATCCACAAAGAACTTTCTCCTATTTCCTTGCTGTATCCTCCCTATCTTGGATCTTCCCTGTGCTTTGCATGATTTATGATAGATGATTACACAGATCTGTGCATGAAAATGACATTCTTCTCTTCCAAGATGATGATTCATCTCAGAGAATTTAGCAGTTGGAAAAGGTAGGAGGGAATATTCCAGAACAAAGGCATATACTGACAGAAAAAAATATATTTTAATTGCCCAAGGCTGCCTACCCCACAAGGCTGTTGAAAACTCATTTTTGTTCAGTGCTAGGGAAAAAAAAAATAATTCCCCAAGTAGGAAGCACGATACTTTTGTCTTTTTTCTGTATTCCTTCCCTAAATGCCTAGATGATACACTCACACAAACTTATCCAGATGGAGTGATTCATCTTATTATCCTCCTGGGAAAATAAGCATCTGTCTATAGGCAAGGTGAAACTACAAATGTATTAATGGTGCTGATGGCTTACATTGAGCCATCCATGGTCTCTTGCTCTATCCTCTTTATAATCATATATAAAATGACTGGCCTAAAATAGGGTCATATTCTATGGCTTTTTTTTTCTTTTTCTGAAGTAACTTGAAGCATCCGCTTAGATTAATTAGCAAAACTTCAAGTTGTTGTAGATCACATTTATAAACTGCTTATTATACATCCTCTGATGTATGTGGTACATATCCCATTGGAGTGAGTTCCCCAGTATCAATCAATCAGTTGGCATCTTACATGTCATGTGTATTCAGTAAGATGATATGATAAGGAGGGCAGGTGGGTGGCCCAGGGGATTGAGAGCCAGGTCTAGAAATGGGAAGTCCTAATTTAAAATCTGGCCTCAATTCCCAGATAAAGAAATCAAAAGTATCAATAAGCACATGAGAAAGTGTTCTAAATCCTTAATAATTAAAGAAATGCAAATCAAAACAACTCTGAGGTATCACCTCACACCTAGCAGATTGGCTAAAATGATAGCAGGGGAGAGTAATGAATGTTGGAGGGGATGTGGCAAAATTAGGATGTTGATGCATTCCTGGTGGAGTTGTGAACTGATCCAACCATTCTGGATGGCAATTTGGAACTATGCTCAAAGGGCTTTAAAAGACTGCCTGCCCTTCGATTCAGCCATAGCACTGCTTGCATTATACCCCAAAGAGATCATAAGGAAAAGACTTGTACAAAAATATTTATAGCCACACTTTTTGTGGTAGCAAAAAACTGGAAAATGAGAGAATGTCCTTTGATTGGGGAAAGGCTGAACAAATTGTTGTGTCTGCTGGTGATGGAATACTATTGTGCTCAAAGGAATAATAAACTGGAGGAATTCCATGTGAACTGGAAAGACCTCCAGGAATTGATGCAGAGTGAAAGGAGCAGAGCCAGAAGAACATTGTATACAGAGACTGATACACTGTGGTACAATCGAACATAACAGACTTCTCTACTAGCAGCAATGCAATGATCCAGAGCAAGGCTGAGGGACTTATGAGAAAGAAAACTAGCCACATTCAGAGGAAGAACTGTGGGAGGAGAAACACAGAGGAAAAAAAAACTGCTTGAACACATGGGCTGATGGGGATATTATTGGGGATACAGAAACTAGATGATCACCCTAGTGCAACTATCAATGATATGGAATTAGGTCTTGATCAATGATACATGTAAAATCCAGTGGAATTGCGCATCGGCTAAGGGGGGGGATAGGGAAGTTTTGGGGAGAGGAAAAGAATATGAAATATGTAACTGTGGGAAAATATTCAAAATAAAAACTTAAAAAAAATAAAATAAAATATGGCCTCAGCCACTTCCTAGCTGTGTGACCCTGGACAAGTCACTTAACCTCCATTGCCTAATCCTGAACAATCTTCTGCCTTAGAACCAATACGCAATATTGATTCTATGATGAAAGATAAAGGTTTTAAAAAAAAAGAAGTTACAGCAAAAGCAGCAGTTATAAAACATGCAATATAATGGCTCCTGGGAACAGTGGGCTCCAACTTAAAATACAGAGGTAGGCAGGCACATATGTGGAGAATACATAAGGCTGAGGGGCACCTCATAATTTTTTTGGGGAATCCTATTCTCCCTTCAAGGACTCCCACTTTTTTTTTCCTTAGGGTGAGTCTCTGGTGATGCACAAGTTATTATGAGCTCCTTATAGGACATGGAGCCCGAGTGATGGCTAATCTTCTCCAGGGCTGGGGAAGTAGATCACTCACTTGTTGCTGTCTAGTCTCCAGTTCTGCTATGCTCTCCAAAAGGAGTGATGGCTTACACTGAGTCATTCATGTTCTCTTGGTCTGTCCCCTGCAAAATGACTGGCCAATCAGTAGCCAGTGAGTCCTCCAGACTGCTTTGGTGGATGCCCTGGTCACTCCCCAGGACATTCATTCAACTGAGATCAGCAAGAGAAAGAAAAGGAAGGTAGGTGCCCTTGGCTAAGTTGAGCTCTTCCCTACCCCACTCTGAATTCTAGGAATTCAGAGCAATTCTCCTCACTTTGAATCTACCAGGAAAGAGAACTGGAGCTCATTAACTAGAACCCTAAGCATGTGCACTTGATTCCAGTCTAGTCTCTCCTTGTACATCAGGCCTCTGAACTCTGAAGTCATCTAGAAGGTCATCACTTCCCTTTCTCCTTACTCCTCAATCACTTGTGCACAGAATTTTGATCCTCAAATTTATAGCTAATAGCTTAAATTCAGGCAAAAAGTACTGTGTATTCTCTGTATAGCAGGTGAGGAAGGTCAAATCTTGCCATTCTGCCTCCCTCTTCTTCCTCTCACATTAAACACAGCTCAGAGATTTGTTCAAGATCAGGCAGTTAGTGCCAGAGCCAGGATTCGAATCTAGATTCTCTGACCTTAAGTCTAATGATGTCCATAGTACCACGCTGACGAGAACTTCATTTCAGCCAAGTGATTTATTCAGCTTAGTTCCTGTAGTCCCAGGCACTCTCCATCCTTTTATAGTGAAACACAATGGAGCTCCCTCTCCCTATGCTTCTTCCACACACTCTATCCCCAGGTCCTGAACATGGTAGGTACTTAGTAAATGTTGCTGAATAAAATTGAGTTTAATAGTTATTGGTTGTATGAATGAATAAACGACCAATTAGAAAACTCAGCTCCTCAAAGATATAACCAGAGTTCTCTCCCTACCCAAATATAGCAGCAACACAAGAGTCAGGTTCAGACCACACCTAAGCCTGTTTTGCTTGATGCCAGAGGTTAGAACTATTAATGGGGAAAATTTAAGAGAGGTTGATTTTGGCCTGATGTTTAATAATGATTAACAAATATTTGCTAAATTTATTAATCGATGTAAATCTTAGTTGGAAAATCTCCATGGCATCAAACAATGAAATCCATCAAGCCTCTCCAATTTTTGCCTTTGTTCAAGCCTCAAATCAGATGCCAGGGCCCATCCCATCTCCTAAGGGAAACTGTCCCTTTTTTACATCCCAATTCTTAGTATTTGATCCCTCCTCAAATTACTTTGTCTCTTGATCATATTTCTCTCACGCAATTACATTGTCCTGGTAGAATGTAAGTTCCATGAAGATAGAGATTTTTTTTCTCCCTTTTTCTGTGTTTCCCTATCAATTAGCACAAAACCTTAAACATAATAGGTGCTTTATAAATATTTCTCAAACTGATATCTGTAAGTGGAATATTGTTTCCCCAGACTCTGAGTCCTCCATTGCTAAAGGATTTTTTTTTTCTAGCAGAGGCTGGAAATTATCAGAGGATATGATAAACATGATTTGTATAAGAAGGTTTTGGACAGGCTCTGAGGTTTTTTTCCAATGTTGACTTACTAGGAGGATTCCAAAAGTTTAAGTGTCCCTAGTTCTACCAAAGGATAGAGGGTCATTATGTAAACCAATTAAGGAAATATATATTCAGGGTCATTAGTTTAGTTCATTCATGATTTATAATTGAGAAGGTGCTTGGGCTTCCTGGAGGACCAACACTATAGAAGTAAATTTTTAAAATAACAATAATTCTAACAGTTTTGAATAAGTTGAAACAAATTAACCTCAACTTTAAAAAAAACACTATTCTATGAGTAGCCAAGATGATGGATATTTCAAATCAGAGAGTAAAGATGAACCAAGAAATCCCCTCTAGCCATGAGTCATCAAATTTGCTGAGCCAGAACAGACAGTCAACCAACAGAAAATGGCCCCATAAAGTCCAAGGGATAAATCATTTTGTTTTTAACAGAGTGAACCTAGTGAACAGAAGAGGGCATTGTTAGAGGCTAAAAGTAGCAAGTGGGACATACCATAATCATCAAAGAATTAAAAACGAAACAAAACAAAACAAAACAAGACAAGACAAAACAAAACAAAACTCCAAGCTGATGTGATAGATATGAAATGTTCCATTGTGGTGTTTCATTCTTTTAGGTTCCTGTTAAACTTCGAACTGCAGCTAAAATCTTAAAGAGAGACCCTAGGCCAAATTTGTTTGAACATAAAGAACATAACAACCACTTCAGGACAGAATGTTGTGTTCAGCCTTAAATGGAAGAGAATAAAAACACAAGAAAGATTTTTTTTCATAAAAAGGAAAGGAAAGAAAAAAATGCTATAAATTTACACAGATATAAAGACTAGTTGGATTGGCTAGCATTTCTATAGTGCTTTAAGATTTACAAATATTATCTCATTTTATCTTTGCATCAACCCTGTAAAGTAGGTGCTATTACAGATGAGAAAGCCAAGGCAGACAGAGGTTAACTAACTAACTCAAGGCCATACAGCTAGTAAATAAATATCTAGGCCTGTAGTCAGGTCAGTTCCAGAATTCTAGCCACTGTACCAGCTAAATGGCTCTAGACAGAAGGCTGGCCCTGGATTAAGGAAAACTTGAGTTCAAGGCCCTCCCCTTTTACATAATAGATGTGTGACTTAAGGCAAATCACTTTGCCTCTATTAGTATTGTTTTCTTTATATGTAAAATGGTAATAATAATAGCACATACCTCATGGTAGTCTCAGATCAAGAATGGCTGTGAAATATTCTGCTAACTTTAAAACATGATGCAAAAGTTAGTTATTATTTTTACTAATATCTTAAAAAATGTACATTACCACAGAGACTACCACACGCATGCCAGTGTCTTTTGGAAATGTCCAACCATAGATATAATTAAATTGAGCAAAATGTTATTGTAGATTTATGAAACAAACCAAGTTCAAGGCCTTCATCCTCTCTTACATGCAGACAGAGTTTAGTGAAGATAAGAGATCTATGGTGAAAAGAACACTAGAGATGGAGTCAGCAGACTTGGGTTCTAATCCTATCTTTGCTATTTACTCCTTTTAGAACCTAAAATAATTTAAACTGACTAGGTTTCAATTGACTGGGCAGCTAAGTGACATACTTGATAGAGCACCAGACCTGGAGTCAGGAAGTCCTGAGTTCAAATCTGACCTCAATATATTTGTAGTTGTGTGATCTTGGGCAATTTACTTAACCTTGTTTTCCTCAGTTTCCTCCTCTATAAAACAAGCCAAAGAAGAAAATGGTAAACCATTCTAGTATCTATACCAACAAAATCCAAAATGGGGTCATAAAGAGGCTGAAACAACTGAACAATAAGGTTTCAGGTTTTTTGTTGATTAGTGAAATAAAAAAGAATTGGATCTTATGATTTCTGAGATTGTTTCCCCATCTATCACTACAATCTTCTGGTCTCAGAAACTGTTCTGTTACAAACTAATTGCATTACCTTGTCCAGTTTCATAAGTACTCTTGGACTTCACAAAAATCCTAGATCCCCTTCATATAGAACATTGTATGATTCTGAGTCACTGATGGGAGCAGGGTGGAACAAAGGTCTGAAGTCAAGACCTGGCTTCAGTCAATCAGGGTATAAGCTTTCATTAAGTTACTACAATCTTCCTGGTATACTGTTCTGAGCCCTGCAGATTCAAAGAAAGGCAAAAGATAATTCTGACGCTCCAGGACCTCCAATCTATTATATATAAACAAATAAACTATATATATTTATATATACATATGTCTGTATATATATATATACATATATATGTGTGTGTGTGTGTGTGTGTGTATGTGTGTAATACAGAAAATATAGATANTTGGCCAGGGTAGCTGGGGTTATGCACCATGAGAACCAACTTTTACAACGCATGTGGTTATTAAAAGCTACTTTTCCCCTTGAAATCAAACAGGCAAATGCTGTAGAAATCAAAGCTATATTTTTGGACCTGCTCAAGGCAGATAGTTGTCTTTATAAACAAACTGTTAGGGCTAATTTATGGTTAAAGTAAGAATGTAGATTTTATCCTCTGAACAAGTTTAGAAATTTCTTTTAAAGGTCCATCCAACAAAAGATGATTATAAATGCTCTTGTATATAATAATAACTTCTGCTGAATTTCAGAGTTGGAAGGGATGTCCAAAGCTGTCTATTGTAACCCATACCATTCCCCTCCAAGGAAAACTAATTCCAACTACCACACACACAAGTGACCTCCCAGCCTTTTCTTGAAGATGCTTCAAAGGAGGCGAGTTCTCTTGAGGCAATCCATTCTTCTCTTTTTTTCTTCAGGCATTCAGTCGTATTCAGCTCTTCATGACCTCATGGACCATACCATCGATGACTTTCTCTGGACGAAGATACTGGAGTGGTTTGTCATTTCCTGCTGCAGGGGATTAAGACAAACAGAAGTTAAGTGACTTGTCCAGGATCACATAGCTAGTCACTGCTTAAGATCAAATCTGAGCTCAGGTTTTATCACCGAGACACTTAGCTGGTTTCTTCTTTTATATAGATCTAAATTTTGGGAGAAAAAGATAATAGTATAGTAGATAGAGTGTGTAAGAGGCATAAGTTTAAAAGTAGGTTTGTAAGCAGGCTAGGAAAAGCCTTAGCTGGAGGTCATGGACATTCTGAATGGAAGGCAGGGGAAGGAGGAAGTGGCTTGTGCCTGAGAAGGACGCCATGGTGGTTGGCACAAACTGTTGCTGACCCTGGAGATCTCAGAGCTGGGGGAGTTGTATCCAGATTCCCTGGGATCCTGAGAGTGGTGAAGGCTTATAGCAGAGGACATCAGACCTGCAGAGCAGCAATGAGTAGGGAGTGGTTTGTGATCTGGTGGATACCATTGCAAACTTTCTCTCCCTACCTGGGTACCTTGAATCACCTGTTCTGGTGGAGTTGACTCCTGGCATCCTGAAACCATCCCTGGATTAGCCATGAGATCCCAAGTAAAGCCACCCTCAGGTCCTCAGCTAAGCTGACCAAACCTGGCTGGAACCAGGTTGGGAGGAACTTTCCCCTTGTGACTCCAGTACAGCTTTCTTTGGGCTCTGTCTTGCTTAGATCATAGGAGAGTGTAGTCAAGTCCTTCCCCTGCCCCTGTGGTTTGCCCTTAGCTTTTAAGTGTAATAAATCCTATTCCCATCCTTAATCTTAGTTTGTCCTTGATTAAATGTGTTGCCTTTACTTTGCTGATTACCACAGGCCTGGCCTTGGTGCTTCAGAGTGGCAGTTGGACCTAACAGCCAATTCAGTAACAGACACCCCTTTGCTGTTAAACTTTAGTCTCCCTATTTGTTGGGCCCCTTCCTGTCATTCCTGTCTCTCACACCCACCTGGACCCATATTTACTGTTCAAGGCACCTTTCCCTGGTTTCTCCCTTAACAAGTGCCAGGTATGAAGTAACAGAAAATCTGAATTCAAATCTGGCCTTAAACACGCATTAGCTCTATAACACTGGGCAAGTCACTTTACCCTGTTTGTCTCAATTTCCTCATCTTAATATGACTTGGAGCAGGAAATGAAAATCCACTCCAGCACTTTTGCCAAGAAAAACCCAAATAGGGGCATAAAGAATTGAATGTGACTAAAACAATTGAACAATAGCAAAATATTAGGAGGCCTAATATCTTCTTCCCTCCCACACATTGTTTTGAATTCTGTACTATAAGGTCAAGCAGACATATCTCTTCTCATCCCTGAACCATTTAGCCATCTTTCAAAGGAAGACAATGCCCTTCTCTCCACCTCAGACCACCCCAGTCTTCTTCCTATAAACATGCCCAGGTCCTTCAATGGATCCTTAGATAGCAGACTAGATTAAAGACTTTGCATAGTAATAATCTACTGACTCCTGTCTAAAGAGTGAGGTAAGAGCCTTTATAATTACAGGATACTCAAACCATGTCTGAAAGAACAAAGCATTTACCAACCCTACTGTTATTTGGCCCATAAAAGCCTTTTTTTCACACCCCATAGAATCCTTTTAATGTTGCATACAATGAAATGGCCCAAACCCACCAGCAAACATTTTGTATAGGGGCCCTTGTCTTTATTTCCCACATGGTTCATGGACATGTCACAGGTCTCTTTCTGTTTTTCTTTTAAGAGCTATGGAGTCAGCATGTTTACCAGACTGAAAACGTCTCAGTGGCCTCATCCTCTTACACCAACTTGAACCAAGCTTCAACTTTGCCCCATCCTATTAATTTGATGTCCCTTAGAAACTGTCCCTTTGACTTATCCCCTATCACTTCTGTCTAGTTTCCTGACAGACTGTTAAAAGTATGATAATATTAAAAGGAACTTTAACCTTGTTCTAATATAATCTATATATCCCTTTCCACAGCTCCACTCAGTATTTGAAATTTTAAAAAGAAAAATGGCAAATATAAAATAAATTAATGAAAGCAAAATAAATCGATCACTCATTGATTGGGTTACTAGGCTTCCAGGAACAAACACTGAAGGAAGAAGTAATTAAAAACAAAGCAAAACAAAAAAAATCTCAAAAACCAGCTCCTATTCTTAGTAATTTCTCTTATCCAGTAGGATAGAATTTCCTTTGAGGCAATCATGATATGTATCTCCTCTTTTTATTTCCCCCATTGCCCAGTCTAAACTTCAGCAAAGAGTAGATGCTTCAGAATTTCCAGAGTGAAGTGTTCTTTTACTATTTGCTCCATAAAGAAACTAAATTGATAGCTGTCAGAATATGGATGGATAATTTGGATGAACACTTTTCAAATGTCATTTCTATAGTCAAAGTCATAAGTCTTAATAGAGAAGAATGCTTATGTCAATAATGTATCCTAGATAACTGTTAATGAATAGATATAATCTCAAGTGACTAAAAGGCTGCAGAGGGAATATTAAACACTTCAGTCAAAAAAGAACTTCAATATGTTGGTTAGCCTTACATTTAATAAAAGTTGATAAACACTTGATAAGTGTTGAAGTGAATGGATGGTAGGGGATAAAACCTAAAAAGGAAATCAAGATGACAATGACTCTTATCAGGTACCACTCCACCTCTATGGCAAGATAGTAAGTAGCTTTTGTAGGCAGAGCTCTGGATTTAGATATATTTAAAAATAAAAAAAGATTTGGGCTTAAATTTTACTCTCAGATATTTACTAGCTGTGTGAACTTAGACAAACCCTTTAACTTCTCTATGTCTCCATGGCTACCTTTAAAACGTTAGAGGATTGTACTTGATGACCTCTTAAGATCACTTCTAACTCTACCAAGTAATCTTAAAATCATTAGCAGGAATACCCTGATGGTAGAGAGTTGTGTGTATGTGGCTTTGGGGGGGGGGGGGGTGAGGGATGAGTAAGTACAGGAGTAATCCTAAAATACTTAGGGAAAGTTCTGTACTTGGGTAAATAAAGTCAACTTCTCAAGGACAAAATGAAAAAGGAATAGCTAGTTAATATTTCACACGGAGAAAGGCACCATATTTTGGGATATTTGGATGACAATAAACTCTAAATGAATTAAGTATGTGGTATAATAGCCAACATGCCAACAATCTTAGGCTATATTCAGAGGCCAATCACAAAGAATACAGGAGATTATAGTCCTCTGATCATCTGCCCTGGCTTGCTTTACCCTTACCAAATAGAGTATCATATTCAATCCTAAATTCTATTTGTAGTACATAATACCTACCCCATGTGAGCCATTAGATATAGATAGGAACAGTTTGGATTCTGCATAGGTCCTGCCCTTTGGATCCCACTAAAATTACTGGTACTAGGCAATATAGTTTAGAGAATCTTCAGTAATTATTATATCTGTAGGCACCACCAGCTGACACTAAAAGCTTGAATTATACCAGTTCACTTTAATGGCATTTGAAATTATTTGCTGAAAGGTCTGCTTTTCAAATTTAGGGTATAGATTATTTTACAAAATGACTCCTAATTCTCTGAACTCCAGTGACACAAAACCAATTGTATTCTCAACCTCGCTTATTCTCAGTGTAGTCAAAGAAATTATCCATATGACATTAGATAGAACAGTGAATAGAACATAAGACTTGCATTAAAAGAACCTGAGTTTGAATCTTGCCTCTGTATTTACTGGCTATAGGAATCTAGGCAAGGCATTTAAATTCTCTCTTTAAAATCTCTCATTAAATTCTCTCTATACCTCAGTTTCCCCATATATAAATCAGGGTTTGGCCTCTAAATTCCTTACAGCTCTAAATTTATGAATCTACTTTCTATTGTGAATTTAAAAGTAAAATGCAATCTTGTTATATACTAGCAGCTAATGTGAGCCCAAAAGATCCTCTTCTATTCCCATTTATCTACCTTATCTCAAGTCCTTATATTTAGTTTGTATATTTCTCATTCTTTTCCCTTATTTCTCTTTTTTCTTTTTTACGACCCTTTTCTTCCTCTTATACTATACTATACTCTCTTACACTAACATTTTTGTGGTACCCTTTATCGAGAATTTTTCTGTTACTCATTTCCATTCCATATCAATATTTATTGAACTTACCATTCAGAAACTGTAACCTCTCTTTGACGTTCTTTATTCTTCAATGTCTCTTGGGTAGAGTTTGTAGATTTCCCAATTTGAACTCCTTCTTGTGAATCATTAGATTTGTAGATATTATACAAATATATGTAGATATATACCAAAGATATATATATAGACATAGATATAGATATAGATATAGATAGATAGATAGATAGATATACCTTCTGCCTTGTTTTCTATTTGGACCTCATTCTTAAAATTAACAATTCATAAAAGGAAATAAATAAATATTTCTCAAAAGAAGAGTTGAAAACTACTAACAATATGAAAGAATGTCATACATCATAAATAAAATAAATTCAAATCAAAACAACTCTGAGGTTTCCTCTGTTATCCACAAAATTGGCAGAGATAATAAAATATGGGCAAAATAAATGTTTATGGGATTATGAAGAGATAGGCATATTAATATATTATTTTTGGAACTCTGATTTAGTCTAAACATTTTAGGAAACAATTTGAAATTGTTCAAAAAATGACTAATATAAGCATAACATTTTATCTATGGTTAGTTATATATACTCTCCAAAATTAGTGGTGAAAGTAAATTAAAATTATAAAAAATAAAAGATATAATTAATAAAATAAAAATTAGAGATAAAAACATTTGCCAAAATAGTCATAAGAGCACTTCTTATAATAGCTAGGAAATAGAAATAAAATAGTATCTTATCAGTTCAGGAGTGATTAAAATGTTGTGATTCTGAAAATGTACTGAAATATCACCCAGGGCTATAAGACAAAACAATGTAGTAAAAGAAAATCAGTGCAAGTGTGATGATAAAATTTGGCTACCAAAAAGAGATGTAGGAAGATACTTTGCTCTCTTCTTTGAAGAAATGGGAACTGTTGATAAAATATCATACTTTTTGATATGCTCTTTAGTTTTACAAAAATGTCTATTTCTCTTATTTATTCTATTTCATAAGAGATAACTCTCTAGGAAGAAGAGAGACGAAAGACACATTGAGAAATGTAACTAGCATAAAAACAAAAGATAAGAAAGTTTTGTTTAAAAAATGTCAATTCATGAAGAAAGAAATGGCAAATGAAAGAAGTATCATGTGATTGAAGTCAATGAGTGCTCTGAATTATGCAGTCCCATACTTCATCCTGTTCTTGACATGGCAATTTTAGAGTCAGAAAATCTCTTTATTGATTCTATGTCCCTCACCATCACCACCTCCACTGTGGGTATTAGTTGTACCTGGAGACTAGTCTGTGTCATATATTGTATAATCCTGGGATAAAAGTGAGGTAGAGAGAGAATACATTCCTGAGATGTATAACACTATCTCAGAGAATGTAGTCTGCTACTAATGCCAGTTTTCTCAAATGAAACCTATTGTAGAAGTCTTGTCTCAACACAGATATGCAACTCCTTCCCTGCTTCCAGGGGAAGATTTATTAATAAAAACTTTTGGGGGTCTTTCACTTTCTGAGCTAAGATCCCATTTTCTACTCCACTAATCTCAGTCTCTTCTCTCCTACTTTCATGTTATTCTTGTATAGTCACCACTGTTGCTGAGAGTTAAGAAATTACTGTCACTTTTCTGTTCACCTGTAGCCATGTTGGAGGACCTATGGCACATGTGCTGGAAGGTGGCTGCTCCCTCTCTCCAACATGCCTGAGGACATTTTTCACTTCATCCTCCCTTTTGCCCAACAGTGCTTCCTCCCTCCCCTATCTGTGGTAAGGGGGTGCCTCACCTGTAACATGGGGGGTACAATTTGGACACTTGGTCTCTAAAAGGTTTGCCAAACACTGACCTATAAACTGTTTAGGGTGAAGTACTTTTCTTCTGTGCCTTACCCATAATTTGTGCATTTTCTCATTATATTATTACTTCCACAAAAGTATTCATTCACTGAATGGGATTTAGAACTGAAAGGGGTTTATGACATGAAATATTATTAATTCAGCTCCTCTTTCATCTGACTTGAATCTTTAGGATCTTTCTTTCTAAACCTCTTGGGTCCTCCTTATATTTTGTTTTGCCACTCCATTCAAAATATTTTCTTCTTTTTAATAATAGCCAATAAAGATTATGATTGATTTTATGATTAATACTTTGTAAAATGTACTTGTTTAACTCTCCTTAGGTTTTGTATATTTTTGTATTAGATAGTATTCATTTACCCCCTAAGATTGTATCAAATGCCTCCCTAGTCTTTAAGATCTAATTTTTTTTCATTAATCATTAAGCTCAGTTTTACAAGGTATATTCCCTTGTGTCATATTTTAAACTCTTTTTCATTTAGTAGTATACTATTCTCTTCTTTGATTTCTCATTATTGTGAGCTATACTTGGTTATTTGAATCAGCATTTCCTTAAAAAACAAAAACCTTTTTACTGGCTTCTTGCAACATTTGCTTTTTATTGAAAATGTTAAAATTAATGACCTCATACCTTTAGCGTTTAGGCATATTTTTTTTCCTGTGGGAGCAGTTTTTGGACTCAAGTGATCACTAATTTGTTACCTTATGCTTACTTTTATACAATAATAACATTTTAGGGAAAAAAACACTGATAGAATTTTAAAACTCTTAATTACTCAGTGAGGTGCCATCAATTTAAAAGAATGAAGATTAAACAAACAAAAAACTTCCTGATAGAAATGAGACGAACTTAAAATGCAGAAAGAGGCATAGTTTTTTGGGAACCGTCCTGTTTCCAAAGGTCTGGGAAGTTTATTTGTATTATATCCTGCCTCATGCTATTTATGCTATATGTGAATACATGCATGTAAGTTTATAAACGTGTTATAATATGATGCTATAAAATATGCATATATTTTATGTTTTATGATCTATAATGCTTAAGCTCTATTTGTATATTCTGGCTCTTTAACCACATGAAATTTATTTGTTTTTTCAAAGCTTTGGGTGAATTTTATTCTGCCTTTCCCTTTTAACTTTATTCTATTTTCTAGGGTCTCTCCTTCTTTAAAGAAACTGTTGATTTCAATTTGATTTTTCTTCTTTATTTTAAAAAATTCTTCATTTAGAACTTTGATTCTGAATTAACTTCATTCTTTTTCTTTTTTTCTTTTTTTAATTAGTCTGTGTGTCCTGTTAATAATAGCCCTGTTGTGGGAGATCTTGATTACCTGGTTCAGGAGGGTGCCCACTTAAAAAATCACCAGACTCCAATGATTCTTCAAAAAGAGCATAGGAATTTATTGAGTTAATGGTCAGGAAGCAGGTACAGGTGAGTCCTCCTCCTAGAGGAAAAGAGGTCGAGGATTTTTATACTTTATAGGAACAGAGACTACATGACCTGTAAAGGAAGGTGGGTAAGGGGCTAAATAAGGAGGATTAGGTGACATTCTTATGTGAGGTGCCTTGGTGTCTAGGAAAGAACCACAGGTATACATTGTTTAGGACATGTTAGGCAGTGGTCATAGAGGAGAGTGAGTTGCATATCTTGGAGAATCTAATGCTTGAGATGCAAACAAAAGGTACACATCTATGCTAAAACCCTTATCATAAGACTAGAGGAAATGCATGTAAAACAGAAGGAAATGCATCTCTCAGAGAAACCTTTGCTTATGCAGTTGTCATTTTAATTGTACCAGGAATAGTTTTCTTCCACCAGCAGCCTTCCTGGTGTTCAGGGTCCAGGAAATCCTCATGTACTCTTTTGACCTGGGATTCCTCTAGACCAGGGGTCGGCAATGTATGGCTCTTGAGCCATATCTGGTTCTTTTGAGGGCCAGATATGGCTCTTTCTGCAGGAGCCATAAAGTCAATTTTTTTTCAGGCACTGTTACAGGAGCGCACTGTGAGCATTGTACGGCTCTCACGAAATTACGTTTTAAAAAATGTGGCATTTATGGCTCTCACAGCCAAAAAGGTTGCCGACCCCTGCTCTACAAACTCAGGTGTCCAGAGGACCTTGTACCCCCATACCATCCCCATATTGAGTAAATTGAAAAAGCGAATAAACAGAAAATTCTCTTTATATTTCTTTATATATAGTCTTGCCCCCAAAGTTTTACACTGACCATTTCCAAAAATGACTTTTTTCTGTATTTTAAATTCATCAAATTTTTATCATGAAGCTAGGGTTCTGTTTAATCTTCTCTCTTTTATGCTTGTGGTGTATGACTGTGTAATTAAGAGTTTTAAATATCTAAAGAATCTTTTAAAAAATGATATGACTACATAAATTGTTCTCATGGTTCTGCTAATTTCACTCTGAAGAAATTCATAGGAATTTTCCCATTTTTCTCTGAAATTATCCTTTTAACAATTTCATGACACAATTATATTTTACTACATTCATATATCGTACTTTGTTTATCCATTTTCTAATACAATACCTCTTTGGTTCCCTATTTTTCTCTTTTGGTTTCCATGAATAGAGATCCTTTAAATATTTTTCGTATATTTAAATCCTTTTCCTCTTTCTTTGACTTCTTTGGGAAACAGACCTACTAATGATAAAGATAAGACAAATTATATGGACATTTAGTGATGGGGGGCATAATTTCAAATTTCTTTCTGAAATAGAAATAACATTTCATAACTCTACCAATAATATACTACTATATTTATTTGTCCACAGACCTTACAAAATTTGTAATTTTCTTTTTAGTCACCTTTACCAGACTAATAGGTATGATATAGAAATCTCAAAGTTGCTTTATTTTCATTTCTTTAATTATCAGTAATTTTGAGCATCTTTTTATTGTCAATGTGTTGGACCTTTTAAAATTAATGATGCATAACTTTTGTCCATTACGTGTTGGGAAATGGTTCTTAGTCTCATATGTTTGAATCATTTCCATAAACATATATATATATATATATATATATATATATATATATATGTATGTATGATTCTCTGATATATGTCTCAAGTCCTACATAGATATGTGTGTAGCATGTATTTATAATATAAATTTTCCATCTATAGGATATGAAACATTTATCAGAGAAACCTGTAAAAAATTTCCTCTGTTATGTTTCTCTTCTAATTTTAATTATATTGGATTTATTTCTGAAAAAAATTAATTTGATATGATTAAAATTGTCCATTTTATTAGTAAATTAACTTCTAACATTTTATTTCAAAAAGTTTAATTTCTCTTTTGAATAATTTGGATTTTATTTTTTCTGTTCCATGACCATTAGAGTTGCAGGATTCTCTTGATGACTGATCTCTGCTTATATTCCTTCATAGAATAACACCTGATCATTATGCTTTTTGCATTTTACTCTTTATTTTCTTTCTGTCTTAAAAAAAATCTTTTTCTGCTTAAAAGCTGTGTTTTTATTCTGTCTATCCTCTTTGGACTTTTGATCTTTTGGCTTTTCCTGAATTCCCTGTTACATTTATTTCTGATTTCCCTCTTTATTCTTCAAGTGTATGAAGTTCAAGAGGGACTTTTTTTTCTGCTAGACCCTAGACAACACAGGTTTGAGAGGCAAATTTTAGCATGAAATAAGAAAACAAAATGTTCCAAACAATTAAAGCTGTTTAAAAAAGGAATGGGCTGCCTCAGGAGAAAGTGAATTCCCTAGTTATTTCGAGTCTTCAAGAGGAAGTTGGATGAATACTTGCTGCAATATTGTAGAAGAGACTGCTATTTAGGTATAAATTTAAATAGGTAATATCTAGGGTCTGTTTCAATGTGAAGTTTCTTGGTTCTGTGATGGTTCCACTAAATTGGGGTATACTTTTCCAAAGCTACTGGGTTCAAGTCAAGGATTTAGAGGCAGAAGGGATTTTACCCATTTTCTAGTTCAGCCTCATTTTACAAACAAGGAAACTGAGAGCCAAGGTAGTTTAGTGGTTTCTCTAATATAGAAAATATTTATACAAACACACACACACACACACACACACACACACACACAACCCTCTCCCTCCCCCCAAATTTAACTTCCTTTCTCATATCTGAAAGAGATTAAAGATGTCTCCTCTGACAAGAATGATTAAATTATTGCCCTATACAGTCATGTAAGAACTTGGCAAGATCACAGTTTAGACTAGCAGGGCAATAGGAAAAAAATAAATAACTAGTGCAGTTGCAAACTTAAAGATGAAAACTGAGCCTATTATTACACAAAGTATATTATTTAACGAGGATTATAGATTTTTAACTATTAGTCTGCATTTTTAATAAGTTAACAATTATTTTGACAGATAACAAATAAAAACATGAGCTCATAAAAATCAGTTTATTATTATTGATACATTTCCTCTCCTCCCACCCCGACAATGCATTAAGAGGATGACACTTTTTTTTAATGATGCTTTATATTGAGTGTGATTTAAAAAAATATCAGCAGCAGGTATGCCAGTTTCTAAATGGAAGGTGAAAATGACACTTTTCAGAAAGGAATGAATATCATGACTTGGTTTAAACATTGTAAATGTATAATCAAATTATTTATCAGAATCAAAGAAAATAATACGAAATTAAACAACTCAAAAAGTTATGAAAAGACCCTAAATTATATTTATTGGTGAAAAACACTTCAACTAGATGTGTATGGCATAGAAAATAGATGCTTATTAAGAGAGAACATAGCTCTCAGCAAAGTACCAGTTTTCTAAAAGCTAACAGAGAAAAGATGGCTTTGGGGAATTTTTTTAACCAGTTAAACTAGTTTGTTTGTTTACTATGTTAAAATGCAAAGACATTTTATTCTCAGTGTAAACCATTATTTTCCCAAGGAAATTTTAATTTAAACAATATTTTTCTTAGAAAATGTAAGTTTGTGCTAAAAATAAGAATAAATGCTCTGTTTCTACATGTTTCAGAGAGGACTTTATTCCTGTAAAAAAAAAAAAAAAACAAATGCGAAAGAAACCAATGTACACTACATTTCCTGCTGTATGTGAGCCATGAGAAATTAATAACTAAGTAATAATTTTGCTTAATTTGATCATATAACTTATGTCTTCCTAAATGACAGCCTTAGCTCAATTAATCTCCTTTTTCTTTAAAATAAATCTTTGTGTCATCTTAAATTATGACATAAATGACATCCTTCTTAAGATTTTAAATTCATGTATAGTTGGCATAATACTTTTAGCCTAAATATCTATTGCCCCCAAACATCCACAAAAATTTTGCTTTACAGAAGTATTAATGCAGATGCAGTAAATATCTCTGTTATTAGGCATTCAGTTCCCTGGTAGTTTCACAAATCTATTTTGAACTTCTGTTTTTAAAATATCAGTGTGAATTTTTTTCCAATTCTCAGACTACCCTGGAGTAATATATATTTCCAGCAAAGAAGAAAGACAATCGGGACTACATAAAATACCCAACAAAACCTGCTAATGAATTTTTCAAGGTGATTGCAATTTCCATAAAGTCAATACGTTTCCAAAAATTGAAAAGCTATTTTAGAGCAGGGATCACTAAACATCACTCTAGCTGCTTTGGAATTGTTTCACAGGTTGTATTGTGCAGTTTTCCTATTCATGTGTATTCTTACAAGATCATGATTTGCAGCTAATTTCATCACTCCTGAGGATCCCACTGGCTTCTCTTCAGGTCCTCTCTTTTTATCTTTAGAGACTGGGATCTTAGAAATATGCCATTCTGATATTCAAGATCTATACAGGTTCTTTCATCACAATTCCCCAGATACTAATATCATTCTATGAAAGCTCAATAGGACCTAGGGCACTTTGGCCAGGTATTCAGGTCAGAGAACACTTCTTCCTCTCCCTAATATCCACTCTCTCAGTATTCCCCAACTAGTTTCACTCATTCATAATATATAATCAACCTTAGGATTCATACCTATATACCCTTTTTCCTTCAAACCCATTTCCTAGTATTCTACTGCTTCTCTCTGTGTTTTCTAACTACCTACTCTTTAACCTTCCTGGAGGCATCTGGGTGATAAGCAAGTGTATAGAAAGTTGGTTTAGAGTCAGAAAAATCTGAGATCCAACTAACCTCAGACTTTCCCTAGCTGCATGACCCTAGGCAAGTCATTTAACCTCTAACTCCCTCAGTTTCCTCAACTGGAAAGTGAATTATAATAATAGCATCCTTCTCCCAGGCTTGTAATATTTGTTAAGGGCTTAGGACCATGACTAGTAGGAATCAGCTGCTAAATAAATGATTTTTTTCCCTTCCCCATACATAGCCTATTTGTTTCTCTCTTTCTCTCCTTTCTCTTATCTCCACATTTTCCTCATCACTCCATAAATACTTCTCTCATGTTACAGATATATAAAGGCTATTTCTACCACCAACCAACTTGAATGGCAACCAGCAATCAAGAAATAGCATTAATGTTCTTCAGTGACCTGGGAATAATTAAAATTGGAGAACAGCTATGAAACACATGCTTTCTAAAATATCTATCATACTTCCCTTGGTGTATTCAACCCCAAATTATCTATAATCAGATTTATACATTTTTGATATGAGAATAAAATATTTATGTAGTGATAACATAAATATATGGGCAAAGCGATTTTAAGATAAATATACAATTTTAGTTTTAGACCAATTCCAGAGTACAAATATACTTTTCAAAAGTCCAGATAAGTCCTTGAGAAAGGTGTGGTTTTAATAGTATAATTAGTTAACATGTTCTAGTTATAGAAAAAAACTCATTCCATTGTATATGTTTGTGTGTATTTTAAATCATTCAGCCCCAGAGGGAAATCTTCACCAGGAAGAACTCTAGTGTTTTACTCAAAACAGATAATATAAATTTAAAAGAAAATAAAGGTCATGAATCAATATGCATTCATTATCAAAATGATCTCCTAATATTATGGAATGAATTTTTCTTAGTATTTTAAATTTTGGAGTAATTAAGGAAGGCAAAGATTTAGCTTTAGCACTTTTTTAATCCCAAATAAATTTTTTAGTTTTTATTTTAGAATCTATATGTATTCATTAAGTAGGCAAAGTTCCCCAGGTATCAGGTATAGTACTAGACATGTAATTGAACACATCATTTATTAAAATGGCATGAACTTTTGTTCATGTGCCAGTTAAGATGTTCTGTAGTTATTCAACTTTTAAAAAGTATTCTTCTCCATTTCCCCTGTGCATGGACATCTATATGATCTCATAGGTTCCCAGGTCTTTCTCCATTGATTTGGATCAAAACCCCTTCAACATTATCATGTTTTTTTTCCCAAAATTTTCTATAAATCTTCCAGCAAAAAGTCAAAAAGCAAACCAAAGGGTTTCCTCCCCTCTGTTTTCTTTCCCCCCCTACTTATCTGACATATTTCCTCTTCTGGTCTCCATAAGCTCAATGATGTCTTCTTTTCCATGTCTCTTGTGCAAGTTAGTAATGGTCATTTGGTGCAACCAGCTTATACCTTTCTCTTGCTCTTTGTACTTTTCTAGCTAAAATTGGCATCATGGACTATTTCTCTGGAGGTAGATAGCATTTCCCATCGTAAGTCTTTCAAGATTATCTCAGATCACTGAATTACTGAAAGTAGCCAAGTTTTCATAGATAATCATTGTCCAATATTGCTCTTACTATGGACAGTGTTCTCCCAGCTCTGCTTGTTTTGCTCTGTATCAGTACCTGCAGATCTTTCCTGTTTTTTTTTCTGAACTCATCTTGCTTATCATTTCTTATAGCACAGTAGTATTCTATTACTAACATGTATCACAATTTGTTCAGCCATTCCCCAATTAATGGACATCCCCTCAATATCTAATTCTTTGCCACTACAAAAAGAGCTGCTATAAATACTTTTGTATAAGTAGATCCCTTCCCTTTGTTAATATCTCTTTGGGACACAGACCCAGTAGTGATATTACCAAATCAAAGGGTATGCACAGTATTATGGTTCTTTTGGTATGGTTCCAAATTGCCCTCCAGAATAGTTGGATCAGTTCACAACTCCTGATTTTGCTACATCCCCTCCAACATTTACCACTTTCTTTTACTGCCATAGTGGCAGTAATCTAGTAGGTGTGAGGTGATACCTCAGCATTGGTTTAACTTGCATTTCTCTAATCAATAGTGCTTTACAAAATTTTTTCACATGATTATGATGGCTTTTATTTCTCTTCATCATACTTGTTCATATCTTTTGACCATTTGTCAATTGGGGAATGATTTGTATTCTTATAAATTTAACTATTTTCTCTATAGAAATTAGACCTTTATCAGAGAAATCTGTTATAAAATTTTCCCAGTTTCTTGTTTCCTCTCTAATCTTGGTTACATTAATTTTGTTTGTATAAATTCTCTTTAATTTAATATAACAAAAAGCATTCATTTTATATCATGTAATACTCTCCATCTCTTGTTTAGTCATAAATTCTTTCATTCTCCAAAGATCTGCCAGGTAAACTATTCTGTGATCCCCTAATTTAGTTATGGCACTCTTTATATTTAAATTATATATCCATTTTGACCTTATCTTCATATAGAATGTGAGGTATTAGTCTATATCTAAGTTTTGCTATACTGTTTTCCAATTTTCCCAACAGTTTTTGTTAGGGAGTTCTTCTAGCAAAAGCTAAGGTCTTTGGGTTTATCAAAACTAGGTTGCTCAGGTCATTTACCCCTGTCTATCTTATTCTTTATCTAATCTACTCCATTAATCTACCTTTCTATTTCTTAGCCAGAATCATCAGACTATTTTCATGATTGCTGATTCATAGTCCAGTTTGAGATCTGGTACCTTCCTTCACATTTTTTGTTCATAAATTCCCTTGATATTCTTAACCTTTTGTTCCTCCAGATTAATTTCATTGTTATTTTTTCTAGTTCTATAAAATAATTATCTGATAGTTTTATTGTTATGGCAGTGAATAAATAAATTAATTTATGTAGTATTGTCATATGAGCAAATTATTTTTCAATTGTTTATATCTGACTTTAACTGTGTTCATATAATACTTGTGTTTGCCTTGACAAATAGACTCTCAGGTATTTTCTATTTTTAGGTTGATTTTTAAATGGAATTTCTCTTTCTAACTCTTGTTGCTGGACTTTCTGGTAATATATATCATATTACCCCAAATACAGTGTGATGTTTTTCCTCTGATCTGTTCCCTTGAAAGTTGAAGTTGCGCTATATTTGAGTACTTCCAGCTCTGAAATCATAAGTTGAACATTATGTGCCTCAGCATTGGTAAAAAGCATGGCTATCTCCTTGGGCAGATGGGGAATGTCGACCAAACATCTGTTTGTTTTGATATTCTGTCAAATGTTACCATTAATACTAAAGACGCCAAATCAGTGTTGATTAAAACTACTGGAAAAAAAAAATTAGAATGACCGTGATGCTTGCAGTCAGAGCTAAAGGGCGAAAACTGACTCCTTAAGTAATTTTAAGGTGTAAAACATTACCTAAGGAAAAGTTACCGTCAGGAGTGATCTTTTGTGGGCAGGAAAAGGGATGGATGAATGGAGAACTTGTGTTAAATTGGTTGAATGTGGTCCTGGATAGGCATCCCAGTCCATTACTGAGTCATAGAGGAATGCTTATACTCAACACATTCAAGGTTCAAGGGTTGCCTGACTGAAAATGTGAAGAAGAGAACTGCTGAAATGCACACACAGACTAGGAGTTGTTATTCCAGGAGGAATGATGTTGCAATTACAGGTGTTAGATGTAGTGATTAATAAGCCATTTGAAGATCATTTGAGGAAAGAATATAACAAGTGGATGTTGGCCAGAAACCATGAATTTACTCCATCAGGAGAAATAAGGAAACTGGTCACTGTTTTAGGGAACTGGATCAAAACCACCTGGGAAAAAATCTTCACCAAGTCCATTGTGCTTAGATTTAAAAAATATCAAACAGTATGGGTGGTAGTGAAGCTGGTGTTTTGTAGGAAGAAGAGGGTGACAGAGATGACTCAAATGATGTTTCCACTTGAGGAGTTGAGGGAATAGAAGAGGAAGAAGAACATGATTAAATATTGGAAGGTAGTTTCTCACAAGGATCTATAAAAGTAGTACATATTTAATGAAAGTGTTTGCATTAAAACTTCTTTAACTTTTTTTCAGGACCTTGAAAAAACTTTGAATATGAAGTGCCTGAATTATTCATGAGTTAAGAGAAAGTTGTAATTGAAAAGGAGAAAATAAAATGGGTATTTCCTCTTTTTGAGTTACCCTTCAAAATATTTGGGATTGCACTATATTCAGAGTGTATTGTATTTGGGCTAATATGGTAGAAATGCTGAGGATTTATGTGGATTAATTTTGTATCCTGCAAAGTTATGAATTATTTCAACTAGTTTTTTAGTTGATTCTCTAAGATTCTCTAAGTATACCATCATATCATCTTCAAAGAGCGATAGTTTAGAACACAAGTTCTAAAGGGCAGTGGGCTATGCTGATTAGGTATTCCAAGTTCAGTTTAGAGATAAGGTACCAATATTACTAAGTAAGGAAAATCTGGTACAGCCTCAATTGGAGCAAATAAAATATCCCCATGCTGCTGATTAGTAATGGAACTGGGTCATGAGTAGTCCCCATATTTCATAGGAGCCTGGGAGAGAAGAGAAACTGAGTCTTAAAAAAAAAGAAGAAACAAACTGTGGGAAAAGCCAACATGGCAGCATAGAGAAACCGCTCAGCTGTACTCTTCCAGCATTCCCCACCAGACAACTCTGAAAATCATATCAAATTCTGGAGTAGCAGAGCTAGCAAAAGTCAGAGTGAAACATTATTCCAACTCAAGACATTTTAGGAGATCAGAAAGAGAAATGTGTGACTTTGGGGTGGGGTCTGGCATGGACCCCCCCTGGAAGAAATGCCGGTGTTGAAACCAGATGGTGGCAACAGACACAGTAGACTTTTAGCTTAGGCAAGACATGATAAGGGGATCTGGCAAATGCAAGAGATTGCAGGACATGGGACTTTTTGTTATTTCAAAAATCCATTTGCCTGCGTTCACTTCTGGGTTATTGTTAAAGGCTGGAAAGAACATTTAAGGTCAAGAGGGAACAGAAGGCCTGAGGAGCGGTATAATTTTTTATCACAAAGGATCAAGGACTCTGAGGAACATGAATCAGTCTCTTCTTGTGTAAGGAACAAAGTGCAGACCAGAAAAGCAGTAACAATTCTCTCCAGATCACATCACTGGGGAAGCACAGAAAAGTTCCAGACACCCAGAATTATCTCTCAAAACATCAGTGAGAAAAAACCTGAAACTTAAGACAGAGCACCTCCAACCTCACATTAGAAACAGGGCCCAACTTTAATATAAACTATGAGGATGGAAAATGAGCAAACAACAGCCAAAAAAAATTATGTGGGCAATGTTTTGCTGAGCATAAAAAAAAAATGCAGAGCAGTGGAAACAGCTTTTCTCCACTCTATGTGTAGAACCGAAAAGTCTTTTCTCTGGAGCTTTCTAATAGCTGTTTCTCCTCTCCATTGGGGAGACTGAGAAGATTGAGAAGGGAAGAGAATGTAGTCCATCATCATTATTTTTATTATTCTCTATTCAAATAAACACAGCCATATGAAAGGTTTATTGATGGTCAAACAACCAAAGGAAAACAAGTTGATTATCAAAGCAGTAAAGTGTAAGGAAGGAAGGGAATCTAATTATAAATCCTTTCTTTTCTTCAGTATATCAAATTTATAACACCATTTGACAACCTAATAAAATATCTGCATGGTAATCAGTTAACCATTATTCACACCATAACAACAAAGCCAAATATTTACTATTAATGAAATGCAAGAAATGCAATTCACTACTGTTTCTTGGACTTGAAAATTCATGAATGTGATCCAAATTCAATTAAACTTTACTTTGTGGGTATTAATTCTTTTCCTGATAATTATAAGTAGGGAAAGGAATTTAGCAAATTGAGTGAATATTTTAGCCTAGTTTTTAAACTTTTAAAGAATGAGTTAAATTAATATAGTTATTTAACACAAGTTCAAATCTAGAAATCCCCAAGGAATTAAGATAATCGTTAACCCTTAATAAACATACCTAATGGGTAAAATGCTTAGTGGTAGGACTATGGAGGAGTTTCACATTATGCTTTGAAAGTTCATTTTAACAATTATTTCTTAGCACTTGATAAAAGTATTTTTAATTGCTGTCAACTTAAATATCATTTAAATGACACAATGCTTAGCAATTCATGTGCAATTCTGCAATCATGTTTATCAAAACAATAAGGTGGGAAATAGTTTAGAAATACAACATGTAGTAAAATTCATTCATTGTGTCTTTACTTAGACTGATATGCTTTTTTTAGTTTTTGTTATTCAGACATTTCCTATTTTCATCATGTCTGATTCTTTGTGACTCCTTTTTTCCCTTTTTGTTTTTTGTTTTCTTTGACAAAGATACTGGAGTAGTTTGCCAGTTCCTTCTCTAAATGAGTTTATAGAAGAGGAAATTGAGGCAAATAGAGATAAGAGACTTGCCCAGGATCATAGCTAGTAAGTGTCTGAGGCTAGATTTGAATTTAAGATGAATATTCCTGACTCCAGGACCTGGAGTTCTATCTACTATTCCACTTTAGATTTTAGCTTTTGTTTCCTTTATTCCTTAACCCCACAAGATCATGGTTTTCTTGGCAAAACTTTTGGTTTATTTACCTAGAGGAGCAGAACCTTCTTCCAGGATTATATACAACACTTGCAGAATGAGATTATAATTCTTAAAGCAGAACTAGTAGCAGAAAACTACTCACCAAATCTTTATCATAGCCTGGCAAGTGGGAGGTTAATATACAATGGACAAGTTGATGTTTGATGGTTCATTGTTATTTTTCAACTTTTGAGGGGAACTTTTAACAAGTGAGTTAGCCTTCAATCCTTTCTTTTCAAAATCTATTTTCCTTTATGTTACTCTTTCCCACTTCAACCCATCATTAGGGCTTCTTTTGGTTCTAAAACTTCCTGTATTTAAAACTAAAAAGAAACATTACTTTAAGTATGTACCTACTTATTATTCCAAGGAAAATCCATTTAAAAGGATGCTTTCATGTGTTTTTAATAGGAATGAACATTGTATTGTATCAATTGCTATTTCTGTATCTCAGATCAGGAATTTAACAAGGATATCCTGTATAACCAATATGATTGAATATTGTATTAGAAATGCTAGCAATAGCAGTAAGAGAAGAAAAAAAATTTGAATGAATTAGAATGGGCCAAGAGGTAACAAAACTACTTCTTCTTACAGATGATATCATGATATGTGTGGAAAATCCTAAAATTTCAACTAAAAAATTAGTCAAGACTATGAATAATTTAGCAAAGTAACAGGATATTAAATAAACCCACATAAATATTAGCATTTCTATATCAAATCCTATAAGAAGAGATATTAAGAGATAACCCATTTAAAATAATCATACATAGGATAAACTTTCCAGGAGTATATGTGCCAAAAACAAACCAAGAAACTGTATATATATAATTACAAGACACTTTTTATACAATTAAAGTCAGATTAAAATAATTGGAGAAATATTAGTTGTTTGTGAATAGGCAGTCAATACAATTAAAATGATAATCCTATCTTAGCTAATTGATTTATTAAAGCCAGCTCAACTAAATTACCAAGAAATTATTTTATTGAACTAACATATAAATAAAATTCATTTAGAAAAACAAAAGGTCAAGAATATTTAAGGAATTAATGAAAAAATGTAAAGCAAGGAGGTTTAGCAGTAACAGATTTTTGAACTATATTATAAAGCAGTAATGATCAAAACTATCTCCAGTAGGCTAAGAAATAGAAAAGTAGATAAGTGGAATATAAGAGACATACAACAAACAATTGTGGAAGATTATGCCATGGTGGCAAATCTATGGCATGTGTACCAGAGGGGGCATTCAGTGTCCTCTCTGTGGGCACACACATCATCTCCCCAGCACAGAATTCACCAGAGTTCATTATTAGAAAGCCAGAGGGACCCTGGGTGGACTGTTCCCTTCCTCCTCCCCACATGTACCTGAGGACATTTCTCACATTACCCACCCCTCTAAAAGGTTCCCATCTTTCTATTATAGTAACCTTGTGTTTGACAAAGGCAAAAATCCAAGTTTTGGGAATGAGAATTTAATATTGGGTAAGAATTATTGGGAGGGGCTGCTAGTAGATTGAGAGGCAGGCCTAAAGTTGGAAGGTCTTGGGTTCAAATCTGACCTCAGATACTTCCTGTGTGACCCTAGGCAAGTCACTTTAGCCCTTACAGCTCTTCTGTCTTAGAAGCAATACCTATTATTGATTCTAAGATAGAAAGTAAAAATTTTAAATAAAAAAGAATTACTGGGAAAATAGAAAACAGTCTGGCAGAAATTTGGTATAGATTAATACCTTACACTATTTATCAAGATAAAATCAAAATGTATGCATGACCTAGACATAAAATGAGATTAGAATAGTGAGCATATTACCTATCAAATTTATGGATAGGAGAAGAATCTTTGAATAAATAAAAGACAGAAAGCATTGTTAAATATAGTTGATAATTTTGAAATTAAAAAGTATTTGTACAAATAAAACTAATATAACCAAGATAGAAGGAAAGCAATATTAGAGGGTTGGAGTTATAGACAGTTTCTTGGATAGAAATTTCATATATAAAACTTATATGGGATTTTGACAAATATATAAGGATAATCCAGTATCCAATTAACAAATCATCAAAAGATATGAACACTTTTTTTAATGAATGTTATAGAAATTGATGGTAATGGGATCTGGTGCAAGGTAAGATGAAGTGAATCCTGTGTGAAACACATAAGATATAATTAGTCAATCCAAAGGACCACCCTCTGCAGTAAATATTATTTAAATGTGATGAATCTGCTGAACCCAAACTCCAGGTAAAACAGTATCCCAGAGATACCAACCAGGCAATGAATCTGCAGTTAAAATTGTACAGATATCTTTGTCTAACTGACACTCTATACTAATGGATAATGCTTAGATTGACTGCGAATTAAACCCTGCTTCTATGAGGTGTAATACTCCTCTTTCTTCCACATGATGAAGCCAAGTCTGAAGTAAGTTTTAAAAGATTTATTACTAATAGGCTTAGGGAAGGGAAAACAGGTTGATGGCTGGGAAGAAGAGAACAGGAAGTTTTTAACTAATTAAGGCTAATGATGTTTGATAATCATTGAAATGATGTTATCAGGTTTGATAGATGCCAGTCTGATTGGGCCAGACAGGCCCAACCTTGAATCAAGATCACTCTGCTGATCAAGGTGTTGATATTTCTTCTTACCAATAAATTCAGGATCAGGGACTGATTAAATAGTTTGAAATAGGTTGCTCCTTGCTGGTTGAACAAGCTCACCTAAGGCCTACCCAAAACCACCCTTTCCAACGCAATCTCAAGACTGATATCTTTGTCAGTTCAAAATCCTGGCTTTTATATCCAACCCTTAACATCTTTTGGCACCTGCCAAGCTCCTTCCAGGCTCAGTTCATTCTACATTCTAAGCAGGTAACTGTCTATCATCTTGACTTTGACATGGCTGTACAATTTATCATTACATGAAGAAATCAAAGTATATATGATTATATGAAAAATGCCCATAATCATTATTGATTAGATAAATGCAAATAAAAACAACTCTGATATACCATCTCTCACCTATCAGGTTTGCTAAAATGATAAAAGGGCAAAATGACTAACGTTGGAGGAGATGTTGAAAAATGTGGGACAATGTTGGTGAAACTATGAACTAATCCAGGTGTTTGGAAGAGTAATTTGGAATTAATCCAAAGACTTTGAAATTGTGTATACCTCTAATCAGAAAGAAAATCAATAATGAATAGCTTAGCCAATGCTTAGAGTGTGACTTTTAGGGGAAAAAATGTAATAGAGTGATTTTAGTAAGAATTTAGTCCCAGGCAAAAGTCTGCATATGTAACCATATTGAGAATTTAGTGTTAGGCAAAATCTGGGCAGCTAACAAGATTAAGAATTTAGTTCCAAGATAATACCAGTGTTATAATTTTAAATGGGTATATTGATTGCTAGAGTAATTCTAAGTGTCTATCATATTAATCTTGTTACTATATTTATCATAAATATGTTGATCCATTCAACAATAAGGTCTAAGCAAGCTAGTTGGTACAAGGAGTTATAGAAAGCAGGTCACCCAAAGGTCTAAGAGATCTAGAAGAGAACTCAAGGGTCTGGAAGAGACCTCACAGGTCTGGAAATGGTTTCAGAGATCTTTTGGAGACATTTTGTTGTGGTAGGGGCAACAGATATTAAAAGTATGTGTTTTACAAGACAGGATTTTAGGTTTTAATTGGGACGAAACTTGCAGACCTCTGACCATGTGATTTCTTTGTAATAAAGCCAGATCTTTAACCAGAAGGGTCTCCAGGCATCTTATTTTTACATATTTTTTGACACAACAATACTAATGTTAGGTTTATTTCCTAAGGTTATCAGGGGAAAAGGGAAAGGGGGAACCTATATGTGCTAAAATATTTATAGGAGCTCTCTTTGTGGTAGCAAAGAACTGGAAATTGAAGGAATGCCCATCAGTTGAGAAATGGCTAAATAAATTGTGGCATAAGATTGTGATGGAATACTAATGCCCTGCGAGAAATGACAAACAGGTTTATTTTGGAAAAACCTAGAAAGACCTACATGACATTATGAGTAGTGAATCAATCAGAAGCAAGAGTACATTATATACAATAACAGAAATATTGTTTGAAGAATGACTTATGTATGTCTAACTCCCAAGAAAAATTTGATAAATAGAAATAAGTAAGACATAGTTTATACACACATACATGCACAAAAACACACATCTATATATTATATAATCAAACAATATGTTCTATAATTCTGTAATTCTGGAAGGAATAGGAGAGAAGGACTTAACTGGGCATTTTAATGTAACAAACAAATATCTTTTTAAATGACAAACTAAAAGAAGGCAATAGAGGAATCCTTGTCTTTTGTTGATCACTGATATTTCTTTTCCAATGTTTTGGCACTCTTTTTGCTAGCAACTCAGTTCTGGATTTTTTTTAAAACCATTACCTTTGGTCTTAGAAGCAATACTGTTACAAGATAGACATCCTCTCTACCCTCTTCATACATTTCTCTACTATCACTCCACCTCTTTGTAAATAAAAGCTATTAAAAGTCATTTTGACTGGAGCTATATATAATATTTTAAATCAGCGACCACCATATTACTTTAGAATTCTCACATATTTAGTCAAACCGCTAAATTTAATTCCTTACACCTTACAGAATTGCATTAAGAAAATAGTAAACTTTTATGAAATCATGAGTAACTAAG
Organism: Gracilinanus agilis; assembly: GCF_016433145.1. NCBI lineage: Eukaryota > Metazoa > Chordata > Mammalia > Didelphimorphia > Didelphidae > Gracilinanus > Gracilinanus agilis. The sequence goes on along the minus strand of NC_058130.1, from coordinate 437,547,701 downwards.
GAATGAATTAGGCTTCATCAAAGTGGTAGGGTTTTTTTTTTCCTGATAGAAAGAGTCAGAGAGACACAGAGACAGTGAGAGCAGAGATGTGAAATGCTTTACTTGTGAGGAATGCCACATTTTACTAAGAAGTAAAATTCTACTTTTCTGGAACTAACTCTTTTCTTTCATTTCTAGCAGTGCCTTTACTCCTGTGTCAGGCAGTAATGGTTAATTGACTATGAACACTGAAGTTATTATATTCTAATTCCCCTGGTGATTTTTTAACTTCTAAAGAGACATTGATTATAAATTATTCTAAAGCTTAGATACAGTGTATAACTCAGACATTATTGAATTATAAAATCTACTTCTCGACAGTAATCAATAGTATGTACACCACTTACTGTCTTTCTTACCCAGTGGAACAAGTGTATGGTCAGCAAATTAAAAACAAACAACAATGGGGCTTAGTGTTTAAGGGCCATAGAGTTGTAACATTCAGGGTTTCTAAATCAATCTTTTTAAAGCTAAAAGCATCTCTCTGATAAGAAACTGATTGTACAAAGAATATTTACAGAACCTCAATCCATGAGTAAAAATGTCTTTCTGAATAACAAGATGGCATAAAAATGAGTGGAAAATTTTATGATGCAACTGTCTCACCTCCCATCCCAGATGTTTTCCTTTATGACCTAAGGAAGTCATTTTACTTATTAGACACAATGCTACTTTTGGTGAAATGCTTATCTTCAAACTTTCTTGAAAAAAATTCCTATTATCTCCCTGTCCATAACAAGGCTAATAAGGTACTTGTTTCCTTCTACTTCATCTTTATATTCCTCCAATTACATTGTTGCTCCTAACATTCTTAGTTAAAGGAATTTTTCTGTAAATGACATTTAACAGTAATTCAGTTTTCTCATATTTCTTTTTTTTTTGTAGCATTTTCCTTCCTTCTGTTTTCACTGTCCTCCACCAATTAGATTAATTTCCTGATTCCACCTATGTCCTTAATCTTCAGGCTAATTTTCTATTTTTTATCTGAAGTGCAAAACTGAAGGAAAATGGCAAAAATCAATATTTTCTTAAAATTCTCTCTAATGCCATTCACTTCTGCAGCTTTAATTACCACCTTATGTAGTCAACATAAGGAAGACTGCAAGGTCCTCTCATTTCTTCCCACTCTTTTTCTTCAGCAATCTGACATGGAATTGGCATTTTCCATCTTCTTTCTCGAAGTTACAAACCAAAACAGGGAGCCAAAGACAGTCAGAGACCCCAAGAAAGCTCCAAAAATACTGAAAAGTTTGAAGCTCTCTCTTGCCTCCACACTCTCTGGCTCTGCCTCTGCCCCTCACCGGTATGGGTATTGATCTCTGCCAATCAGGAGAATATCCCATATGGATGGGTTTTAAGACTGGGTTTGCTAGTACTTTTGATCTCTTCCTCAGATCCTGAAACAGTATATTTAATTCATAGTAAGTATTTCCACTAGATCTTTTGCTGGAGCTCCCATTATGCAGTTCACACTAGGCTCTGACTTCTAGAGTTCCTTCTGAAGGCTAAATGCCTAGATGTCCAATTTATTTCAACTTTTAGGACCATGAAACCTTTCCCATCTGTTGTTAGGTAAATGATTTCTCAAACCACTTAGATGATAAACTACAATCTTCTGATAAGATAGCAGAGCAGTAAGCCTTACCATTTGCTAAATCACTGTGTCCCCAAATCATCCATTATGGCACTCTACCTAAAAACCACCATACTTTTTCATCTCAGTGCGTTTGACCCTCCTTTATAATCTTGTCACTCCTAATTAAGATTTGAGATCCTTGAGACTCTTGGTTGATATATTCTTATATATTTCCTAAATATGCCAATACAAATTTGGTTATTTGTGAGACTAAAGCTGCAATATAAATAGAAATCATACTTTTGTTTCAGTTACCAAAAATACAGAAAGCATATAAGATCTTGAGTTATCATTATTTTAAAAAATGAAAATGACATGAAGTAGAGAGGAAAATGTGAGATGGTACAAATGACAGTAATTATGCATATTTAAGTCTTTAAAACCTAGCCAACTCAGTAGATGTTTATTTCCTTCCTTCTAAATGATGATTTCCCAAGACCACTTGAGGAAAAATTAACTAAAAGTCTAAAAGATGGCAAATAAGTAAACACCTCTACAGGGTTTATGTGTTCTGAGGCATAATTTAATGTGTAGAGTGGAAAAGTAAGGGTATATTTTATCAGGATCACTAATAACTTTCATAAAAGAAATATTGGTGTAGTGAATACTGATGTCCAACTCTTCTGGATTCTCAGTAAGATTTTTGCTGTTTTCTTTATTTTGTTAAGTGCCTGAGCTAATAACTTATTGATTTTTCAGTTCCTCAGGATGTGTCCTCTTATGTGTTCCCCCATGTTTATATTTCACAGATCATTTTCATATTTGAAAAACTTAAATTCACTCATCATTACTACCAAGAAAAACAGAATTTAACACTTTCACAAATGACTATTAGAAGTTTATTACAGGGAAACTAAAGATGAAATTCTACCTATGAGTACCACTCGAAAATTTCAACAAGAGTGCCTATAAAAGAAAAGATATAAAAGAAGAAATTTGTTAATTGTTCATAAAGACTGTGAATGTAACTTTTGCAATACCATCATTACTGATAATAACATTATGCAGTTCTATTAACTGAGTATCCACAGGAAATATCATCATTAATGAGAAAGTGTTTTTAGAACACAGAATGTAAATAGAGCACTCATGGAAAAAACATTCTCAATTAACATGGAAAGTTTCTATATTTATTCCGAAATATAAACAGACTATTGCGATGTACGAATACTTTTTCCACATTTTAATCTAACCCAATAATTTAAAATGTCAAGGGAACATTTTATTATAATCATATCTTTGTATTACATAAGTAGTTGATTTATTATTTATATTATATGCTATGCACATAATTATATTTATTTTCTCCATTTCCCCAAGGCTTTAAAGTTGTCATTTTTTTAAAGCAATGGAAGTAGGAGGGAAATGGAAAAGAGGAAGGTTTTAACTATGTCTATTTCTACATAGAGTATATGATGAAATACACACATGAAATGGAAAAAACATAATTTGTGACTCTTACTGCCTAAATTGTTTAGTCAAATATTGAGAGTGACCATTAAGATGACTGAACACACAAAATCAGTATTACACAAAGTTAACCCCATAATTATGTATAAACAGGCCCTGACTGATCATGTGTTCCTCATGAAATTATGTGAACTGCCTCTCTTATCTTGGAGTCTGGAACATAACCATCTGGATTCAGATTAATTTAAGTGTCAGACTTGACCCCATCCTACTTCTGTTGTGTGCCCTTTGCTCAGTAACTAGGTGTTTTGTATGTGTGATTTTATTATCTGCCTATGGAAAAACTATATTGAAAAACAAAGGTTGTTATTATTAATAGCAAGTGGGCTTGACAGGTCAAATAAAGCCAAGAAAGGAGCAAATAACATGATACAATTAGACTTTTATATGCTGAATGGGATTGTAAACAGATCACAGAAATGAAAATAAAATTCAATAACCTTCAAGATCAGGAATGGAAGCAGATAGTCTTTTAATGTCTTTTTCCAGTTCTATTATTTTATGATTCACTCAGATCCCTTCAAGAACAGGATGACATCAGTAGGGTCAAGAAAAAAAAATATAAAAAGGTAAAATACAAGCAGAGATAGATAATGACAGACCAGGCACAAGTATGGAGGTAAAGCAGATAACATATCCAAATATCACAGGGAGAGAGAAAGAGAGAGACTCACACACACACACACACACACACACACACACACAGAGAGAGAGAGAGAGAGAGAGAGAGAGAGAGAGAGAGAGAGAGAGAGAGAGAGAGAGAGAGAGAGAGTTTTGGGTTAGATCTATGGTTTAGATAGAATTTCTATTGAGGTGACCCACTAGAGGTCAGCAAGAATTAGTAACTTCTCTTTAATTTAGTCTTAGAGAATCTTATTGGGGACATTAAGGACTTAAGCAGTTTGCACAGGACTATAGGTCCAGTAAACATTAGAGGTAAGACTTGAAGTCTTTTATCACTAAGGCCAGCTCTCTATCTGCTACATCACTGGTACCTCACAAATATACAAGCCTAAGTTAAAATACAGATAGAGGTAGAGATGATACAGAAAAGAGAAGGGGAAGAAAGGATGATAGAGACAAATGAAAGAAAACTAAATTAAAATCATACATTTTTAAAATTAAAAGGTGATTATCTTGTCACTAATCCTTATTTTAGAAAAGAAAAAAAAATTGAATCCTGATGGCTGACTTCTACTTTACTAACTTGGAAATAAATATTCTTCTGACCTTTTCCTACGTCCTCCAATGAGTATACATGGGGGAAAAAAAGAAAAGAAAACCAAAGTTATTAGCAAAGACTATATTATGCTAATAAGTCGCTTAATCTTTGTGAGTCTCAGTTTCCTCATTTGTAAAATGAGGAAATTAGATTAGATGGCTTCTGAAATCCTTCATAACTCAAAATCTGCTATCCTATGAATTGATATTTTTCTCTTCAGATTTTGAATTTCTTTCATTTGTATCAAAGCCCAAGTCACTAGCCTTATTTAAAAAAAATTAGTTGACATGAATTATTTGCATAAAAATTCTTTGTGTACAATGGTATCAAATTAAGTTACTCTTCTGATAGCTTGTTATCTTAATGATATGGATGTGAACTTGAATTCCACAGATTATGTCAGCTTACTACAGTCTCTGGTAGGTCCTACCACGTTGAAAAGGGTGCAAAAGTTTGGCCAACATACATATATATCTGGTGATACATATACCCATCATCCATGGACCAGAATAAGTTCAGTAAGGACCATATCTAGCTGATCATAAGTCTATGAATTTTTGCTCTCAGTAACTTTTAAAGACAATCTACTAAATAATAATAAGTTTTATAATAATAATAACTAATAAATAATATTTTGTTCTGTCTTGTCAGAGAGAACACCTACCATGATGAAGTTACAGGTCTTTTGAGTATTAAAGTAGATTAAATGTGTTTTAACCATAGAATACCAGTAACCACCAGGTTCTACTTCAAGGAAACAACATTGTGTGGTAGAAAGAGCAATGAACTTTGAAACAAAAACCTGAGCTCAGCTCCTGGTTTAGATACTCACTTATCTATATTTCTGATTTCGGACATGTTATTTATCTATCTAAATCTCAATTTCTTTACATTTCATATGAGAATGAATATTCAATTAGGTCACAGTATGCTGTGAGAAAAATACTTTGTAAAATATGGAATACCACATGAGCATGAAATCTTAGTAGTGAGAGTTTTTAGACTCTGAACTGCCAAGTCTTTATAGCAGGGGTCAGCAACCTTTTTGGCCGTGAGAGCCATAAACGCCACATTTTTTAAAATGTAATTTCGTGAGAGCTTTATAGTGCTCACAGCGCGTGCTCCTGTAACAGTGCCTGAAAAAAAATTGACTTTATGGTTCCTGCAGAAAGAGCCATACCTGGCCCTCAAAAGAACCAGATATGGCTTGAGAGCCATACGTTGCCAACCCCTGCTTTATAGGAAAGATTTAGGTTCTAGATTTGTTTCCTGAATTGCCAAGACCAAAGAAGTGATCATCAATAGCCATCTATTCATAATAAGTCTCTCTTTACTTGTCAAGGCTTTTCAGAAAGCAAATTCAATCTATCATAAAGTCCATAGTTAAAGTTTTCTAACCAGAGAGTGGAAAGTGACAACAGTCTGTATTCCTTTGGCATAGCTTTTGAGAACCCAAGATTTCTTCCATATCATGATAAGGTTTCCCAGGAGGCCTCATAAATGAGGCTGTAACTATATTACAAGAATATTAAAAGATCCTGGAATATTAAAAATGATTCCTCTTTAAAGTTGATTATTATGATTTACATTTTGATGGACCTTTTAATTTTAACTTGGTTCCTACTGATTTCTCTCTCCTTAAACTTTGCTTTTGCATCAGAGATTTTGTCAGATGACGTAAAGCTGGCCTTTTCCATCAATACTCCTTCCTTTACCATGTTTATTCTCCTACAGGGTTCCTGTCCTAGAGTAACTTAATTATTGTTCGGTTTTCTCCACTAATTGTTTCAATTCCTAATCAACTTTCCTCTGTACAGAAAGAGCAAGTCTGGCATCCCTATATTTAAGTAATGACATGATCATTCCCAAGTTGTAGGAGTCTAATTTCTCTCATCAGAGCATGCCTAGCTTCTTAGAGATAAAATACCACTACATGTCTACACACAAAATCCTTTGAGATATGAGAAGTAACCCTACTGAAGAGAAATACATTTCCCCTAATCACTACTCAAGCTCTTAATCCCCATTGATGCATTTCTATTTATTCAACTAGCCATTCACAACAATAACTCTTTTAGGTCTTGAACATAACCATTTACTTAATAATATGGCAAAAGAAAGAATAATTTTATTGATATTCATATTAAAACAAATGCATAAATAATAAAATGCATCACAATCCATGCATAAACCTAATTTATACTCACCTGCCAATGCATTCCATATTTGTGGGAGGAAAGAAGGAAGGAAGGAAGGAAGGAAGGAAAGAAGGAAGGAAAGGAGGGAGGGAAGAAGAGAAGAAGGGAGGGAGAGAGGAAGGAATGGAGAGAGGAATGGAGGGAGGGAGGGAGAAAAGAAGATTCAAATCAAAATATTTACTAATCTCCTTATTTTTTTTAAATGCAGGCAGTGTGATAACAACTTTAGGAATATTATCTCATTTGCTCCTCATAGAAAGTATGGAAGGTATTTACTATTATCATGTCTCTTTTGCAGTTGAGGAAAATGAGGCAGAAGGAAGGTAAGTGCCTTGCCCAGGGTCACACCAATAGTGTCTGAGTTTGGATTTCAACTTACTCTTCATTTGTCCAGGACCAGCACTTAGTCTAATCTACTATCCAGCTATAAGAACAGATACAACTTGTCAAGGAAGCACATGAGCCAGGAAAATTCACACACTCAGAGTAACTCATCATCCCGTTTAGTTTAATAGACTCTAATATAATTTGTCAATTTAGAAACATTGCATCAAACAAAACAAAACCTCTGCTAACCTGTTGTCTGTTGGTCCTCACTGATCTGTAAATTGGACAAATCCTCTTCATTATTTAAATATAGAATTTCTGGGCTCTATCAAATTATAATCACACTTAAATGGGTATTCAGAAAGTGTTAACTCCTGTGTGTGTGTGTGTGTGTGTGTGTGTGTGTGTGTGTCCCAATACAACTATCTGGATAGCTGGTTATTGTTGGAATCCCATAACAGTATTATAGTTGTCAGTATTTGCAGGTGCATTTAATCTTACTCTCACAGAGGCTTCTCAAGCCTATTTAATTGTAAACACCCAGCCAACATTGTTCTCAAAATGCCACAGTCTCTTCCACTTCCTCTCAAACAGAGAGTCATAGGGATTGGGGAATCAGGGAACATGACTTGAACTTATCTGTCTAAGAACCCAAGAATGAGTAAGCTCTTAGTGTTGCCCAAGTTCCTCTTCTCCATCCTGTAACACTGAGAACTCTACACGGGATGGAAAGAAGTCTCTCTAGTAATGTTGGCTTTCCTATACTGGCATCACAATACTGTCATTCATAATTATTCATCTCCATGTCCTGCACTATATCCCTTTGGACTCCATCTCTTAAGAGCACTTCCTCCTCAAAATAGTTTAGGGATTCATTTTAATTGAATTAAATAAGTATTAAGTATCTTCAGTAAGTGAAGCCCAAGGGACTGGTGATGGAAAGACAAAGACAAGGGGGAGAGAGTGGATGTATGTAAACTAATACAAAATGCATACAAAGTAATACAAAGTTATTTTAAGAAGAGAGTGTTATTTACTGGGGAGATCAAAGATGACCTGGTGTAGGAGATGGCACCCAAACTGTACTTGGAATTATATTGGCAGAGAGTTGATAAAGAGACCCTTGATTAACTGACTTTTCCCCAATTCAGTTAATAATGGTACAGGATAGAAAAGAATATGAGGGGTTTTTTGACCACATATGTTCCCTGTGTGCATGTCTTTTTAATCCTGTACTTTTGCTCACTTGCTAGGAAGTGTCTGAGGCCACATTTATATCCGGGACCTCCAGTGTCTAGGCTTGGATCTCAATCCAATGAGCTACCCAGATGCCCCCTTATGCTGTTATTTTAATAAATATCTTTGCTTTGAACTGATAGCAGCCCATGAATTATAGTTTGGAGATTGTGAATTTCTAAGTAGCTATTATATATATATATATATATATCTGTGTGTGTTAGAATATATAAAGAATATATAATAAACATACATATGAGAGAGAGAACTATTTCAACCTAATTTGTTTCTTTTATAATACTATGGATTTTATTTTGTACATTTAAACCATTATTCTGAGAAGGGTTTCACTGGTCTGCCAAAGTGACCCATGACAAAAAAGGGATCTATGACACACAAAAAGATTAAGAACTCCTCTACTATTGAAGAAAGTGATTTCTTAACCCAATAAGTGATATAGACCCAAATTTGATTAGCATCTTATCAACTCTGTTCTTCTATGCTGGGATATACTGTCATAAGGGGTCATTAGGGTCAAGACTCCATTCACTGATCCTCTCGGATCAGAGCTCAGTGAGCAGTTGAGCCATGCCAGTCCCATCTTTGCAGTGGACTTACTGTCTCACACTCCTGTGCACATTTGTGGTCTTCTCAGAAGAATTCTACATAATATCCTGAGCCACTGTGCTCTATAGCTACTGAAACATTCTTCCCACTTCTAAGCGACTCATGATTTCTCTTGTACTAAATATAATCTTATCACCCCACCCAAGCCAGTTTCCAACTATCCACATTGATCCATACCAGCCTTCAGGCCTCTTCCCGATATTCTTTAATAGAATTTAGGGCACATATGAAAGTTTCCTGTCTCCATTGGCTTGGACATATAGATGATTCTCCTTTCCTGAAGAGGAAATCATTCATTCTTTTGGCCAAAACATCATATTGGCATAAAAATATTACATATATTTTTACTTAATAATCTCTAAAAACACAAAATTTTAAATTATAAGATTTTCAAAAGAAAAAGAAACTTCATTAATTTTCATTTCTAAATTCTTACCTCAAGATCCCTGCAACTTCCAACAATATTACATTCTTCTCCTCATTACTTTCTTTTCTCAAGGTTTTTCCAACATTTTCTCTAATTCTCCTATCTATATGACCACTTCTTCTTAGTGTTCTTTGCTGAGTCATCAGCCAGATTATGTCACCAACCATTCTTTCTCCACAAGCTCCATCCTGGACCTTTGTAAACCACTGGGACCCTGTTATCCTCTCCATCGATCAATAAAACTATTGATTGTTATGATATTGATCTACAGAGACTGAGCTAGATGACCTTTTGAAATTTCTCCCATTTCTATCATTTGGGAATAACTGCCACAAAGGCCTCAGAAAGGAGGAGAGAGAGACTGGTGAGGGGAAAGTCTATGTATGTGGCTAATGAGGCGCCAGGGAATAGAAGGTAGTTGTTGTTGGGGATATCAAGCCGAACAATGAGCATTTTTTCCCATGAATATAGTCAGTTTCGTCTGTTGAAATGGTGCTAGGCTATGAATTATATGTAATCAGCTTACATTTCTCCTTCTGATTCCACAAGGTATAGAAAATAAACCCTCTGAAAAAAAATTTGCAGAAAATCATTCACTCTCATACAAACCCCAGGAGGTCTTTCCTTTACCTTCTAAGTCAGTTTTAGAGAATGGAACTCACTATATTTTTTATTGGTTAGGATGGTTAGAGCATTTAAAAAGTTATAGATGGCCTTCAGATAGAAATTTCCTTTAAAATGAGATATTTTTGTATAGCTATTTAAAATACTCATACATGCTAAAAGTTATTAAAACTTTCCTAATATAATATAAAACAAATCATTTGAGATTAGCAGTGCCTTTCAATGAAGTACCTTTTTTAAGTCAATTAGTTTACAAACCAACTTTTTAAATTTTAGATGACTCCTTATATTCCATTTTTACTCCCTCCCCCCAAAGAGAAAACCAGCTTGCTTGATCATTTGACTTGAAAGATAGAATCTTTAAGAATAAAAGAATCACAAAATATTAAATAATAAAATAGTAGTGCTCAATTGTGCATTCCAAAATATTAATGAACATAGTTGTCATCATAGTAATATCATATTTTGTAAAAGATTTTCTATATTCAAATTTAATTAACTTTAAACTAAATAAATTTGAAACCACGCAATAATGAGAAGAAACACAACAGTAATAACTTATTTCTCAAACCTCACCTTTTTTTCCCCTAGCAGTTTCTGACACTGTTGATCACTCTGTTCTGACATTCTTTTTTTCTAGTTTTCTGTAACCCAGTTCTTTCCTAGTTCTCCTCTTAAGTCTGATTACTCTTTCACTTGTTTTTGCTTGATCTTCATCTAAATCATACCCATTAACATTGGGTTCCCCTCAAAGCTCTGTCTTTGGCCCTCTTCTCTTTTTTCCTCCACATTATTTCTATATTACATTACATAATATAATATGCAATTATATAATATATATTCACTTTATTATTAAACCTCTATTGTTTATCACTGTCAATCTCATTAGCTCCCATGAATTCAATAATCTCTATGCAGATGATTCTCAAATGTATTTGTCTGTACCTAATCCCTCTCTTGACCTCCATTCTGTCATCTCCAACTACCTATTAGACATTTATAAGTGAACATCCTTTAGACATTTTAAACTCTGTCTGAAGATGAACACATTATCTTCCCCACCAAACCTTTCCTTCTTCATAACTTCCTTATTGTGACTGATGTCATCATTGTCCTAATTACCCTTTAGGACTGAATGCTACATGTCAACCTCAACTCCTCATTGGTCCTCTCTCATTCATCCTACCATATCCAATCTTCTGTGAAGTTCTTAGGTTGGAATATATCCTTTCTTTTTCCTTTCCACTTCCACCACCTTGATGTAATCCCTCATCACCTCATGTTTAGACTATTTCTATAGCTTTTAGTTGTTCTCACTACCTCAACTCTCTTCCCAATCCAGGTCATCTTCCACTCATTAGTCAAAATGAATTTTCTAAAATACAGATTTAGCCACAAAATACTCCCCCATCCACACACTCCTTTCAGTAAGTTCCAGTGTCTTCTATTGCCTCTAGGATCAAATAATAATTATAACCTCTGCCTTTTAAAGTCCATCATAAACTTTCCCCCTTCTGTCTTCCTAGTCCTTTTATACCTTACTTTCCTATGTTAAAATTGTCCCAGTTCGCCCTGATGACTCCCTCTTTTCTAGTCAGTAGAGTAAGTTTATAAGTAGCCAGTATAAAGTGGCAATAACAGAAAGTAAAACTGCAAAGGAGAACCTAGAAGTCACATCCAAATTATTCCAAAGACCAAAGGAGCAAAAATTTATAAATTATATTATATATTTATTAAACATCACAGTCTAATAATATATGTTAAATCAAGGGAAGACTGTGTATCTACAACATTTTGATCCTATGATTTACACATATCAGTCAAATTCCAGAAGACCAACAGAACACCAAATACTGCTGATAACTTTCAGATGACATGTAACTTCAAGTTTTACCAACATTTTAAGATGATTTGGATATGTTAATAAACTAACTTCAAAGTGCCACAGATAAGAGTTAGTACATTACCTCCAAAAAATTCCTATAAAAATGAGACCCTAAACTCCTGTTCCCCAAGTACTCCTCCATCTCCCTGAGATCTATGAGAAATAAGAAATAAAGCCATAGAAATTTGCTGTAAAATTTTTTCCCAGTTTCCTGTTTTCTTCTAATACCGACTATATCAGTTTTGTTTATGTATTTTTCTAAAATTTCATATAATCAAAATGACCTATTTTACTTCCTTTGATCCTTTCAGTCTCTTGTTAGGTCAAAAACTCTTCCATTTTCCAATATCATAGCTAGAAATTCTAGTACTATATTGAGTCATAGTCATGATCCTGGACATCCTTGCTTCACTCTGATCTTATTGTGAAGGCTTCAACTTTTCCCCTTTACAAATAATGCTTGCTCTTGTTTTTAGATAGATACTTGTAAGGATGGGATTTTGTGCAAGGGAGATGGAACCAAGGGAGCCAGAGAAGGCAGTTGCTGACAGTTGCTGACAGGTAAGACCAGCAGGGGATTCTGGGATTTTCTCCCAGGAAGGGGGAAAAGAGAGGTCTTCAGGCTGAGAACTGGGAGGAGTAAGGAGGGAGAAAATCCAGCTCTGATCTGGTCTGGAGGGCTTGCTGATGATCTTTCTCTTGGAAATTGAAACCCTGATTCCCTGATCATAGCCATTTTATCAAAACTCATCCTTCAAGACTACAACCATCTAGTCATCTAAGATTTTGGACTCCATTGGGAGCAATCTTTTAGTATCCCTCACCCACTGACCATCCTTGCTGAGAGACCCTTTTCAGTCAAAGTTTACAATTATAGGAAAGGATAGAAATAAAAAATAGAAATAAAAGGGGAAGAGGGGGGAGAAGCTTAGGAGTTGGAACCACTGGGGTTTCTACCTAACTGATGGACCCCAAAGGAACAGCAAAAAGGGCACCCCCAAATCCCTCTGCCCTTCACCCCTTTCCTCAATCCCTGATTTGTGAGTAATGAAAGCCATTTAAAAGTCAGATAATGTTCCTGTGTGCCTGAGAGACAACAAGGGAGAGGAGAACCACAGCTTGGTCTGGCTGCCTTCATCTTTGAGCCAGAACACCTGCTGTGAAAATAACCAACTCTCGAGATCTCTTTATCACTTCCAGATAATTTGATAATGACATTTTATTTGATAAGAAATAAGTGGACCCGAATATGTCTTTCTGTCAGCTCATGCTGCTGCTGCTGCTGCTGCTGCTGCTGCTGCTGCTGCTGCTGCTGCTGCTGCTGCTGCTGCGTCTCTTGCAGCACGGAGTTTATTATATATACTTCAAGACTCACTTCACACAAAAGAACCCTCCCAAAAAACTTTGCATTTGCACAGAAACACAAATTATGTCATATCAAAACACAAAGATTCTCATTAGCTTCCAAATAGAACAAAGCTAAGGTCAAACTTCAGCTGGGTCCTTATTAGAAGGCTGTGACAGGGAATATTTTCTCTTGGGCAAAATGCCCTTCCTGGAGGAATTTATGACCTTGAGTGTCTGAACTACTTTTGAAACAAAAGCAATTGTATTTCTGACCAAAGGAGAGAATATTAACCTCTTAACAGCTGGATTGTTAGGTGCTTAAAGCTTTTCATTAAGGAAAGGTATGGATCAGAAAAGGAGTCAAAAGAGGAGTCTCAGATTTTTATCTATTTGAGACTCTGTTTCTCTTATTGGCCTCCCACAACCAACCAACCTGGGGGAGGTTTGAGTGAACCCTGTCCTTATTCAGGATCAGATTGGGGTACCACATACCTCCTCTTATAGGGAAGCCTTGCCCCCAACTCCTGTGGGGTAGCATGACCATCTAAGTCTCCCAGTTTCAGGGTGATACCCCCTTAAAGTCTCCAAGTGTATATTTGGCCCCAGGGTAGTGTTGGAGGAGAGAGTCATTACACAGACCCTCTCTCTCTCTCCCTTCTACCAACATCCATTACTGGCTCTTTTATTGTTACATACTCCTTATCATTTTAATGAAGGCTTCATTTATTTCCATGCTTTCTAGCATTTTAATAGGTATTAGTATTATATTTTGTCAAAGATTTTTTTCTGTATCCATTAAGATAATCATGATTTTTTTGTTTTTATTACTGATATGATCAATTATGTTAATAGTTTTCCTAATAGTGAATCAGCCCTATATTCTTCATATAAATCCCATTTGGTCATAGTGTATGATTTTTGTGATATATTATTGTTATGACCTTATTTTATCTCATTCAAAAATTTTGCATTGATATTCATTAAGGACATTACTCTATAGTTTTCTTTTTCTATTTTTTTCTTTCCTTCAAGTATCAAAAACCTATTTATTACATAAAAAGGAATTTGTAAGATTCCATCTTTACATTTTTTTCAAATACTTATATTGATTTGGATTAACTGTTCCCTAAATGTTTGGTGGAATTCAGTTGTAAATTCATGTAGTCTAGGGATTTTTCCTTAGGGAGTTCATTGATGTCTTAATCAATTGCTTTTTCCAAGATATAGTTATTTAAGTATTATACTTATTCTTCTGTTATTTTAACATCAAAGTCCTCCTTAGATGCTCATTAACTTGTCTTGTTGACAAAATCAAATTCAAATACTAATATGAATGCACATATACACAAATGCAAGGGGTTAAGTTGGTGATGTTATTCTAAACTAATTGAAACATAAATTAAGGATTGTTTATTCCACTTGGGGTTTGTTCATAGCCATTCTGAGACTTTATGATATTTTGTGGAAGATAAGTTACATTATCATAATAATAATTTCTAGTATCTATGTTGTACTTTAAGGTTTCTAAAGCGTTTTACAATTAATAGTTCATTTTATCCTCAAAGTAATTCTAAGAGGTAGATGCTATTATTATCCTCATTTTACAGCTAAGGAAACTGATGTAAATAGAGGTGAAGTTCTTTGCCCAGGGGCACACAACTAGCATGTATATGAGGCAGATTTTGAACTCAGATCTTTCTGACTCCAGTTTTAGAACTTTAAATATTGTACAACACATTTAGGTGAATTTGGACCAGCAACACGGGCCATCTCACTGATGAAATTTCCAGGTAAATAGAAAACTCATGTAACATCCTCTGTAAAATTACTTTTTGAATGTTGAATTAATTTAAATTTTGGATCCCTAAGCAAAACGTTTCATTAGGATTTTGTCTATGGTCCTCAGGACCACTGACACCAAGAAATATAAATTAAAGTGACACGTTCAGTATCCAGAATTGTTATAAGCATCTCTAAAACCATGGGCTAAAATACAGTTAACAGGCCAAACATCAAGGATTGTTTAGGCCGGTGATGTCAAACCTATTACATGCATGTCAGCACTGACATGCATAGCCATTTTTGATGACATGCAGCTGCATGCGAAGGATGAAACATTTGCTGTAGTGTAGTGTAGACACTCTGTGTACTATGGATGACAATTCTACCTATATTAATTTACCTATTTTGGTTTATTAAATACAGTTATATATTACAATTATGCATTTTTGTTATTTAAACTAAGTAGATTGTTAAATTTTCAACATTACCATTTATATCTTAGGAATCTTCAATCCCTAAAATGCAGAGAAGGATTTTTTTGTTTTATTGGTTTCTTAGACTTAATAAAGGTGAATAACATAGAATTAATTTAAAAGGATCTATGTATATGTATATATATTATACAAATTTATATATATATGTGATTTTCCCCCAGAAATGGATTATTAAAAATTTATAAGTACCTCTGTATTGTTCTATAAACATTGCCTGAGCAAGAGGACAGTATGAGGCTCAAGAAATGACAACATCCAGGACTGGAGGTCTGGTGACAGTTGGCTAACAAAAACAACTGGCATTTTATATGGTACTTTAAGGTTTGCAAAGTGATTTCCATCTATTATCTTAGCTGAATCTCACAACACCCTTGGGGAAAAGGGAAGGAACCATTGGGGAAAAATGTTGGGGATGGGGCAGCAAATGATTGGCTGAAGGAGGCAGCTCAAAGGAATAATGCTCTGGGTAACTTAAGAAAGCCATGACAGTATCAGATCCCATGAACTCAGTTGAATCACTCACCGGGGAGATACTGCCAACAAGGACAGCAACCTAGGGCTGCTTTTTCTCAGTAAAAGAGAAAGTACTTCAAAGCCCTGAAATATGCCTTTGCTATATATGTATCCTACATGTATACCTTATTAACACAGTATTCTATGCCCATTCTTCTCACAAATATGATGTAACATCGGGGAAGAGTATGCCCAAATTTTCTGAAGTATAGAAGAATGTTTTACCAAATGTTATTAAATATCTTAACTAAGAGTAACCTGTGTCTATTTGCAGACTGCACACAGTTGAAGGATTGTTGTCATAGCTTTAAAAACACAAACCCAAAGGGCTATCCATAAAGCCTAAGGTAGCAGTCATCCTCTAGACAACCTCCAAGTAAATAAGTAACCCAGAAAGGATGCTACAAAAGTTATAATAATCAGTTTGCAGGATAAATTAATACAGCTCAACTATATTCCTATGACCACAGTACATCATCCTAAATATATTCTTCCTACAAATTATTATAGGTTAACCAGCTATTGTAAATATTATTCTTCAGGAAATTTAAGTACACAGTATATAAATAAATCCATGATGTCCCTAATATAAGTATTATTTTTAACAATTAAGATCACAACCCACCCATACTTTCTTATGTTTGATTCTTATATATGTTTAGCATTGGCTCTTTCCCAAAGAAACTACCATCATGATGGGGACCTCCCTATGCCTTTTCTGGTATTTTTTTTTGTCATTTCCTGGGTATTTATGCCACGGTTAGGCTGTTATCCCTTGTTCTCTCATTACTTAAACATATTGCCTCTTTATCTTGTTAGACAAACAGGTCATTAGTTCAAAAAAACGAAAGCAATAATTATGCTCAAGATGAAATTTGGATAACATTTTAAATTTGGAAGTCCACAAAAATATACCAAGAATAAAAAAGACTAAGCTGCTGCAAGATACACACAGAGATCTCTAGATATATAATAGTTAAGTTAGTTGGCAAGTGAAAAGAGGCATCATTAAAAAAAGATTCCAAATCAAGAAAACAGGAAATTTCTATTTAAAATGTAATTTCAACTCCTTATATAATGCATTAGGGACTTAGGTGTTAGCTGCCAGATGTGGCAGTTCTCATGCTAAAGATGATGAAAATTGGATTTTAGAGAAAGTTAGATTTATTCCTATTACATCTATTTGTTGTTTTACTGTTTTGATCCATAATGCTTTTGAGATCATCAACCTTATTTGGGTCTCTCACCAAACTTCTTGTAGACTCATTTGCCATCCACTGATCTTTACAGTTTTATGAGGTGATTCTACATGTAATTTTATACCCTCCTTTTACAAATTTATTTATGTTTTAAATTAGTGTTGCCCTTGGCTCCCTTTGCTTTTGGCAAAGAGAACGAGTATTTGTGGTGAAATGCTTTCTGGATTTTTTTGATCCCAAAATGATTACATCCATGGGAAACTGCAATAATCAATATTAATTCCTTTTCCTTTATCCATTTCCCACTTTATCAGTGCCAAACCTTATTTAAATAGGTCAGATGAAGGTGCCATAATTACCCACAAGCTTAGCATTAGTTTCTCATAAATCCTGAGTCACCACAACCAGCAGACAGATATGCTGCAGTGGGAACCAGTATTCAAATACTTCAACAAGCTTCTAAAGATCATATAATCTTTAAAACACTAGCTTCATCTAGATCCACTAGTAGCAGTCTTAAGATACTCACTCTAGGCACAGTTATCTATACTAAAATAATCCATGAAAGATTACTTTTCAGTGGGTTTCTGCATCTTTTTTTATTTCTATAAAGGCCCTAACAAGAATCTCTCAGAAAATATTCTCAGTTTCTTTTAAAAAAGCCTAGAAATGGTCTATATTAACCTATTAAATATTGATTATTATTGCCTTAGAATTCTGTCCTCTGTGCAAGTGAAATTATGTCTTTTGGTAATAAATGTAGCATAATATGTAGTATAAAAATGTCCCTGGACTAAGCCAGGTAGCCAACAAGCTTTAAAAACATCAGTGAATTAGAGGAAAACCTACCTCAAGAATGTGAAGACTCCTCCTGGTAGAGTGGGCAGAAAAGAGCAATTTAGTCTAATGGCCATGAAGGGGCTGAAGCAAGAGCTTAATTAGTAAGGTATCAAAGATGCTATGGTCATCCATTGAATCCTGGACTATGAGCAGTCATCCTGACTTCTGTCTTGCCACTGGACTTTGATGACACTGAAAAAAAAAGGGGGCTGATGATTTTTGCCACTCTACTTCACTTTAATTCAATTTGCATGCGTCAAGGCATTGCTAATTTATGATGTCATTGGCCAAAAAATAATAATAAGTAAATTTTAACACTTGAAACCTGTTTATACACAGGTCATCCAAAACTGGTGTTCAAAATGTTAGGTCATTAAAAAAAAATCCAATGCAATCAAAATTAGAAGAGAAGCAACAAACTGGGGAAAACTTTTATAAAGAAATTCTCTGACAAAAGATCTAATTTCCCAAATATATAACTAACTAAGTCAAATGTACAAGAAATCAAACCATTCCCCAATTGACAAATGGCCAAAGGATATGAATATGCAGTTTTCAGATGAAGAAATTAAAACTATCAATAATCACATGAAAAAGTGTTCTAAATCCCTCCTGATTAGAAAAAAGCAAGTCAAAACAACTCTGAAGTACCACTTCACATTTAGGACATTGGCTGGTATGACAATAAAGGAAAATAATAAATGTTGAAGAGCATGTGACAAAATCAAGACACTAATACACTACTGATGAAGTTGTGAATTCATCCAACCATTCTGGAAGGCAATTTGGAATTATGCCCAAAGGGCTTTTAAAGAATGCATATCGCTTGATACAGCAATACCACTACTAGGTTTGTACCCCCAAAGATATAATAATGAAAAATGTTTGTACAAAAATATTTATAGCCACACTCTTTGTGGTGGCAAAAAATCAGAAAATGAGGGGGTTTCCCTTGATTGGGGAATGTTGAACAAATTATGGTGTATGATGGTGATGGAATACTACTGTCCAATAAGGAATGATAAACTGCTTGATTTCTATATGAGCTGGAAAGACCTCCATTAACTGATGCAAAGCAAAATGAGTAGAACCAGGAGAATATTGTACACAGAAACTAAAACATTGTGGCACAATCAAATGTAATCAACTTTGCTACTAATGGCAATGCAATCAGTGATCCAGGACTATCCCGAGGGACTAATGAATCGGGAGAAAGAACTGTGGGAGTAGAAATGAAGAAGGAAAACTTTTGATTTATCTATCACTTGTTTCTATGGGTATAGGATGTGGCGTTTTGGTTTTTAAAAGATTACTCTATTACAAAATGAATAATATGGAAATAGGTATTGAGTGGTATAGCCCAGTGGAATTGCTTGTTGGCTTATTTTTGGGGGTAGGGGAAGAGAAAGAACATGAATCATGGAACCATGGAAAAATACTTAAATTTAAAAAAAAAGAATATCACCAAGGGAAAAAAGAAAAAAGAAAATATTATGTCAAGCTACAGAAAGATTGAGTCCTTTTATCTATTTCTACGTAAATATTACCCATTTTACTGTCACCTTCTGGTTTTCCATCAAGGCTTTTTTGTCATACACTTGATTAAATCTTTGATTGCTCTGACTTTCCTCTTCTATTTTAGGCTGAACTCATTGTCCATTTTCAATGAGTGTCCTAGATATATTTATTTATGACTGTTAAATCACCCACTGAAGCTTGTCTCATCTTCTAAAAAACTAGCTTTTGTTTGTATTTCCTCTTATGACAAGTTGTTTTAAATGGTTATATATTTCATTTAGAAGATTTTGCAGTGTTCCACAACTTGATGCAGTTAGGACAATGCCATTCACAGAGAGGAACATTTTAAAAAGCTCTATATATTTATATTTATATACCTAATAGCTATAGGAAATCTCTTTTATATTTGAACTTTATATTAACTTCCTCACTGATACTGACAAACACTATGGCTCTTTTTAATACATCATTTTATATTAATAATCAAGAATAATCAAATTAAGTCAACTCTTTTGCTAATTTTGCTCAAGATTCCTTTTATATTTTGATAGAAATGGAAAGAAAAAAACAGTAGCTTTTTCAGCAAGGATTCTGAATCTGAAGTCTGTAAACATGATTTAAAACATAGGAAGATAGATAGATAGAAATGTAGAAAGGAAGAAAATAAGAAAGAAAGAAAGAAAGGAAGGAAGGAAGAAAGAAAGAAAGACAAACTTATTTCACTATAACTGGTTTCCTTCGTAAGTCTATGTATTTTATTTATATAAACACATTTTTTTCCTAAGAAGAGTGTATAAATTTCACCAGATTGGCAAAGGGGTCATGGCATCAAAAACATTAAGAATTCTTGCTTTGTATCAAATTTTTGCTTCAACAAATTAAAAAATTTTCTTTAGTCAACAAACAAAAATATAATTGGACCTAGCATTCTTTGCACTTTTCAGCCATTTGTGTTTGCAAAAATGTGCTCTACCACAGAGCAGCACTTGCAAAAGTTTGCCTGTTCCTTTCTAATGCCCATATTAATGATGCCCTTGACATATATATGAAATTCTCTCATAAAAATTTTGTATAATTGTCTAGAAAAGTAGTCATGTGGGTCAGTAGCAATTGGAATGTTCTGATACTCTTTTATGGTGAGATGGTCTGAAATTTCTTCTATGCTTCTTTAATATAACTGGAGACTCAGTCCCTCAATGGTCTAAAATTGTCATTTCCAGAAGAAAAGTCATTCTAAGTCTGGTCTACTGCTTAGCCATCTTTGTTTTGTTCAGTGGCATTTCTATTTCCTCTAACAACACATCTGTCTCTGTGCTGTTAGAATTCAAATGTGGTGACTCCACTGTCCTTGAGAGTGAAAGACTTTGTAATAAAAAATATTTACGGGTCTTTCCCCATGTTCCCTTCTCTTTTATTGTTCTCCAAATTTATACTGAAATGCTGTTTAGTTTATTGGGTCTCTCATTAAGTCTCATATAAACTTATTAATAATTATTGTTTTGCATTGATTTGTAAGCTAATGCTACTCAGAAGCTTCTAGATTTTTGTGTGATTTTACAAATGAATGTATCCTAAATAGGTTTTGCCCTTGGTTGCTGAATTTCTCTTCTTTGCAAAGGGAGCAAGTGTTCTCTGGATGAGGGAGTATCTAGATTGTTTTGGTTTCCTTTTTATGCACATTTATTTGTATCATTTAAAATTCCTTATGAAATTTTTATAACCAGGATGAAAATCCTTTCCTTTATTTATTTTACATTTTTTTGGCATCAGTAACTTGCTTAAGTACATTGTTTTAACTGGACAGTGATTTTTTTCATTTTTTCTCATTTTTCTTTTATATTGATTTTGATCTTTGCTGTTGGTTTGACTATACATAAATAACTATTTCACGAATAACACCAATATGAAGTAATTTCCTATCTGTTAAAATGTTAAATCATTACATTCGTGTGCCATTATTTGGCCACATTATGAAGTCTGTTTTATAAAGAGAGAGTGTGCATGAGGTGTTGGGTGAGATTTCTCTGGAGATGATAAGCTTTGGGTCTTTCTCGTTTCTTATTCCTGGGGCATATTTTCCAATAGATGGTTTACCATTGTACCCTTTGCCCACCTCTGTATTAAAATTACCAAATATCAAAGTATATTTCTATTTAGTTTGGGGGATTTTATCAATTGTCTGCCTCATCTTCTATACCACTAATGTAGGTATATAAACTAAATCTATTCTTGAAATTTCCCCATTTCTTTTGATGTTTTTGCCACCCTCCAATGACTCAGTTTTTTATGACTTGAGTCTGTATTATTCCTTCACACTTAGCCCCATGTTCAGTAATTGCCAAGTCTTGTCCATCCTACTGTCCTACTTCTTCCTCCACATCACTCAAATACATCACTTTCTCTCCACTTACCTAGAGCCTCTGTGCTAATGTAGGCCCTCTCAAATCTCTAATGGATTGCTTCAATACCTCTTAACTATCCTTCCTTCCTGCAGCCTCTTCTTTCTAGATTATCTTCCACACTGCTGCCTGGCATATCAGTAATGCTGACCTCAGGGTATATTTCCTCCTAACGCCTTCATTTAGCAGGAGGTAGTATCCTTCAGGCTTAGCTGTGGGGAAGACTCAAATGGGCCTCTATAATAGGCAGCATTTCTGCTGGGAGAGCCCTCATTAAGACAGTCAGACTTCTCTGGACTAAGAGGGTTTTGACACTGGTCTGTTAACAACTGGTGAGTTGTTAAAAAGCTATTGTTATACATGTAAAGGGTGATATCATAAACAAATTAGGGGAGCACAAAATAGTTTGCTCCGCAGACCTATGGACAAAAGAAGAAGACAATAAGACATAGAGAACATTGTGGGATATAAAATAGAATACTTTGTTTTAAATTTAAAAGATTCTGCACAAACAAGCAATGCAACCAAGATTAAAAAGGCAAACTGGAGGGGGGAAAATCTTTATAATAAGACTCTCTGACAAAAATTTCTGTATTTTTCATATATATAGAGAGAAGTGAGGGTAATTCTCAAATGAAGAAATTAAAACTATCTTTAGTCATATGTAAAAATGCTCCTAATTACTATGTATTAGAGAAATGAAAATTAAAACAACTCTTAAGTACCAATTCACACTCATAAGACTGGCTAGCAGGACAAAAGAAGGAAAATGATAAATGCCAGAGGAGATGTGGGAAAATTGAGACACTAAGTACATTGTTAGTGGAGCTGTGAACTGATAAAACCAATCTGGAGAGCAATCTAGAAACATACCTGAAGAGCTGTAAAACTATGTATACCCTTTGA
This sequence comes from Gracilinanus agilis, assembly GCF_016433145.1. NCBI lineage: Eukaryota > Metazoa > Chordata > Mammalia > Didelphimorphia > Didelphidae > Gracilinanus > Gracilinanus agilis. The sequence goes on along the minus strand of NC_058130.1, from coordinate 437,525,012 downwards.
CCAAGCAATATCCTTACTAGGTTTGTATCCCAAAGAGATTAAAGACAGAAGAAAAGAATTTAACTGTTTGGAGCCTATTTTCATACTCATCAACATTTCTTACTTGGGACTGATATTTAATATTGATTCTAAGACAGAAGGTAAGAGTTAAAAAAAAAAGTCTCCAGCTTCTATCAATGAATAGCTCAAATGCCACCATACATAAGATGCCTTTTCATTCTCCATTCACCAATTATTAGCACTTTCTTCTATTTTTATATACTTTATATTTGCTTTTTGATATATTTCATTTATATATATGTACATATACATATATGTACATATATATATATATTACAGCCATCAGGAGAATATAAGCTTTCAGGGTCTGAGATCTAATTTTTTTGTCTTTATATCCACAACAGCACAGTATTTTTTCTCTTAAAGGAAAATTAATATATGTTTGCAAATAGATTGCTTAAGTATTTTTATCAAAATCTTTTAACAAATACTTATGACTACAGTAAAATATACTATGTTTATCTCATAGAATAATATTACTTGTTGCCTTTGCATGTTGAATAAAATCACCTCTGCCCATTCTTTGCCTCACCCCCTCCCCAAGAGAAGCTGTGACCCATCCTATCATCTACCTTAACTTTTTTTTATTTTTCTGGTTTCATTTCTAGGGCAAAGGTGTACTTGATATAATTTAATTCCTCTAGTAGTATGTCCCCTTAGTGGGGTCCATAATACAAGCAAAGTAGAAAAAGCCAAGCTAATATTTATTGACAGTCTGAAAATTGAGAAATTCTCAGCTCCCCGTTTCTTCTTTTCCTCCTTTTTCTTTCTGTCACCAAAGAAGTAGAAAGGACTAAAAATTATTTATTAACTTTTCTGTGTTTATTTATTGTTGTTGTTAGGTCATTTCAATCATGCCCAACTCCTTGTGACCTCATTTGGGGATTTTCTTGGCATAGATATTGGGGTTGGTTGCCATTTCTTTTTCCAGCTCATTTTACAGATGAGGAAATTGAGGCAAACACGGTTAAATGACTTGCCAGGGTCACACAGCTTTTAAGTGTCTGAGGCCAAATTTGAACTCATGAAGATGAATCGTACTGATTCCAAGTCCAGAGCTATATTCATGCCACCTACCTGCCATTACCAAACAACATATTCCCAAGCCTTCTGAGAATGAAACTTTCAATCTTTAGGATGACAATGTGCTGCCAGGGCCATACCCAAACCTTTTACAGTATGTTGAAGCTGTCAGGGTTTATGCTTCAAGAATCCAGAGGCATCTCTATGATATAATGCTTAATAAAAATTGAGATATGAATTTTAAAAGTCACCTTTTATTCAGTCATAGTTTTCTTTAAAAAAATATTTTGTTGCCGATTCATTGCTTTAGGCCAAATGATGAGCAATCATTTTCTTTTCTCTTTGCTCTAGTCCCTGAAACTCTAGAAAGTGAAGGAGTCAGACCCCAAACTTTATATTTCCCTTTCATAATGTTTCTAGTCATGTTTGTTGAGAAGTAGCTAATTCGAGTTTGGAATGCCTCACTAATTCTTCTGTCTCTCCTTGACACCTGTCAGACTGCTATCTTTCTGCTGAAAGAAGGCTTTTGATGCATTAAAATTCTTATCAGGGCAAAGTCCTTAGAAAGAGACTGTCAATAGGGTGCCCAAGTCACAGATCAATGAAACACTAAAATTGGAGCTGGGAGCAAAATAAGACTTCCTGAATAGCAGCCCAGAGGAAGGTATCATTATACCCTATTTAGCTACCTCACAAATTCCCATTATTATTCCCTTGGACCTAAAGACACACAAATTGCTCCTCTCTCAAAGATGTACAGCTATTCCATTTTCAACCTTTTATTTTAGAACAGAAGCCAAATCCCCTCCCAACCACTGTGCTAGTGAATCAGAAGTGAGGAGATTATTCAGGAAATTCCATCTAGTGCTTTGATAGGATTTAGGATCTAGAAACCCTAAAATATTTGGTTTGAACATATATTCTTGAATAACCTTTCTCACCTTGGGGATGTAAGGGTGAGAAAACTGACCTGATTTCACTTCACAAATTCAAAGCATCACCTTAAGCTGAAATATCTTCCCTGAAGATGAAGGTCAGAGGAGTAAACTATAGGGGTAAATATACAGGATATACAAGAAAATATCGAATAATTAGGAGAGAATAAAGGATATGTTATCAAAATGCCATATCATGGGCCTCTAACCCATCTGTCATTGTGCAGACCAAGCTGGTCAAAATGAATGTGTTAGGGGACAACTTGAAATGATCAACTTCAGTGTGCTCATGTGCATGTGGACACACACACACACACACACACACACACACACACACACACACACATCCAGACTGTGGATCCAATGGTTTCTACTAAAATAATCCCTCTTTCAAGGCAGGAATGGCTAGGAGCTCAACATTTCCCTAGACAAATCTGTGCCAAGATTCTCTCTTCATTGCTCCCCAAATGCTCACTCTGTTGAATGTGAGGGCACTGAAATCTACAGCCATATGCACACAGAATGCTTGGAGGCTTGTTGAATCATATCCACCTCTACCAAATTCAGGATCCATGTTTTCTGTGTTCCTAGTCAGGAACCCCCAATCTACAGGCTCCCAAAACCCTGGGCACCACAGCTTTTTCATCTCTCTCTTTTACAATGACTCTTCCTTACACAACCAAACCCGACATTTCCCTTGCTTCTTCTAGATAGTCCTGTTAAGTAACCATTGAAACTCTTTACACTGAATCTCAAGCACACCCAAGTTTGCTTCATTCATTCAGTGAACATATCGGGAGCTGCATCCCCTATGACAAACTACTGGCCACCAATATCAGAACAACATGTTGGTACACATTTATACCGTACTTTAATAATTATTTTGTACAATTTTAAAACAATGTGCTTTGCCTTCAAGTTATTTCCTTTCTACTGGGATTCTCAACCTTATTATGAACACTGCAGAGGTGAAGGGAAAATTAAAGCCATTGCATGCCATTCTTTGGAAAAACTCCTATAGGTCAGAAAGGAGATATAGAACATATATCTCCAAATGACCCAATGGAAGCATTCTGAAGGGGCTCATAGAAGCTGGAATGACAGTTGTAAATGGCTATTTGTGTCTAGCTGTGATGAATTCTGAGAAGTATGAATAGATGGAAATATATAGCTCTCTGGCAAAAACTGTGAAGTAGGTAACATTTTATTTCTATGTCCTTTTGTGTATTTCAGTGCCCCTACTAAGATTACTCCAGCCTTTGGGCTGTTCCTGGACATCTAAATTCCCCTATAATGAGATCTCAGGAATGGCCTGCGTTCTCTCTCTCTCTCTCTCTCTCTCTCTCTCTCTCTCTCTCTCTCTCTCTCTCTCTCTCCCCTAC